>NW_025335942.1:4669243-4709540 GCF_004798865.1 Varanus komodoensis
CAAGGCAAGGCAAGGCAAGGCAAGGCAAGGCAAGGCAAGGCAAGGCAGTAAAATAAAGCTAAGTGTGGAAAGGGAGAGGGAAAGGGAGGGGAGGGGAGGAGAATTTTTGTAGATTGCAAGCTAAATAAGAGCCAAAATGTCATGTGACTGCAACGAGGTCAAATGTTACTTTAGGCTGCATGAATAGAAGCATTATTTTCAAATCCCATGAAGTACAGGTTCCCTTTTACCCAGCACTGCTCAGGACTCATCAGGAGTGTTGTGTCCAATTGGACACCACAGTTGAAGAAAGTTGCAGACAGGCTGGGAAAGGTTCAGAGGAGGGCAGCAAGGATGATCCAAGGACTGGAAATGAGAAAGTGAAGTGAAAGTCACTTGTAAGTCTTTTGTAAAGAATAAAGTACTTGGAGTAGATAGGATACCAATAGAACTATTTCAAGCTGGAGAAAATGTATCAGTCCAACCAAATCCTAACAAAAATATGCCTGTAAATATGGAAAGCAAAACAATGGCCCACAGACTGGAAACATTCAGCACATATTCCAATCCCCAAGAAAGGAGATGCAAATGGCTGCAGCAACCTCGGGATCATTGCATTAACGACAAGCAAAGCAATGCTCAAAATGTTGCCAGAAAGAAGGCTGTGCCTTATGCTCTGGACAATGCAGAACATCCAAGGAAGAAGATGCCAAGAAGGAAGAGGCACTAGAGATTGTATTGCTGGCCACCAGATGCACCAAAGAATTTCAGAAAAAGGATCATTGAGACTTGGAAGGGCAGCAATGAGGGAACTAGAAAAGGATATCAAGTGACAAGATGTCCTACAGGATGGCAAAACTAAAACCATCCAAACTCCCAATCACAATCTATGGGTGCAAAAGTTGGACAGTGAATAAAACTGACAAGAAGAAAATTGATGCGTTCGAAATGTGGTGCCAGAGGAGAACTTGGTGAATACCCTGGACTGGCAGAAAGACCAACAAGGTGTTCCTGGATTAAATCAAGCCGGAGCTTTCCCTGGAAGCAAAAATGGCAAAACTGAAGCTGCCTTTCTTATGAGACATCATGAGGAGGCAACATCCACAGGAGAAGACAGTCACATTAGGGAGAGTCAAAGGCAGAAAACAAAAGGGAAGAACAAGTATTTGATTGATTGATTGATTGATTGATTGATTGATTGATTTCCACTTCTATTCTGCCCCATAACCTGAAGGTTACGGGATGGCTTATTAATGCTGAGTAAGAGATGGATCAATTCCAAAAAGGAAGCTACAGCCTTCAACTTGGAAGAGCTCCAGAGAGCTGTCATACACAGGAAATTTTGGAGGACTTTCATTCGTAGGGTCGCCCTAAGCCGGAGAAACATCCATCATACCCATTTGGTGATAAGCACGTTTTCTTATTAAGGTAGTTAAGAGGGTGGCTATGAGAAAAAGGGTATTCTTGGTAGAGTCAGCTCAACTTTGGAATCGGCTCCTCCACTCTTTTCAGCACCAGGTGAAACCTTTTTATTTGCCCAATATTTTAATAGATTAATTTTTAACAGAATGATTTATATGGTATTTATTGTATTTTAATGCTACAGTGCCCTTGAATTAACCTGAATTGTGGCTGCTGTAGGGTTTTTATTGTGTTTTGCTGGTGTTATTTTATCGTTATAGTATGTATGTAAGATTTAATACTACTGTTTTATTGTATATGTTGTTGTTATGTTTTTGTAAATTGCCCCAAGAGCCATTCTGGCTAATGAGAAGTATAGAAATTCAATAAATAAATCAATTGAATAATAATAAATGTTTCTTTGTAGCAAGGTTTTAAACTTTGTTGTATGAAAAATTGTGGTTTATTTTCTTGGGGTTTTTTTTTTTTTTTGGTGTGTGTTGTGGGGTTACCTACCCTATATCTAACAAACAATCCCCTGTGCTTAAAAAATGATATTCAATGAATATTAAGACTGATTTGGTGGAGGAAGTCAGAAGCAACTAAACCGAATCGAACTGAACTGAACTTAAAAAGTTTCCTGCAGAAAAGGCAGGGAGGAAAGACAAGGGAAAAAGGAGTGGGGGACATCCTTGATCCAGAACAACAATGTTAATGACAATTACTTCCTTGCATAGTGCTATATTGTTTATATATTATTTATATTTATATCCCGCTTTTTCCCTGTGAGGGACCCAGGCGGTTTGGATGGTTCTCCTCTCTTCTTCCTTTCCCTTTCATCTTCACAAGAACGGTGTGATGCAGCATCCATGCGTGGCCCAAAGTCGCCCGGTGAGCTTCAGGGCTGAGGGGGAACCTGGGCCCGGACCTCCCGAGTCCTGGATGGGACCATGCCAATGGGTGCTGCAGCCTGGGTTCATCCCAAGATAGAAAAGGAGCAAATGCCGTCCCTCATGCCGACCCAATGAAACGAGTGGATGCACAACAGGGGCATTGGATAACTGCGCAGCAAAATATTCTCCTCCTCAGGAAGGGACCCTCTCTTCACGAGGGAAGCTAGGAAGATCTCTAGCATCCCACCCAATCCCAAATTCACATATTTGCTGCAGACCAGCCTCTCCAACTTAAGCAGCTTTGATGCGTGCTTCGTGATAACCACAGATATGTTGAACAGACCAAGTGAGAGACGCTTGTGCTTTCTGAACTGGGAACGCGATGCACAATGAAGCTCATTGTATCCAGCAACCACACAGAATATGCATAACGCCGATTTGGATCTGCACTGAAACACCAGCCTGTTTGCAAAAGGCTCTAAAGGAGCCGGTTTTGCAAATCCCCGATATTCATCGCCCGAACGGAGAATAAACTGAGCCGCTGGAGCTGCACACCTCAGCTCCGTGCTCCTGACAGAGGGACTCTGGGGTCTAGCCAGACGTGCAGGATCAGGCCACGGGGCTGTGCTTTTAATGGGAGGTTGCTAAATGAGGCTTTTGAAAAACAAAACCAAACTAAGAGGCATCCTTTTCTTCCTCAGGGAGATCTGGAGGCAATGGTTTCTGCCTTTGAACATCCTTAAGTCAAGCATCAAGAAAAGGTGATGAGGGTTAGGGAGGGTCCCCTGACATTTGCAGACCTGGCATCAGCCTTTGCAATTATGGACCACCTTTCTAGCAGATGGTAATTGAAAAGTGCAACCCACATGGGCTCCAGTCAATAATGGCGTCAGCATACAAATGACACCACGCTTTCCCTCGCTCGCCATCCCCGGTTTTCGCTCTTCACCTTTTATCCTTCTCAGCATTGTGACTTAATCCACTCTAATGAGGTGAGCTTTACTGCCAAAAAACCAGCAGCCACCGAGTTCTCTCTCCTGGCACCACAGGGTTTGCGAGGAAGTCAAAAGCAGTGACTTTGTAAGTCTTCCAGGAAGGAGGACAATGTCGTCTTTGAAAAGTTCCTCTGCTGCCTTTCAACTGCGGGCTGTTTGCCCCCCTCCCCTTCCACTCCTTCCCAGGAATACTTTCCGGCTCGATAAGGAGTGGCCATCATTAGGACAACACCGAGCCAAGGTGGCCACGGCGTCGCCTTCCTTGTTGCTCAGGCGTCCCCTCGCTTGCAAGCCATTGCTGCCAACTGCATGTCACTCTTTACAAAACAGTAGGTGACGGCCGATGGCCAGGAGGGCGTGAATTCCATTTACTGTTCCCCCTCCATTTGTCTGCGCTTCTGGAGTTGTGACAAACGGCTTGAAGGCGGCAAAGCAGTGCAATTTATTTCGCACTGAAAAGAAGACTACTGTGCGGAGTGGAAAGCCGAACGCTTCTGAGTAACAGGAGGGAAGACAGATGGAGGAGAATATCCTTTGGAACAGGTGTCTTTCCGCTGGCAGCCTGCAGAGTGGGTTGCTAGACTCCTGGTGCGTTCGTGAAGTCTTGGGACCACCACTGGCTCCGAGCCCTGCAGTTCCACGGCAAATGTCTTCAGATGTGATGCGCACTGTGTGCCACCCACCCATCCACACAGCCCGCCCCAGTTGTGAGGGGTGACAATTGCACGCTCTGCAAGTGATAACAGTTGCGACACACACATGGAAGAGGCCCTTGAAGGAGCACCTTTCCATCTTTCCAGAGTCAGGACTCACCTGAAGCCCCACCTGTGGCATCGCATCTCTTCCTTTTAGTGCAGAGGCCATTGCCCTGTTTGGCCTGCTGAGACTTTTCTCCCTGCATCTCTTCCCCTGCTTTTCATCCCCAACCCCTCTCTGCCTGCCTCTTAACTGGACCCAGCTTATCTGGAGGTGCTTCATCCAGGAAAAGGGATTCTGTCGCCTTCCGGGTGTTGAGCTCCAGCTTCCATCATCCTTGATCATTGGCCATGATGGCTAGTGTTGATGGGATTTGTGGTCCAAGAACTTCAGGAAGGCTGCATGTTCCCTTGTAGCAAATATATGATCGTGGGGTTGGTGTGCTGGACCCGTTGCTCAGTGGAAAAGCATATTCTTCATGTGAGAAGGTACAGGTTCAACCCCTAGCAATTCCATTCCAACGTTCAGGTATGAGGAAATGAGAAAGATTTTGCCAGATTTCCCAGGGAGCAGTTGCCAGTTGGAGCAAGAAATACTGAGCCAGACTGAAGAATATCCTAACCTGATACAGATCCAGTTCTTACGTTCCCTCTGTCTTCTTCCACAATCATCTCGCCCGTTAGTCGGCCCTCTGCCACTTGGTCTAGATCATCCCTTTTTCATATCGGCATTGCAAATGACCTCTGCTTCACAGTGCTGTACGGACCCACAATAGCTCCTGCGCTCCTGCGCACCGGGCCCTGGGAATGTCAGTCCTGGTGGTCTAGAAAGGGCCAGGAATCCTGGTGCACAGATCGCCAGTGCTCTGGGCCACAGTGCCAAATGGCGCTCCCACCGTGCGTGCACAGACGGCCTCGCTGCTCATCCCCACAGGCGCCACTGATCGGACTGCAAGGAAGCGCTTGCAGATATTACCTCTTAATGGCAAAGGCTATGAGTCATTTCCACAGCTGCCTCCCCCACCACAATATACAGCAAAGGTAAAAATGAGACCCACCCGGGGTATATAGCCTAACTGAAGCTACATGGGCAAAGGTTCCGGATTGGAAAACCCATTTTGCTTTGAAGTATCAGAATAGAAGGGGTCCTACTCAGCACCACTGGAAAAGAAGAAAGGCGTGCATTTGGATGGCATTTTTGCAGCGCAAACCAAGCGGTGGCTCATGCCCTATCCTACTCTTGGGGTGGGGCTGGGGGTTAAAGATTTTCTTGACAGTGCCAAAAATTCCCTCCCTGTTTCCAAATGATTAAAAAATCAACACTCCTTGAGGGATGCTCTCATGCAGTCCAATCCTATTCATCTCTACTTAAAAGTAAGCCCCAGTGAATTGTATAGGGTTTGTTCTCAGGTAAGTGTGCAGCAGATTAAACTGCACGAGTCAGGCAGAGAAAAGCCCGGCAGCTCCCAGCAAATCAGAACAGGGCTGTGTCATGATTACTTGATTTTCTTCCAGTGCTTTCTCTTGTCCTGGTCCTGGCTCTGCCAGATCACTGTGGCATGATCTCCTTCACCGCGAGATATGTGAAGGATGGGATCGCTCTTGTGCTAGTCCTGGAAGAAGAAAGCAGGAAGGCCAAGGAAACAGCATTGCAAAAGAGGATGCAAGGCAAAGATTTCCCGGTGGGCCTTTCAGGAGAAATCGCCATTGCCCAGTGAACTCTTTGACTTGAGCAGGAAAACAATCATGGCAAATACGCTGCTACTATTTATTGCAGTTGGTATTTGTTGCAGGACAGTAAATACAGTATTAGCAGCTTCCATTTCCAAGATGAAAAGAATGAGATAAAAACAGAAGACAATGGGAAGGCTTGGGGTGGGGGGATTAGAGCACAGCATCTAAAGACGCTCTATCACCCCCCCCCCAACCTGGCACCCTCCAGATGGGTTCTATTACAGTTCCTATCAGCCCAGTCATCAGGGTCATGCAGCTGAAGACGTGGCAGATCGCAGAGGTGGCACTAGAGACACAAGTTGGGAAAACAGAGCCAAGTCTGCCTCTTGTCCTCCTGGACACTCCCTCGCCCCCTCCCTCCCTCCCTCCCTCTCTTTCCTTCAGCCCTAATCTGATTTTTCCCAGATCCTTTTGATCTCCCAGAGGCAGGCAAGCAAGGTCCACTACTACAGATGGAGTAAATATGGAGATTAGCCTCTTCTCGTACTGCATTAGCTCCTAATGCCTGATTAAGTCCCCCGCAGAATCAAGCAATTGTCTCAGCTTTGGCTATCAGAGAAGCAGAGCACAGAAGGGGGCAGGATGAAGGCCGATTTTGTAATGGATCCTTATTTTATCCCAGTGCTCTAAGAAGATTAGGCCTGGGGGTGTCACATTAGCCGTGATCTCTGGGCCTCTGGTTGTCCCGTGCAGTTTTCAAACGCCTCGGCTTCAGCCTTAGAACAAACAGCCCTCTTGGTCTCAGCGGCCCCATGTTGCGGCATGAATAATGGCACACGGCAAAGTGCCTCTGAAGCTCACCAAGCGCTACACACGTCCACCAGTTTTGTCGCTGGGGGGAAAATGAAAGAGATGTGTGGCAGTGTAACAATATCTTTGTGCAGTTTAGGATATAGAAACAGCATTTGGCCATGGCATCCGATAAGGATCTGCTCTGGAGATCAACCTCTTGAAACACACAGTTTGCTCCTTCTTCTCCTCTTCCCCTTCCCCTTCTCCTCTTCTCCTTCCCCTTCTCCCATGCCTTCCACCTTTTCTCCTCCCAAGAATCATTCCATGAATGAGCTTAGGCTGAAAAAAAAGTGATCAGCTGTTATGCTTGGGCAAGTGATTTAGGCTCAAATATCCTCCATACAAGGTCACAAATATCCTCCTCTCAGCCTTCCCCAACTTGGTACCCTTGGGATGTATTGGACCTCAAGCTGTCAGAAGATTTTTCAAGCTGCAGTTCGACACACGGGAAGTCCAAGACTGGCGAAGGATGCTCTGCATACGACCCCATATTGACCCCACACCAGCAAGCAGTTTTCTGCACAAGAGGAGTTCATAATTTTCCCTCTCCGATTTTATCTGCTCATTACAGCTACCCCATAGATTAGGTTGAGAGATGCTGACTGGCCCGTGGCTACCATTTCAGGGCTGAGTGTCCATTTGCATGCATCAAACCTTCTCTCCACTCTACCGCTGGAGTTTAATGATGGCTTGTTGTTTTTAATGTGTTCATGTTGTTATTTTTATGGTTTCATGCTTTTCATTGTTGTTCACTCCCTTGGTGGCCATGGCAAAAAGACTGTATAAAAAGACCATACATCAGTGAGTACCACACACTGTTTTTATCTGTTTGCTTTCAGAACAAATATGGTACCCAGTTCAGATAAACCAGAAACCAGTGGATGAGACTTCAGTAACATCTTTTATGGAGGTACAATAAGCAACAAAGGTTCTGATCTCTTTCTTTTGCATTCTAATCCCTCCAATTGGCCATAAGGTCCCTGGAATTATGTGCATGTCTGGAGATAGAGACTGCCAGTGTGAGGCAGTGGTCGGAGAAGAAGGCTCTAACAAACATCGAGAGAGAGAATTATGGCATCACATGGAGTTTTTCAAGAATGTTGGGGCCAGGGCAGATGGAGAATCTGGAGCAAAATTTGCATATTTTACAGGTATGTGTGGAAAGACATCAGTTGCTCAATACAAACCACACTGCATGACCAATATAAATGATTTCATGCCCCCCTCAAAAAAAAGGGGGGGAGGAAAAGAAAATCACTATGTAGCCAACCTTTAAAAAAAAAATCAACCCTGGCTGCTCTTTAGAAGGCCAGATATTGAAGGTGAAACTCAAATACTTTGGCCACCTAATGAGAAGGAAGGACTCCCTGGAGAAGAGTCTAATGCTGAGAACAATAGATGGCAAAGGAAGAAGGGGACGGCAGAGGATGAGGTGGCTGGATGGAGTCACTGGGGCAGTTGGCTTGAGCTTAGGTGGACTCCGGGGGATGGTGGAGGACAGGAAGGCCTGGAGAAATGTTGTCCATGGGGTCGCAATGGGTCAGGCATGACTTTGTGACTAAACAACAAAAAACCATGTAGCCAACTGCATCAATCAATAGATTCTGCAGAAAAATGAATAAGTCTCAAATTCTAAATATTCTTAGAATATTTTCCAAATGTTCACCAGTTGTTTGGTGTGATGGTTAGAAATCAAGTGGTACTTGTCATCTGATAAAATACTAAAATACTTTGGTATTTTAATGTCCAATAGTTAAATGAATGATGCGGGTATGAGGTGGAATCCCAATGAAGTGTCATGGGAAGTGATCATGTGAATTGGCATTGACACAACTTGCACTCTTTTACTAGATTCTTCTTGTTGTTGTAGCAGCAGCGGCTTCTTGCCCACTCCCCACCCACCCCTCTTTAGCCTTCCTTACTATCTGGGGCCAACTTACATACTTGCTTTTTCTGGAACCACGTTCTCTACCAACCAGAGGGTACGCAAAAGATATAGAGGTTGAACCAAATCATTCTGAAATGTGTTTTAGGTACCAAAATCAAGTGGAACCCACAATCCTTCCTCAAAAATCTGCTCCTGATTACCCTACACTTTTTCCACTTCCACTATCTCATTTTGGACTCATTGTTGTTGCTCATGTCCAACAATTGCAACTTAAGGAGAGTTTTGGATGAACTGTGAACCATCCAGAAACCTACCTGATGTTCTACTCATCCATCCCAGTTTTAATTCCCCCATACTGACTGTCAGTGTCTCTTTCCCCTCATCCCTTTTCTCAGGTAAGCTCTTTGGGACAGACGGTCATCTTTTTTTAATTTGCTAATGTTACTGGGCGAGCCACCATTTTTAGGAATGGCAGCCTGATGCCCTGCCTGAGCCATTGATAGATGCCATCTGTGGAAAAGCAACATTTATTTTTAGACAACTTTGTAAAATGAGCAGTGCATTTATAAGTTCAGACTCGATGAAACAAAAGAAATATTTTTATATTCTTCAAAGTAATGCATCGCAAGTCAGTCAGGCAACTAATACAGAAAAGTGGGAGAGGGGGGAAATCAAATCAGATAATATAAAGATTTTCATTTCTATTTTTACAAGATTGATTATAATCAACAAAGCAATCTCATCAGAACAAAGACTGGTTTAATTCTTCCTGTAAACTGATGCTCATTTACTGAATTTGCCTTAGAATACATACAATGCCGAAGCAGAAGCTGCACAAAAATCCATTTTTTTATCCTTTCAAAGCAAAGCTGCTTCCCCAATGTTTGGGTGAATTAATATGTATTGATATTTCTCAATGTAGAACAGGTATAAACCAAAACAAACAAACCATCCTCCAATTGGTAGCCTTTAAGAAATGGGTGTGCTTTGTTTTAAAATAATAAGATATCCCAAGCCAAAAAGGGAAAGCAAATCTTCAAAACGTTGATTGAGGCAAAGTGGAATGTAGCTGTCTACACTGAACTAATTCATACAGGATTTAGAGCAAGTGTTCACTAAAGCATAAACAAAGATCCATGCGCACGCACACACATATATGGGGAACAGCCCAAAAACAAACGGCTCCATTAATCAGCTGTAGAAACAGGGTGCACACGAGGCAGCAAGTTTTCGCTTGCTCGGTGTCTGCTGATTATGAGAGTCCCCATTATTAGTCCTACTTAAAGTAGACCCTTTGGAACAAATGGGATTTAAATTAGTCATGAGTCACTCGAGTCCCGTTTGTTCAAAGGCTCTACTCCAAGCAGGACTAGCTGGGGATATAATCCTTTGTCTACAACATGGTGTCACATCTGTTGGTCCAAACGTGCAGGTTCTTACGCAAACGAGCCTGGGGCAGGACAGGTTGATCTTCATATTGGTGTGCTAATTGGGCACAGAGCACAAAAGAAGCTTGGGGTTGTTCACCAGCTGTGCTGACCCCATGTGTGGAGAGTATCTCAGCATCCATCTCTCCCCACGCTCCCGTCTCTTGCAGGAGCACTGCAAGCACCACCAGCGGTGGCATTTCTACACCCTGAGGTTGTACGTTCACTGATCTCTCTCAGGGGCACAAGCCACGAACTCATCCCTGCTCAGTTTCACAGCTGGAATGGCATCAAGGACCTTCAGACCAATCTCTTTACCATGGCACCGTATCGATGTGGAACGGCTTCGTCTAGAGTGACCCAATGCCACTGAAAAATGCAATCAAGACAGAGACTCAAATGACACCCTTTGGCATCCTTCCTTGAGCCTTCTTAGGGTAGGATGTGCTCTCAGTCTAGATCACAAGGGAGGCATGAAGCCACATTCATGAAAAAGGACCTAGCTCGTGTAGAGGGTCACCCTTTGGATACAAACCAGAAGTGTGGTGCAGCTGTCAAAAACCTAACGCAACATCAGTAGGCAGTAACAGAAGCATAGAGTGGTGGTCACAGAAATCAATGCTTCTGCTTCACTCCACTTTAATTGGGCCACCCTTTGAGTGTTGTGTCCACAAGGAGGCAGTCAAACTGGAGTGTATCCAGAGAAGAGTGATAAGGGTGGTGAAGGCATTTAAAAATGATGCAGGCATCTTGCATCAAGGAGCCTGCACCAAGGATGGAGTTGAGCTAGTGGTTCTTAATAAGTGGATTCTTATTATTCCAATGAACCACAAAAGAGTGCCCTGCAACCTGCTTTCCAGTCTCCAGTCCACCACTGCTGCTAGCAGGGCAGGGTGTTCAGCTGTCGTTCCCATACCAGTGTCTAGCACGATGATCCTACAATGTCTCAGGGCATGGGAAAGGGCCCTCAGACAAGCAGTTCGATTATAAAGAAGGATTGAGACCAAGATGCAGTGACTTGCTCAGTGCTGCACCTGAGCAGACTTGGGCCTGATAGGAACTGCTTGCTTTGTTCGTTGCTTGTTTTTAGTAGAACCTGAGATCCACCTGCCAGAGCCCAGGCCAAAATAACAGCTGCTAGAAACTTGCAGACTCCGTTAAATCCATTCTGTCTGCATTCCATGGATGCTCAGGGGGCTTTCATTCCAGCATTTGTTTGTGGATGGAATTGAGTTTTGTGAAATTACTTATATTTGTGCAAATTTGCCCTTGTGTGAATGTGTACTTCCAAAAATGCTAAGGTCCTGCAAAATACTATCCTCACGTGCATGTTCTTGCTTTAGTCTATGGTAGCAGAGGGGAACATGAATTTTCAGTCAGTTGCTGTTTACCCAAATAGTTACGATTAAATTTGCATAAAACTATGGGAAGTTAAAAACTGATCCACAAGCCCACAGCATCTACGTGACTTTGGAGAAATTGGTCCAATGCTGGGAATGATTGATGGCAAAAGGAGAAGGGGGCGGCAGAGGATGAAGTGGCTGAATGGAGTCACTGGGGTAGTGGGTGTGAGCTTGAGTGGACTCCAGGGGATGGTGGAGGACAGGAAGGCCTGGAGGAATGTTGTCCATGGGGTCGCAATGCGTCGGACATGACTTTGTGACTAACAACAACAACACCAAGCAGAAAACTAGCTAGGAGATTAAGATCTGAGCAGTAGCTTTGCGATCATACACTTCCACTTTTGCCCCCCATATGAGCAAGTGAATCCTTACATATGATTACGAATTATTCTGCTGATCAGAAAGAATGGGTGAGCAGTCACATTTCCTTCAAAATAACCCTCCCTCCCTCTCACATGTGCATGCAATAAACATACCCACTTTTTATGTACTACTCTTAAATTTTCTTCTTGCATATAGATTAAGAAAACAGAATGAATGGAGCTGATACTATGTTAATAGATCAATATTAGTACCAAGAAGAAATGGCAAACTTTGAGAGTTGTACAAATGCACAGTAAATCTTTCTTAATGCCATTATTATTTGTAAATTGCTTAAATGGATATTAGAATTTAGCAGCTGCCAAGTTAAAGATTAATATTTCCAATAAAATCCTGGTTCTACAAGAGATATTAGAGTATCTCCCAGTCCTTTTTTTCTCCTTCATGTGGAAGATAGTACATGCATTACTCAATGGAGCAACTAAAACTTGTTTAAAGGGGAGATAAGGTAATTTCAAGGAATAATCTTGTTCGCATTTTGACAGCTGCTACAATTATTTGTCCTGCTATCAGCACACTGACATTTTTATGAACTGTTCTGTCCAAATTTGTTTTAATGTATGATTTGGTTCATTTATTCAATGGAGTTGTGTAGAAGATTTTAAAAAAATCCTGTGCAGAAACAGGCAAGTCATGGTTTAGGCACAGCCCTTTGTATAAATGATTCTGGATCCACGCGAATATTGCTTTAGAGGGAGCTATCCTGACACACCCAGTCAGTGTCTGAAGGGCCATGGGACAGTTCAGATTCTCAGATCTGAGGCTGAAGATAGCCCACCAACCTTGGAGTGGAGAATTCGAGATTTGATTTGAGCAATTCTATGGATGGGATGGAGAGGAGCCTGGAGAGGCAGTCCTGCTGCAACGGAGCCAAGCTCAGGGAGCCAAGGTTCCATTTAGATGCCAGGAAGCGCTTCCGGACAGTCAGGACCCCGAGGGTGTGGAATGGGTTTCCCCGGGAGGTAGTTGAAGCCTCATCGGTGTGGGTGTTCAGGGATAGGCTGGACGTGCACATGGTGGGCATGTTGTGAGCAGAGCCGGCTGGAGCCAGGGGTCAGACTAGATGGCCCGGGAGACCCCTTCTGACTCGCTCTGCTTCTGTGTTTCTATGGTTCTGCCCCCTTCTTCTAATTCCACCCACGGCCTTTGCATGGTTTCCTCCTATTCTTACCTGAGGATTAGTGAGAGCTTTAAAATGAAATAGGTTGGTTTCATGTCATCAAAAGGGGTGGGGGTATTTTGCCCCACCCCTTTTGCTTTGGCCCCATCCATTTTGCCTTTGGTCTCACCCATGTCTGGAACGCAGCCTCTGAGACTTTCTCTAGTTTGGACTTGGTGCATCAGGATGAAGAAAGGCTGAGCACCATGCTCTCAAAGCTTACAATACTCTGGGAGAAGACGTGCTGGAAGCTTGAATCACAACATTCTTGTGATTAATGTACACCTCTTTAACAAGCTTCTAGTAACCGGTTTCTCTCTCCTTTCCAGTGGCTTCTCCTTATGTAGGCTCCAGAGCCAAGGCAGCCCTGTGAGGTCTCCCAAAAGAGTGAGTCTCTTCTCATGTAAGCATCGGTCAAGAATGGTGTGGAAGAAACCTTGGAATTAGGAGGATGTTACTGGGAGAGCAAGCTCTGCCAGCAGACTGCAAGCTGAGCAGGACAACTCATTCCCAGGGGCTGCAGTGGGGCTCTATATTGTTGCTGGGTCCAATTATACCTCTGAATACCAATCCGTGGGGAGGAGGCGCAAAACAGAGAAGGGCTGTTGCTTCCATGTCCTGCTTGTGGACTTCCCACCAGCAGTAGCTGACCACCGTTAAGAAAGGGGTGCTTTTCTGGGTGGATTGTGTGTCCAGTCCAACAGGACTGTCCTTCTGTGTACATTTTCTATATGCCTTTTCCAGTGCAGGCATGCGTAGACTCAGGCTGTTAAATGAGATGGCATCTTTTGATGAGTTTGACAAACTTCAGAGATAAAATCCTGTAAGCTGTCAGCTGTCAAACAGTATCATGTACTCAATTCTATTGACTTTCATCTATCAGATGCCATCAGATACTGAATTCAGGTTTATTTATTTTCTTTATGCAATTATTCATAGGCAGCCTTTGAGGATGTTGTCTACTCACATAAGATATAGATAGATAGAAAGAAAGAAAATAGATACAAACATCGCACACACACAATTAAAATAGACAAATAGCATGCCAAACAGATGCAAAAACTATAAGCAATTCCATTTAAAAGACAGTGCTAAATCAGACATAATACATGAAAATCCAGCCTCGAAGGAATACGGTGCTATAACTGATCTAAGCATCTACCGAACTGAGCCCCTGAACACCTCTAAAGTGCTACTCATTTCTCATGTAAATATTGATCAAGAGTGGTACTGAGGAAGCCATGCACACCTCAGTAGAGAGGAAAAGCCATTCCCTGGCTACCACTGAAAAGGCTTATCTTTCATGCCTATGAAATAAGCCAAGCTTATACTTGGGGAGATGAGCAGACCTCAGAGGTAGTGCCCAAGCAGGTTCATAAGGATATAGGTGGGCCTCCAGGTAGCCTAGCCTTGATCTCCAAGGTCTTTTTGTTGTCAGGGTTTCAACCATCAGGAGCAGCAAAACCCATGCTGGTATGTAGCAAATCAACTGGATCTACCAGTAAATTCAGTTCCATTGTCTTTCTTCATCCCATTTCCAGTGGACTAGCTGAAATTTCTGGACTATCTCCAACAGCAGCTGCACAGAGCGCATTATACTGGCCGAACCTGGATGTGACCAGTGCCCTGTGATGTCTTAGGGAAGGTTGGAGCATCAGCCCGAATCTAGGCAGGTAAAAGCCATTCCTTGATCTTGCCATCACTTGCACTTCCCTAAAACTACAAATGTGGTCTTTCAGAGCTGGTGGAACTCCATTCTAACCTTGTCACACCCATGCCTTCAGATTGGTTGAATCCTTGAACCAAGAGTCCCCTCAAGTTGCCCTCTTTCATCCACCTCAAACCTGTCACCATACACCTGTTCAAGAGTTCCACAGGATCCCTGGGACTTGTAGATGGAAAAGAGAAATAGGCTTGGGTGTTATCCACATATTGGTGACCTCATAGCACAGACCTCCAACAAGTGTTCCAGAGCCATTCATTTGAATGCCACTATCAAATAATGTCAGCTCCTAAATGTATACCACCTATAAGATATTGTTAAATATCAATGGTTATACATCAAATACAGAGATATAATGGGATAGGATGTCACACATACCCCCATAATCATGTGCCACTGCATGCCAGACAATGCTGCTGCACATTTAAGTGTCTCTCAAAGACTAATCCCATGACTTCCCAGCTATCAATTATAGCCAGATATTTATGGTCTCAGCTTCTACCCTTATTGGATGCCTAACACAGGGATCAAATATTCAGCAAATACTGAAATGATATCTGGAGAACTTTAATAGCAGAATTTGTAGGCAATTATTCCAGAGAAAATAGCGAGGGAACAAATGAATTTCAGGTTTAGTTTGGGCTTAGGGGTGGTTGCACAGAGAGGGGTCAGGAAAAGAAGTGTAATGTCTGAGGTTGCTCCATCGAAAGCTTATTGGGGGCCAGTTGCAATGAGAAGCAACAACAATGGCTTACTGGAGACAATAATATTCAGAGCTGAGCATGTAACCCGGTAGACTTTTGCATCTGCTTAACTTTGACCCCCATCCTCACCCTCACCCCGAAATGCAAACTATCTCAGGTTGTGTTGCTCCAGGATGGGCTGGAAAATCCCCACCTGGAAGATTTCCCAAGCAATGCACTGCCCGCTGGTGCAGCTACTTCGAAGTACGATGGTTCAGCTCAGCATGGGCTGGCTTTCTCTATTTTAATGCCTAAGATGGATTTGAACCCATGCCTGTCCCACCCAAGACTAGCACTCCATTGCCTATCCAGAGTTGTGTAGCTCTACCAATACCTGTTTACTAAAAATTAAGTCCCACTGTAGGTTTTACTTTCAGGTATGTATGCGGGAGAACGAGAGCTGAAACAATGGCGTGTAATTCTGGCTCCAGCGAAGTCAGTGGTCATTTGCCCACTGAATAAGAGAGAATATAAATTTAATCCATTGTTTCCCAAATGCTATTCAAGCTTTGTGCTCAGAGCTTGAGAGATCGGTTTCAAAGCTCAAGGCCTAATCTCAAGGAAGGTCCTGCATTGCACTGCCTGATTGCACTGAGGAATCCTCCTCCTACTTATCTCAGCTTTGGTAAGCCCCATTGTTTGGGAAATCCAGTACTTTTGAAGCTGGTTTCCACATGACTGTAAGCCTCGACTTAGGTGGCGAGAGAAGTGATCAGGCAATATTTGTTGGTGTTCCAAAAGCACTGGGGATGCAGCTCAGTGGCGAGCCGGAGCGGTGTCATTAGCATATTGATTAACGCGCCTGAAATGAAAAGAATGTGAAGGGAGCCATTTGGATAGGTGAAAGCAAACACACACAACTCCTGCCCCACAGAGAAATAAGCATTGCATGCACATTTCTATTTCAAAACATCAAAGGAGGGGGGACTTTGATCATTTTACACCTCCATTCATAGTCAAACCTTTAAAAGTATATGCAGTACCATGTCCATCTTCAGTGCTTAAATGATTTTAGAAAGCAACATGATGTAAATATCAATTACCTGAAATGTATGTATCATTTAAAGAACTAATAGTTCTTTAATATAGATGGATGGGCAGATGGGTGGACGGACGGACGGTGGATGGACAGACGGATGGATGGATGGTTGGACAGATGGGCGGGTGGGTAGGTAGGTAGGTAAGTAGGTAGGTGGGTGCGTGGGTGGGTAATAGATGATATATTGAATGGGTGAAGTTCCAGAGAACTGGAGGGTGGCATTAGTGATCCCAATTTTCAAAAAGTGCCCTATGATGACTGGAGCTTTTGCAATTTTTATGCAAATCAGGGCTCTCTCTCTCTCTCTCTCTCTCTCTCTCTCTCTCTCTCTCTCTCTCTCTTATTTTGGTGAGGCATTTCCACTTTTGAGGTAATTCATTAGTTATCATCATAACTATAATATGGCAGGTTTCCCAGGTACCAGAAAATAATCTTTCCTGTATTTTGCTGTTCCAGGTAGCTAGCAAAAGAAGGATGCTTCCGAACTCTGCTTTGCACGCGTGGCTGCTGGATTGCATTTGGCTTTGGAATGCAAGGATGTACAAAGAGCACTGCTGAATCAGGCCCAAGTCTTCTCTGTCGACACCATGTTGACCTGACGGTCTGTGGAAGTCCACAAGCAGGACACAAGTGCAGTAGTGCTACACAACCCCATTGTATTTCCTGGCAAACAGAGGGAATGCATCGCTATCCTGACTTATCACCATGAATTGCCTTGTCCAATTCCATTAATTTCTCTCATTCCTTTTCCAGGTTCTCTGATTTCCTTTCCCTTTCCACGGCTGCCACTATACCAGTGGAAATGAATTCCATGGTTGAATTCCACTCTATGTGACGAAGTGCTTCCTTTTATCCCTTCCGAATCTCCCACCCTTTAGTTTAACGGGATGACTCCAGGTATTACAGGATATTCATGTCCTCCACATGTGTAATTCTGTACACATCTGTCCCCTTACCCTGGCTTGCCCTTTCCCCAAGCTCAGCCTTCCCAGCTCTCGCTGCCTTTCCTTGCGTGGGCATTGCCCCAGTCCCTGGATAGCTTTGTTTTCCCTTGCTGGATAACAGGCAATGCAGGGCTGCACAAGGCCATCCTGAATTCACCTGCTCAGTGATGCTCAATAAAGAGAGGAGGTGAGATTAAGGCAGTAAACCGGAGCACACCTGCTTGGAAGGCAGCCCCACCGATGCTGATGGAAGAGACTTCTGAGGAACATGGTTTGGTTTGACTTGTGGGGTTCTGGCTCTGCAAGGGTACAGGATAAGCCCCTATAATTATGAAAGAGTGATGGATCCACCACTTTTTTGAGCTCTCATTACCAACCTGCCTGAAACTCACCAGAGGTCCTCTTGTAATCCAGGTGCTCCCTTCAGGGCAAAATTGAGACATGATGGCGAAAGCATTGAGAGGTGGGGTTGGATGAAAAGAGCTTTTCCTGGCATTTGCTTTTGCTATGCTTTGGAATGTCATTCCAGGACTATTTAAGCACGTTAGGGGTATTTAAAAACTTTGCGGCAAATAGGTGGGGGTGGGGGTGGAGGATCATCCTCAAACCTTGACAGTGTCCTTTTAAGTTTCTCAAAGAACTCACCGCAAGAACTGCAAACCTGTCAAAGAATGGCTGACGGAACGCCTAGAAAGTTTTATGCACTGTCCATTCGCTGTTGCTAATCTCACTTTAGGCTGGATTAATTTATATGATCTTTTTAAAGGGAGGATGTGTCAGTCTGAGCGGAACACGATGAAAACGTGATTTCGAAAAAGGAACACAACATGAGACCACTCCAGAAGAGAGAGGTCCGGGTTTCTCTTCCTCTCTTCTGTAATAGCAGGCAGGGAAATGTGTCCCATGGTCTCAGTACAGAGGTGCAGCATGGTCCTTGCCCTTCACACCGGGAGTCACCAGCTGGTGCTGTCCCCCAGCAGCAAATGACGCAGATTCAGGGTGGGAAATGCATTTGAGGGTTCCCAGTGGTTCCTGCTAACTCAGACTCAGCACTTTTGTCAAGCTCCTTGCCCACAGTCGCTGTGGTTGTGGCCATATTTGCTAGAGGAACAGTGATTGAACCTTCTGCCTATCTACTTTACCACTGAACTTTGGGTCCTACCCATGGCGAGGAAGGAGTCGAAACAAGGGCCAAGGGGGAGAGAAAGTAATGATGCAGCTGAAGGCTAGGGCGAAGTTGTGTTAGAAGCTCCCAGGCAGATCCTGCCTACAGCTCACCATTGAGGCTGCACTTCCAATTAAATCCCCATTTGACAAGCAACTCAGATAGATTGGCCAGCTGTCAGATGCTTTCCCCTCTCACTTTTTTCTTGGGTATAATATTCTGTCTTTGAATAGGCTAGGTAATTTGAATGGAGCTAGTTGATTTGTGTATCAGGAGATAGATGCTCCAGTCCTCCGTCAGCTTCACAGGCTGCCCATTGAAGCCCGGGCCCAATTCAAGGTGTTGATTATGACCTATAAAGCCCTAAACGGCTTGGGTCCAGGCTACCTGAACGAGCGCTTACGTCCGTATATGCCCGACCGCCCTTTGAGATCTGCGGGAGAGTCCCTTCTCCGGGAACCCTCCATGAAAGAAATTAGGAGAGTAAGTACTCGGAGGAGGGCTTTCTCTGCGGTGGCGCCCAACCTATGGAATTCACTCCCCAAAGAGGTCCGCCTGGCACCATCGTTACTGGTTTTTCGGCGCCAGGTAAAGACCTTTTTATTTAAACATCATTTTAATTGTTAAAATATATGATCTGGCCAGGGCAACTTCTTCTTCCTTCTCTTTTCTCCTCCTATATTATTTATTTACTTATTTTATACTGATAATTTTAATTTTATATTATTATGTTTGTAACTCAATGTATTTTTTGTATTTTTGTATTTAATGGTAATTTATTATGTGCTATTGTATTTCAATGTATTTTATTGTGTTGTAAGCCTCCCCAAGTCTTCGGCAAGGGGCGGCATAGAAATGTTATAATCATCATCATCATCATCATCATCTATCTATTTATTTCATTTATAACCCATATGTCTTCCTCTTGCAAGGCAGCTTACATGGTCCTTCTTCATTCCACTTTATCCTCACAAGAAGAACCCTTTGAAGTGCATTCGGCTGAGAGTGAGTGGCAGGTCCAAAGTCACCCGGTGAGCTTCACAGATGAGTGGAGGCCAGAACCTGGATCTTGCAAGCCTCAGTCCAACCTCCTACCCACCACACACATGCACTCACATTTCCTCATTGCTCCGAGCATTCCCAAAGATGATAATGCGCCAAGGCTTAATCCACATATCTTTGCCTTTCTGCCTCATTTGGGATCTCAGAAAGCGCTGAATGATCAGAAAATAAAGGTCGTAGTTTGGCAGGATGTCTTCTTGCACAGATAGACTTCAGGGAAATAATTGTAAAAAAGACTCATGGACAATAAGAGCCTAGAGGACAGTGCTCAAAGATGAAGTCAAAATTGTCCCCATCCTCAAGGCCTGGACATACCGACGAATGAAATTTCTCTACTTCTGTTTACCATGGAAATTAAGGGTTTCCTTTCTGCTTCATGGTGATGCTTGAAAGAACAATCAAAACAGATTTCTTGGTTGCTTCTCTGTGTAATGTCCTCCTGACCTGGCCACTGAGTTTGGTGGACACTCTTTGCCAAGCAGACTCATGACCAAGCAATATTCTTTCCATTTTGTTATAACAGATTTATTGGTTCTCCAGGGAGAAGTTCATACCATAGTGTGGGAATCTTCTTCTTCTTTTTTGTTTTAATAAACCAACCCTCACTGGTGTGTCCATACAACTTTCCCTCAAAATTGTTCTGATAGCTCCTTGGTCTTCTTAATAGGTTCTTGTTTAGATATGTTCTCCAGCAAACTCTGGACCTTCTAGAAATAGCTGCACCTAACGTGAGGTTGTGTGAAAGTGGAAGTGCACACCGGTGGGACTTTTAGTATGCGACTTCTGGGTGGAGATGGAAAGGGAAGTAGCAGGCAGACTCTTCTGTCTTTTCTTACTGTAGGGCAGGAGAAAGGGAGGCCCCGCTTGAACATTCCCAGCTCCGGTGGGTGTATTTGCTAATATGAAAATGTAGCATTCCTACTTCATATCAGTCATGGCTGCTTATGGGGCTGGAGACTAAACTGGTTGCAGCTAGAACCTCCTTCAGTGGTAGGACAGACCTCCAGCTTATCAATACTCTGCAAAGACATATTCTAAAGTCTCCCGGTATGCAACCTCCGGAGGCAGAGGGTTGAGCCAGAGCAAAGGGGCCAAATACTGACGCAAGCAACAGGTGCAAACCTGTTTCTGTTTACTTAATGTTTGTGCCACAATAAAAATGTTTAAAGGATCAAGTATCTTGTGCATATCAAGTAGCAATTATACCATTTCAATCCATTTCAACACCAGGTTGTAGCACAACGAAATGGGGAAAGGTCACAGTGGGCTGGACATTTTGGTGAGGGACTCTGGGCACTCCACCAGAAGTTCACTCCTGAGGTACAAAACCCTTCTGGAGCCCAGTTCTAACTGCACACTCTCAGCCAAAACAGCTTGTAGTCCAACCCAAAACTTGCATGCCCTACCGCTGGCCTAGCAGCAGCTGCCAGACTCCATACCTCCATCATCCAAAACTTGCCCCAGGCTCTCCCGATTAACTAGACATATTAGAAATCATATAGGCAACTTTGTTCCTTTCATTCCTAAGAGAGTTATGAAATGCACAGGAGTAAGGTTGGAGGAAGGAAGCCAAAGCCTGAAGAAAGGAGCAGGTGGGGCACCTGACAGAGGTGACTGCTCCAGGGTGGAAGACTCCTGTCTTTGAACAACATGCAGGGGAGCCTGGAAAATCTTACCAAACAGGAAGTATGAAAATAACAATGCAGGAGAGGTCTACATCCTGTTTCAGATCTGTTCATTGGGGTTTTATATTGTGTTTCCTTGTGTTTGTGTATGTGTCTTTTGCTATTCAAGCCCAATGAGTATACCCCGCTATACAACTCACACCATGGGAATCTACATAAAACCATGTGCATACCCACACCACTGGTCAGCCCAAAGAGGAAATACAAATGTCAGAGGAAAGGAAAACCCAACGCAAGAGAGGAAAATTGCAGCACTGATGGCACGGGAGAGTGGGCTTGGCTGAGATGAGCAAAGGAAAGCGGAGGAACCGCATCTTGGAGCAATGAACTTTAGCCAGAGGTGCCAGCAGTAAAATCATTTGGCTCAGGCGTGACAATTTTAGGGAAGTGGCCGGCTTTCTCTCCAAACTTCCCCATCCTGCATTTTTTCCAATGCGATGCTTATTCCGTTTTATTACACCGACTGCCAGCGCGTCGGAATGTGTCTCCTTCTCTTTAGTTACTTTTATGGTTATGATCGGAGTGTAATGCATTTTTTCCTCAATGTTCTCCACGTAATGATTCCTGTCTCCCACTGAGCCCCACGGTGTAAATGAGATGTGACAGTGCTGCAGTGCAGCAGTGTTTAAATTGAAACGTCGTAAGGAAAAGCCACGCGCTGCAGGCCATTGATGTTACAATACATTGGCTCAGAGAGTTATGTGAACAACTTAACATTGTTTACTACTCAGAGATAAAGCTAATCTTCAAGTGAGTGAAAAAGCAGGAGTCAATGGCTGGCTTGGAAAAGAAAATGAGCTGCAATCGCAAGGAAACGTCACATTTTACTCTCTACGAGGCGATTGGCGTGTCGGCCCATGTGCCTGCATGCACCAATTGCCTGGTGAGAATGTAGCCCCATTATAACAGTGAGAAGAGCAAAGGATTCTCTGTAGAACTTGTTCTGTTACGAAAATCTATCTGTCTGTCTGTCTCTGTATATGTGTATGTGTGGCTGTCTGTCTGTCATCTCTATCTACCTGTATCTCTTGTCATCTCTATCTACCTGTCATCTCTATCTACCTACCTACATACCTACCATTTAACATTCCTTTTAACAGCAAAATCAGGGGGCAATCTCTCTCAATATCATAGCCAAAATTGGCTGTTGAGAAAAATAAGAGGAAACCATCCGCATGTCTGGGGGGACCCCGAGGTTTGCAGAAGTATATTAAAAAACCAATGAGCAAATTGGGGGTCACCTCTCCCCAAGAAAGCCGATCAGGACTGAGCATGCACTTGAAAGCAGAGAATGAAAACCACAAGGAAGGGATGGGGGTGGAGCGGCGCAGCCATCTTGGGCACAGGGATGGCCGACCCCTGAACGGCCAGGGCGGATGCACCCCAACGGTTCATGGCAGTGTGTGTCATCGACCACCAAAATGCTTGTCACCAGGAGGGATGGAGACACCGGCACGGTCCAAGCCCGCTGCGTGGGGACACGGTGGCACCGCTTAGCTTTTCATCCCTCACTCTTTCCAGGTCACAAGCCTTGTCTGCCCAGGAGACAGTAGGAGAGCTGAGAACTAAGTGGCTGGTGGTTGGTATGGCCATGTCTATTTGCATAGTATCTGCACCCTGTGCTTTATTCCTGAAGAAAATCTCACCCCAGCCCACTTTCCCCAGAAGCTGCAATGTATTTAGTCGTTCATCCATTTGTTCTTTTCACTTCTGTACTGACCAATGGTCAAAACTCTCTGCAGGATTCACAACAATTCATCAAATGCAAAAGATACAGAAGATTTCAATTCAGACTACAGCTGGGAAAGAATGATTTCCACTGAGGAAACTGTTGGCCCCCTCTTCAAGTGCAACAATTCCAATCAGAAACCGCCCTCCCCATGGCTAAGGAGGAAGGTGATCCAGTTACAGAATTTTCATCATCTTGTCTAGCTAAGCTCTGAGGTTTCACACGACCTTGGCAGCCCAGTGCCCTCCAGAGGTTTGGGTCCTAAAATTCATGGGAGCCAATTGTGACAAGCTGCAGCCCAACAAGTTGGGTGGGCACCAGTCAATACATACACAATTTCCTCTAGTTTTGCCTCCTATGCCTCTCTTCCAGGATATACCAAGTTTGAGTTAGGTGCCACTGTACTCAAGTCCCTGCCAACTGCTGACCAAAGTTGGTTACAAACTTGTGCCCATTTTTCAATACAGTTTTCTGCACATGCCCATGAAGAAGGGGATTTGATTTTGTCTTCCCTTCCCTATAACACTAGACCATGAACAGCACTGAGATTTATTGAATACAAGGTAGAAAGAAGGACTCATGACCTGAGTAGCTTTGCAGCTTTCGATGGCGGTGGTATCTCAAAACCGTTCCGGCAATTGGTCTCAGAACCGTCAGTTACAGAATGGACATGCACATGGTTTTGAGGATCACCTTGCCGTTTCTCTGGGTTGCAAGATTAGGAAAATTCTTCCAGCTGATTTTACAATTCCTCAAATGTTTTACTCCCCATTGGCTTCAAATTATATTCAGAGGAAATCAGGTAGCGCCATAACATGTGTGCCTAATCCATCTCTCCTAAAACTCAATGACTTATTTGGCAAGATGCATTCGAACTGATAGTACTTAATTGTTAATTATTAAAAACATTTTAATTCACAAATATCATCACAACCTACAGCAAGATTAAAGACGGAAGATACACATAATTAAAACACATCTAAAATGGTACACTAACATCCTGTTGAAACAAGGTCTTTAAGTGCCACCTAAAAAGAGACTGACCTTCAAAGGGGGGACGTTCCCAGTACCGTTGGATGCCAACACCGAGAAGGACCTGCCTTGCAGTTGTCCATATGAAGATGCCAATGGGATAGAAAGTGGGGGCCCTGGAATTAAATTCAACAGTCATGTGGAAGCAGGTCTCCCTGAAGGTAATCCTAACCTAGCCTGTTTTTGGCTTTAAGGACTAGCATCAGCAGACTCGCTCAGGATCAAGATAGTATGAATCAATATTGTGGCAGAATAGGTTGTTCTGAAAGAAATGGAGAACCCACTGCCATTTTCGGTTTCGGCCCTTGCTATCCCATAGTCCACACCTGCCTCCTCTGCCCTCTTCCTGGTCCAGCCATTTCTGTCAGTGCTTTCCCGTCACCCCCTGCCCCCACCAAGTGAAAGGGGGGCAGGAAGGCAGGGGAGGGACCTGTTTGCTTGCCTGGAGCTTCTTCCTCCCCTCTGCCCGTGGAAGCACCAGTGTAGTGGAAGCAGGGGGCTGCACTTTGAAAAACGGGCAATCCACGCCCCCCTTGTCCTTGTCCAAGGCCGTTTCATTTATTCGTCATGCTGTGGGCGGCAAGGCAGAGGTCCCTGGATTCCCCTTGGCCCCCGCCTCTGCGACGAAGTTATAATGGGGCATTGGGAGAGGCAGTTTGGTATGGACGATCTTGTCTTTCCGAAAGCATCGCTTTTGGTGCTTTCACTTATTCCAGAGGATAAGGCATGTAGGGATGTGTGGAGTTGTGCAGGGGGACAGTTGTTGATCCAGGATATATGCTTGAACCCAAATAGGTGTTGTTTCCTTCTGCAGAAGTCATTCCAATTGTATGTGGGGATTGCTGGCTCCCCCTCGTATATAACTGTTTGCATCCCCCAAAAAGGACATGGGATCTTCCAGAATTGCAAGCAATTTGACAGGAGGGTGAGCTGCAATTGGCCACAGAAGGGATGAAAATTGCCCATTGCTGCTGGTGCCACAAAATAGCAGAAAAGTTCCTATCAGCAGGACTCTGGGTGGAAGTCCCTGGCCCCTTTAAGAGCTTTAGGGTCATTGTGGGTTTTCCCCGTCTCTCCCCAAATTCATAAGCTACCACATCTTTTTATCTGCCAGCATAGAAAGGCACAAATACTGCATTAATAAATAAACTGTTGTGTTTGTGAAAGTTTTCTATTAACAGTTAACACGCTTAAAAATAATGACTCTCCATCGCACCAGTTCATCAGGCGTTTTGCTCCTTTTATCCCACAAATCTTGTGGGATTGACTGTGGGGGTTACATATAATGATGCACTTCATAAGAAAAACAGCTGCCGGTGCTCACCTGTTTTCTCACCCAACCAGAAGCCGGGAGAAATTCCTCAATTTAGCAAACAAACTTAAGCCATTATTAGAAATGACAGGGGAACCCGATGAAATTGTACTTTCAATTGGAAAACAAAATTGCAATCAGGGCGACATGGTTTCCTCGTGGTCAGACCACGCTAATGCCGAGTGGCAAAACATGGGCAAATGTATTTAAAAGTCATAACGGAGCATTATCCAGGCAGTCTTCTCCCTTTACTGGCCCTTATTAATATAAAAAACTTCAATTTGCATGTAAATGTGGTCAACTTTCATATCATCAAAATACATGAGGCCCGGGAAAGTAATGAATTGAAGTTTGATGCAGCAATTACTGGCGTTTATAAAGAATTTTAAAGAGGTTATTGGAGCCCGGGCTGAGAAAATGAGGAAATCAACAGGGAATATTGTCGATATAGCAACAGTGGGGGTGGAAGTCAGTCCCAGGTGTTGGAAGGCCAGAAGAAGATTAATGGAGAGGGACTGAGGAAGCACTCACCCAGAAGGGCTGGGCTGCACCCCAGGCTCAATAACAGCGCTTTCATGAAAAGGTTCTCGCTGGGTTCCCACTCTAACGGCCTCGGAAATGTGATCCAGGGGGAATAAAGTAGCAAATGTTTATGAGCGAGCGCTGCGCTGAAGGTTTAATTGGGCTCCACATCCTTTCAGGACTTGAGATGCAGTTTAACCTTTCGCGGCCCCCCCTGCAACCCACCCTCTCCTCCGCCAAGCCCCCCCTCCAATTCAGTACCCAAGTGCGACTGGGATTTTAATAGGCTCGGTGGCGGCTTGGCAAAACATCAGCCTAGTTGCTCAGTTGAGTTAAACGCCTGCACTGGGGTGTGGCAGTGGCAATTTGCGGGGCCGTTGGACGTGGTCGCTCACCCCCTGTCGGGAAAGCTTGGCAGAGGCCCAGTTGAGCGTGTGTGTCTTCTCCTCTTCTCACCCGCTTGGAAGACAATGGTATTTCAAGTGAAAAAGTGATCTAAGGAATGGATCTCATGCATGCATATGTGTGTGTGAATTGCAGTACTTGTGCTTTCAGATGCTCTAAGTACTTCATGTACATTTTGTACAACGACCTTGTAAGATGGATCCTGCTCTTAGGCGAGACAGCGCAAAGCTGCCTCTGAGAAAAGAGAGGCTGCTGTTGGATTGATCCTCAAGTGGAATTGCATCAGCAAAAAAGGCAACCGAAGATGGAAGAGGCTTGCAGAATATTTGCATATGCTAATTTAGATGTACTGATGCAGATCGAGGTGTAATAATCACAATGTGCACACAGGTCCGGCCTGTCCCAGCAGGGCTGTGCGCGGGTGTCCTGCATCCTTTGCTGCTGCTGGGAACTTCAGGGAGATGCTTTTTCTTTGGATGGTTCTTTCTTGCCAGACTGAACTATCCTTCCAGTAGAGGATGTCTTCAAAACAGAGGAGGACACATCACCACCCTCTCTGGGCCGTTCTTGCTGCTTGGGGGCATTCTGGGAGACTGAAATTCTAGGTCCACATCGGCATGGAGGATCTCCTGGTGCCTTTGACACGTGAGTCCATGGACCACACCAGTCTCTCTCAGAAGAGGACACGAGACCTGAGCTAGCCCTGCTTCTGTCTCTGGAACCCGGTTCTTATTGAGGCGACAAACCTGCATGCATGTTTATGTTTGGGAGCCGCCCCGAGGCTTCAGCGAATGGGGCGGCATAGAAGTTCCCTAAAGAAAGAAAGAAAGAAAGAAAGAAAGAAAGAAAGAAAGAAAGAAAGTTGTTCCATGGATCAGGACTCACTTCATAGAGTACTCTCCCATTAAAAGAAAACCAAACAACAACAAAACTACACATAGAAAAATAGCTCTCCGGGAAAAGGACTATAGGCTAGAGTTGTCCCTGACATGCTAATTTTCTACATGCAGGGATTTCATGCTTCATGTTTTTGTGTGGAATAATAGTCATGCAAAGCCCTGCATATGCTCTGAATGGACACAGCCCAGCTTCACACGGATCATTTCAGGAAAAGTTCGCCTCAGTAGCCACTTCACACCGGAAAGAACAGTACTTTTGAAAACAAAGGTGAATGTCCACCCTTTTGCCACAGGTTACTGCAGTATTGCCAGTATTTGCAGCCCTGTGTAAGCGATGTAAATTAGCGAACACATTGGGGAAGAAGGGGAAGCATGCAGAATTGAAGCCAAGTGGAAAAGCAGATGGGACAGGTAAGGCTTTCCCTGAATTTTGCCTTTTGAGTCAGCAGGTGTGTGACCAAAGAAATAGCTCTCTCTCTCTCGTTCTCTCTCTCTCCAAAGAAATCAGTGTTTGGCTGCCAAGTTTTGGTAGCAAACTGCTCTAGTGCCTTTGGAGTGACATATTTAGCTTGAAAACAAGCTGCATTTGTCAGTGCTAACCACCTGTACCACCTTTTCTCTAATTTCTCTCTTACCATTGCCATGCCACAGAATGTCTGTGGTGTGACGCTACCAAGAAGGCACCCCATGGGATGATCTGGGGAAAAGTTGACCCCAGCCTCCACCCTAAATAAAGTTGTCTATCCCTGTCTCACATTATTTTTTTTCCTGCACTCAGAACATGCGTTGGAGGGAAAATGCAATGTAACTCCCAACTATGCTTGCAATGTTACCGTCCAGGAAAAACATTTCCTGGACGGTGCCAGCCACCTGTGAAAATGCAGGAGGAGCAAAGGAGGCTGAGATCTTGAGAAGGTGCTAGGGCAGAAGAAATGGTGTGGGGACTTGGAAACTGGGATTCAACAGCTGCAGAGCTAAGAGATACCCTCAGATTGATTGTTACAATCTGTGGAGCCACACACTGCCTTGAATAAGAGGTGTTTGAAAAAAATCATCTTTTTTTGGAGTTCTCCCTTGACTTGTAATGTTGCCACATGTGTAGGGTTACCACATGTCCAGGACAGTAATGGGGTTTGGTATGGAAGCTGGCAAGCCATTTAAAATAACTGTAAAATATTCACAGCCATATCAGATTAACACTAACTTTGGAGCTGTTGGTAACAGAATTAGTTGAGAAGACAGTGCGTGTTCTGGAAACCAACTAGGCCATTTCAAGATTCCTGCCCAAAACTCAAAAAGACTCGAGAGATTTCCAAGCATTCATCAAAATTGCAAAAAAGGATGAATTGAGGGCTGGCCCTCCCTGTCAGTTGCTGTTAGTCGCGAAGTCGTGCCCGACCCATGGAAAACATTCCTCCAGGCCTTCCTGTCCTCCACCATTTCCCGGAGTCCACCCAAGCCCACACCCACCACCCTAGTGACTCCATCTAGCCACCTCATCCTCTGCCGTCCCCTTCTTCTTTTGCCATCAATTGCTCCCAGCATCAGGCTCTTCTCCAGAGAGTCCTTCCGTCTCATCAGGTGGCCAAAGTATTTGAGCTTCAGCTTTAGTACATGAGCTTCTAAACAGCAGTCAGGATTGATCTCCTATCCCTGCAGTACCCTGTCTCTTTTCCCCAACAGGAAAAATGTGTATTAATGCAAGGAAGGGGAAACAGAGCAAGAAAGGTGAGGCATGAACAGGTGTCTACAGTTATGCTTGGTGTGGAGAAAGTGGAGAGAGAAGGTGCATAATTCTAGGATCTGAGGTCATCCCCTGAAGATGACTGGTGGGAAGTTCAGCAAGTGCTTCCGCACATATCAGTTGCTGAGGAACCTGGGTAGGTGGAGCTCTTCTACCCATCCTGGCCAAGGGATCCCCCAGAGCTCACTTTGGCACACCGTTAATAGAGTGCTGGACTGGATGGGCCATTGGCCTGATTCTCCATGGCTTTTCTGGTGTTCTTATACTGGGTAGTCCAAGGTGCCTGTCGACACAGGGAAAGGACGGTAGCAAATGACACGTTTGCAGTGCAATGCTACAACTGTCTTAGGCTGCACCAGAGGACAGAACTTCAGGCCTAGGTCCCCAAGTGGGACCTCTGGGATTTCTCAGAGGGGCATGTCCTGCTGTTTTCCCCCAGCTGCCAAAAGTTTGGTAGTTTCTTGGCTTTGGGGAAGCTTTTTTCCACCAGTCATGAAGGCTGAAAAGTCAAATCTCATATGGGAGTGATTCCTAGAGTTGAGATGCTATCATGGAGAAGGCCACTCTCTGTGACGGCTCCTCCTTAGCTTCACTATGGGGAGGGATATGGGCCTCTGATGGTGACCCCTCAGTGATTGGGTTGGTACATATGGAGATAAGCATTCCTTCAGACCCCCTGGCTCCATGCCTGTTAGGGCTTCATATGCCATCGTAGGCAAGTTGAATCTGGCCCGGATGGTAAACGGCAGCCCACATAGCCTGTGCGGGTCCTGGGGAATTAGGCTCATGGGCACCCATCCTGCTCAGCAGGTGCGCTGCCCCGTTTTGGACAAGTTGCAGTGCCCA
This sequence comes from Varanus komodoensis, assembly GCF_004798865.1. Taxonomy (NCBI): domain Eukaryota; kingdom Metazoa; phylum Chordata; class Lepidosauria; order Squamata; family Varanidae; genus Varanus; species Varanus komodoensis. The sequence continues at coordinate 4,698,841 of NW_025335942.1, forward strand.
GACCATTTTCAAAGACAGCCCCACCTAGAGCACATTGCAGTAATCCAGGAGTGAGGTGGCCAGTTTATGGACTCTGTAAATGGCAATGAGCTCATTACCATTATTACTGTTTGTTTGTTTAAAACATTCGTATGTCACTCAATTGTGCCACAGCGCCTCTGGGTGGCTCACAACAACATAATGAGTGTGGTTATCGTTATATTTCTATACTGGCCTATAGAAAGCTCTCTGGCAGTTCATAAAAACAAGTCCATATTAAAATACAAAATAAAAAGGAAGGCAATGCAAATACAAATACAATAACATACAGAGTAATTCAGTACCCACAGTTTAAAACAGCTTATACAACCAAAACACAGAGCAGCTGATGACAATGTCATTCTCAGTGGGGAGATTGTTCTGTAGCTGAAGTGAGAAGGATCCCTTCATTGCTGCCATTCAAGAAATTCCGCCAAATTTCATCAGCAGATTTCATTCATTCATTAATTATATGTATACCCCACCCTTTTTCCTCCCAAGGAATTCAAGGCAGCCTACATAATTCCCTTCTTCTCCATCTTATTCCCACAACAGCAGCCCTGTGAGGTAGGTTGGGCTGAGAGTCTGTGACTGGCCCAAGTCACCCAGTTGGTGCCATGGCTGAGCGGGGACTCGAACCCGGATCTCCGGAGTCCCAGTGCTGCGCTCTTGACCACTATACCACACTGGCCATCATGTGCATGAATAAAGAATTCCTCCCCTTTCTTCCCACAATGCCCTGGAACAGTGCGAGGGCGTTGTGAAGGGTGCAATGCAGACCATAATGATGATACAGTTGCTGTTTTTGCAACCTGCAGAAATGCTCATGGAAAAAGAAAGAAACTGCACTGCAGCCCCTGCCTATGTTAAGTCCTACCTGTGACAAACCATTGGAGAAATTTCCCTCTCCTCTCCATGGAGAAATTTAGTGAAATTGTGCCCCCCATCCCTCAATCTCTCTGCCCAGAAATAGGGTGGAGAATTTCAAGAGACCATTTGTGCACAGATCTACTGTCAACATCAGAAATAATAAGTAACAAAGATTTGTTTTAAAGATTCATTTTCCTTTTGTGCCTATTAAGACCAGCATCTCAAAGAGCTAAGTTCCTTAAAAGTGTTTATTCCGCTCAATGATCATTGAGGTCAATCAATGTGAAAGATAAAAATTGGAGTAAATAATGGAAGAGAAATCAATTCATCAGGAGAGCCAGATTAATTTGGAAGATGATTGTGTTTCCTTAATTCTTTCTGGTGCTATTTCTTGCTTTGTTGTTGTTCTTGGTTTTTAAAGCTAATTTTCTATTACACTATTTCAAATAAATCTGCAGATTAGTTAAATATTTTCAGTTACATTAATTAAAGCAAACAGATAAGCAATTGCACTCCAGATTCAGTAAATTAAGTCAGAAACACATCTCGCACTAGAGTAATTCTGTTCACTGATAACAAAGTAACAACTGGCTAGCATTTTAAAATGTCAATAGGATAAATTTTTATGATTGTCACTTTCTTTTGTCACGGGCATGTATTTCAAATTCAGAAACTGGTATGTCCCTTTGGAACAAGACGGACCAATTGAAAATAGAGCATCTCTCCATCCTCTGTTTCTTTGTTTTTCTTTGCTGGGCCTACAGACAATTTCTCCCCTCAAGGGATAGCAAACTAAATCAATGCTTATATTCTCCAACCCCTGAGACTCAGTCTAAGCATTTGCAACTTTCACTAATCGGAATGGTAAGTGATAAAAGGGCAGCATTGCTTATGAGAGAAAAAACTGAGTAGGGTATGTCAAGGTTCTTTATGTTTTTCTGATATTCTACTGCAAAAAGAATTGTTCATGTGCTCAAGGAATAGCAAATCATAACTTTATACAATGCTATTATGACAATCACAAGCAAAAGCAAAAACAGAATGGATCGGTCTCATTTTTGGCCTTTTTAGTGTGAAACTGAAATCTGTCAAAGGCTACATTTCTGAACTCGGTTTAACATAGGAAGGAAGACAGCGTTCTCCATACTTGTAAGAGAAGCCATGCTGCAGTGCCCTGGCAGAGAATTGTGGGACTTCGTAGGAAGTTCACTTCTGGGATTTTCAGTTCAGATCCCACTGTGCTAGGCTTGGCACTGAAGAATGTACTAACTTGCCCAGTGCAAACCCTCCAGCAATTCATCGACTAAGTTATCTTGACCTCTGTCAAAGGCCAGTTGAAGGGGCTTAGAGTAAGTGGAAGTACCCCACTACAGGAAACATGATGGGGGGTGTCCAAAGACCCCTGATACTACCACTGGCAGTGTTCCTTTGGACAGAAGAGACCAAATGGAGAATTCTGAGACGGGTCAAGATGGCCTTGGTTCTTTTGGATTCAGTCCCTCCTCTGAAAAAGCCCAAGATCCATTCCATGATCTGTGTCGAGATACAGCTGGTATACAAGAGCAAGAGCACGAGCAAGAGCAGGAAGGAAGGAAGAATTCTCCTCTCACCTTCCATAGTGAACTGTCAGGGCTTTGGAAATTGTAGGCACTCATATTACAGATGCTCACAGAAACATCCCCACTTTGGATTGTTCTGTCAGTCAACATCCACCAATGAAATTAAAGCTTAAAAAATAATCATGCATTTATCTATTCACATAGCAACAGTGAATACCCAAAGAATTGCTAGTGGTACAACAATCCAGAAACAAGCTGTCACGCTGACATCTTGCTTGCTTCCTTCCTTCCTTCCTTCCTTCCTTCCTTCCTTCCTTCCTTCCTTCCTTTTCCAATCTGGCATTCAGTTAGTCCTGAACTTCAAGATTTTTTAAAATAAAGTTTGCGTGAAAATTTGTACAAATTTCTATGAATTTGTTCTACTGGGTGCATTTTGTACACCCCTTTTTCTTAATATACACCTTTTTGCAAGAAATTTTCCTAATCTAATGCATTTTTATCATTATTATACTCCTTTTTTATGCAGATTTTGATTGGCGAGCTCCATTGTGAAATTTGGGGCAGTGCGAATTTTGAAGGATAACCAAGCATCAGTTATTCCTGGTTGCCGGTAAGAAAAGCAATCATTTCATTCAAATTGAAAAAGAATTAAAATCAGTTTCAGTGAGTTAAGTAGCTGTGGTTAGGGATGAGCTGCATGCATATTATACATAAGTTCACTACTGGAAAGATGTGCAAACCCACATGCACTCCATGGGGGTTTAACATTTAACTTCTCAAGACCCTTAGGAATAGTGTGTCCTCTTTTATAGTGGATAGTCTTTTATGTGAAGGTTGTTTAAGGATTGCCCTCTATTTTGGTAGGATCCTCTGTTTGAAGGATCAGTTCCAGTCTGATTTATAGATGAAGAATTGGGACTTGAAGCTGCACATCAATAGTGCCCAAACAGTGGGCTCAGTGGTCCTGGATACACATCACCTGGTCACACTCTTCCCCATTATGCCAAGGTGTACTGTAAAAGGTAAAGGTAAAAGTTTCCCCTTGGCATTAAGTCCAGCCATGCCTGACTCTAGGGGGCGGTGCTCATCTCCGTTTCCTGGCCGAGGGAGCCAGCGCTTATCCGCAGACAGTCTCCGTGGTCGTGTGGCCGGCATGACTAAACACCGAAGTGCATGGAACGCTGTTACCTGCCCACCAAAGTGGCACCTTTTCATCTACCTGCATTTGCATGCTTTCGAACTGCAAGGTTGGCAGGAGCTGGGACGGAGCAATGGGAACTCACCCCATTGTGCAGATTCGAACCGGTGACCTTTTGATCAAGCAGCTCAACAGCACAGCGGTTTAAACCACTGCGCCACCTGCAGTCCCTAGGTGTACTGTATTCCTACCTTAATTGTTGCAATTATTTTTCATTGTACATCTATACATATGAATTAGCTTCTCCAAATTTTGTGCAATTCTGCATCGTTCTTGGTACTGCATCAGTGGCTACTTGCAGTGACCCAGGGCAGACAAGTCTATGGGTCACAGTCTTACAAACCATGGTGAAATGCACAGTATTTCAATTATTTCTTCACTGGTTTAATTTCTATCCAGCCTTACCATCAAAAAGTTGCTGATGATATCTAACAAAAATCCAAATTAAAATCAAAATCATTGTTAAAGTGTAACATCAAACAAATACATCAAACCACAATTAAAGCACAATAAAAAATTAAACATCAGCCAATCCAAACCTATCAACACTATCGTGATTTATTATGATAATTGATCATTATCAATCCAGATATTTTTCAGTTCAAAGATTCTCTACTATTGCATCCACACCAATAAATCAGCACGTGTAAATCAGACTCGTGTTTGTTTGCTTCATGCAACCCTCTGGATGATTCTGAAGTGGCCCCCCTGCTGAGGATGATGGGGCTGAAGTACACTAACACCAATCTAACAAGGCATCCTGAAAAGCAAGCTCAGCACCAGGGCTTTATTAGGATCTAGCACCAGAAAATAAGGATTGTCTGCGAAATTGGGGTGTTCGGGGCATATGCCACTCCCTGTTCATTCTATTGTATTTTTCAGTCCATCAAGGGGTATTAGGTGGCCATGGGCATGAAGATTTGGGGTCTCAGTCTCATGAGCATAACAGGGTAAGAACTCAAGGCATCCATTCTCTCTAAGCGAGACAGTCGCATACAATTTCTGTGGAGACGGGAGAGGGCATGAGAGTTTCCAGTTGTAACTTTCCACCCCTCACAAGTTGGGGCGCCAGCAATATGTCTCCACATATGTGGACAGAAGAGCTGTAGAACCTCTTGACCTAAATGGACTGTTGAGCAGCAGAAGTATCTACATGGTTTGAGCTGGTCAGCACTGTGATGAAACAGATTGGGGATGTGATTTGTGGCTTTTTCCAGTGGGAATGTAACAGTCCCCAGAGCGGGGCTCTTCTCCCCACCATTCTTGGCACCATTCTGAATGAGACTTTGGGGAAAGCAGCCTGCATTTGTTGTGCTTCTTGAAACTCCAGCCTCTGTTGCTGTCAGAAGAGCAGACTGAATTTTCCAGTCGTGTGAGGGTTATTACATGCCTACTGCCTATTAAACCTACTGTACCATCACTCATGAAGGTCAGAAACACCTGTGGAATCCCAAATATGCACTCTGGGCCTCTTTCAGACAGCGTCATGACACCTCAAGCCACTATATATATTTGGATACCTGCCATTCATAATGTCTTCTGTAGGACATTCTGGTTTCTCAGCTATTTATGAGATTATAAGAAGTGTTAGCATAAGGCTTCTAATTCTGCGGGTGTGAATTTTAAACTTTAAAACTGGCCCAGCTAGGCTTTTAATAAAGCCAGGGAGACCTGGTTTATTTCACTCAATGGAAACACAATGGTTTATTCTGGCTTTCCCTTGAAGCGCAACACCTCTCCGAGAGTTGTCAAGAAGGCTTGTCGTTGGCACTTGACCTGGTTCAGTCACTCGGTAGATTTTGTGTGAGTGATGTGTAGTTTACTGGCAGGCGCGAACACCAGCAAGATGTTCTATTTCAGGAATGGGAATACTTAAGGATGGCCTCTCTTAGCTCTGTTGATCTTTCTAACTGGATGAAAATAACATGCATCTTGAACTGTGCTCAGAACGTTCTGGAAATCCAGATGGATGTAGGAGAAGAGAAATCAAATTGCTTTGAGAAAGCAGGATTGGAATGGAGCACACTTGAAACAGGGAGACTAAAGTAGACAATTAGCTAAGGCCTAGTCTTCCATTTTTCTTCTTTTGGGATTAAGCATTTGGCTTTTTCCACAGAAGTGAAGAATTCTAGATGATCTGTAATTATGAATAAGGCTCATTCTTGGAGGAATTAACAATAACCGAAACTATACAAAGGACAGATTACCTTCCTAGTTTCCAAGACGTTTTGTTCTCTTAAAACGATGATTGCAGCATGTTTTAACATATCTGTTCTCATTCATCAAACGTACACCAAAAGCTTCTGTGTACCAAATTTTCAGCTCCCAACACATAATTAAAGCGCTTTCTTTCCCCATTAATTATTTGCTTTGTATTTCAAACTAGACTTGTGCATATAAACAAATGTTCCAAAGCCTGTGAAGCAAAATATTAGGGCCCACACCTCAAGAGTAATTTCTTTCATGTCCCAAATATGTATTTCTAAAGTTGTCTGAGAGGTACAGTTGTGTAGCTTCCAAAGAATTCAGAGGGCCTTTGCAGGAAAATGTCGACACAGATGGCACCCCCAAAACCCAATACTAAGCATGTTTATCAGAAGTAAATTGCCACATATTCGGTGAGGTTTATGTCCAAATAAGTGTGCATTGAATGCAAGCCTTATGGAGGGATACTTTATTTACCATACTTATTCCAAAGTAATTCCTATTGAGTCCAAGTACTGAGCACGTCATTATTCCTTTGACTATTGTGTGAAAATCTGCAGAACGTTAACATGTCAAACTTTGCTGAACAAGCACAAAGCTCAGTGCTCTCTTGGGTTGAAAGGACACCTGCCCAAGAAATACCACTAAAGGTCAGGGAAGTCTTCAGGCTTTAAGGCAGATCTAGAGATATGATGGTTTGGGAAACAAACCTGTGCAGAAAAAATAGGTGGGAAAGCAGTATTTTCTGAATTTTCCAAAAATGACTCCACAGTGTGTGGAAACTGGTTTTGGATTTTAATAGTGATAAGTCTCATTTCCTCCCAATATTTTTTCTGTTATCTAAGTGGAACCTCTGAGGGCTTTTGCTCCTGGTGGGGATGGGAGCAGAAGGAATCCCCACAGCCTTCAGCCCTGCTGGTGGACTCCTGGAGCTCCCACAAAACTACAGATTGGATGCAGTGGGGATCCTGAGGCCCATAGACAGAACTGCAATCAAATCTATTCATGTTTTCACAAAGGCTGCCCAAATATCATTAAGAGAGCGGGAGAGAACAAGAGAAGCACTGCCATAAATGTGCATGATCAAAGCAGCTCAGGTCATGTTAGATGGGCTGCGGGATAATTGTACTACAGATTCAAAGCTTGCCCTGGGAAGTATATAGGCAAACTAGTTTGAACAGCTGAGACTTTAGGGCAGCTAGCGGGGCTGATAGGATATGCACGGTTTGTTCCTGAGCCCTAGCGCAAGTGCAGAAGGCAAAGATGGGACCCCCTCACCTTTCCTTGGGCTGGACTCACAGCTACACTGTCCACCATCTTGAGTGGAATCACGCTCTGGTCTCAGTGGTGCAAGCCAAAGCTAATCCATGTGATCAGGTTGTCAGTCATACCTGTGAAAAATGTGTGACATGGCTAAGTCAACAGAAGAGGGCCTCATATCCACGTTTTATCCTTAGTCAGGCGAACACCTTGCTGGTCTGTATTGGTTCCAAGCTGCTGGCATCTACATTTTGCAGCTTTTGCCAACACACTGGCCTTATAAGTCCATTTTTAGCATTTCTGTGCTCTTCTAGGAACTGCATAGCCAAAGGGACGCTCAAGTGCACCATGTCTCATTGCAGGCTTTGTGGTCACATCTAGCATAGTGGTTAGAGTGGCCGTCTGGGGCTTGAGAGATCTAGCTTCCATCCCCATTGGCCATGACGCTCAGTGGGTGACAGTGGGCCAGTCACGGACTCTCTTCCTAACCTGCCTCGCAGGACAAAATGGAGGGGAGACGGATTATGGGACCCACCTTGGGTTTCTTGGTGCGATGTGAATATGATGGGATGTGCTGAATTCAAATCTCCAGTTGATTCTTTGTGCAGGAAACTTGGTGTCCAAAAGAGCATTGTGGAAATGGCCAGGGACACACAAATGTATTTAAGAGAGTGGTCATGATCTCTCCCCAGTATTTCATCCTCATGATTATTCCAGAGAAGCCCAGCTAGACTGTGTCTTCTCCTCAGAGTGCTAAACCTTCTGAAGGTTTCAGTTGTATGCTTGCTTCCCTTCCCTCTTTTGGCACAACCATGAGATCAGATGCTTCTGTTTCCAAGGCCAGATTACCCACATTTTCGCACTATGTCTAAACTGTGGTTAATCCTAACCATGGTTAATTAAGTTGCAGGTTTCCCATAACTGGATTGGGCAGGGCAATCAGAAGATCAGATATGTTGCATCCCAGCTACAGTTGACTTTCTTCCAGCTGCAATGTTATCATCAAAAGGGCATTTCCCTGTCTTTGGTACTGCACTTTCGGGGTATTACGTTTTGCCTAAATTCCGAGTTAGCCCTTTCATGGCTTCAACAACATGTTGTTTTACTATTTTGCCTAGTTGCCTGAAACCAGTCTTGATTCTGCCCAAACAGCTTCTGCCCTCGTTTGCGTGCTTTGCTGTCATCCCTGGACCTAGAGTCTTTTGTCCTGTTGTATTCTTTGTCAAAACCCTGTAACAACAATGGACCTTATTTAGGCAATATTCTGAATACACAGCAAGGTACTAGGACAAGGTGATACTGTGCTGCTGGAATTATTTGGTTTCCCTGCTTCTATCCATTTCCTCCTGCTCTGCTGAAATTGTTGGAAGTTGGTCTACTTGATGTGACATCACTAAGACATTACTGAGTACTAAGAGAATTTCACTTCAGTTCTCTTTTTTCACAATGATTTACCAAAATTCTGACCTGGCTCTTCTTCTATCCTCAGTCCACTTTTCCCTAAAAGTAGCTTCTTCACATGCATAGTCTGGGATTCTTCGGCTCCGGGAGAAAGTAGGTAGAGTTATGGGAATATTCTTCTTCAGAACAGCTATCCCATTCCAGGACAGCCTTCATTTGCTTAGCCATTGTTAAAGGCAGTAATGGAAAGCCAGCGGCCCACCTTCCACACGAAGGAAAGGCACTGGTCAACTTGACCAGGACAATTAACTAAGCTCAAGTGATGAGCAGGCATGCCTCAGACAAGCCATGGTGAGAACGCAGGACATCTTCAGACTCGCTTCATTGTACGGGACAGCAAGAGGGCAGCAAGCACTGACCTCCAACCTGGTATCAACAAGCTATTTGCTGTGTAGAGACACCCAGCACAGGCATCGAGGAAACATGGATGTCCTCAGGGGGGAGGTACGAAGGAGTGGCTGAAGCATTACAAGCAGTTCTCAAGATGTGCGAAGCATCTAAGGTTCCATGGCATGTGTGCCTGGATAAGCAAAATCTGTCTAGACAGTAGATTAGAGTTTAATTTGGTTGCGATTCAGTTCTACAGTAGAAGCCGAAGAATGCATTTAGAGGGTTTTGCTCCTTCCAGTGTGGGCTTATTTGTCCCTTGTTCAGTTATGTTATGTTATGTTATTTCTGTTAGCACACGTGGGACCTAACCACTTCCTATATTTTAGAAAAGTATTCACCGGTGATTAAGGGGGTGGTTTACTATTTTCCTTTCTTTGCTTGCTCCCTCTCTTTTTATAATGAGGATGCCCTGATCTCTCTCACGAGGTAAATAACAGAGAGCCAAGTGAAGTCCTTGCAGTCCGCTCGGCCAGGCCGAGTCACAAACAGATTGTGATGCTGCTGGAGACGAGCAGTCCATCCAGAGAAGCTCTTTTGCTGGTTTTCCTCCTCCTCGTTCCCTTTCCTTTTTCTCTGGTGTCTCCCTACACCAAAGAGGGGAGGGGAGACTTTTCCCTTTGAAGCATTTCTTCCTGGCTGTCAAACCAGAGTTCACATTCACACATGCGCCAAGCACATAAAGATTATAAATTGCCCAGAGGTACCGCCTGTGCTTTGCTGTACCAGGCAGCCAGGCAGAAAGTGCCCAGGGACGTGGACCCAGGCAGAAGGTTGCACATCTGGTTGGGGAAATGGTGCCAACCGCATCTCAGTCATCTGCTCATTGGTGTTGACTGACCCTCAGCTGAAGCTACTCCTGCAGGTGCTGAGTGCTGATCCCGCCTCTGTGGCCCCAGAACTCAGCTGCAAGATATGGAGACGACCCAGGAGCAGCCTCTAAGAAGCGCCTTCTACTTCCTGGTGCCCAAAACTCTGAGGTGGAAAGAGAAAGGAGACCCCTTGCAAAGTTCTTCCCTAGAGGGGAGGTAAAGCTGTCTGTCTCTGGAATATTGTGTCCTGCTCTGGACGCCATGCTTCAAGAAGGATGTGGCTCCATTGGGAAGAACTTGGAGAAGGGCCACAAAGACCTGTGAGGAAAGGCTATGCTTAGCCTTTGGAAGAGAAACATGGTGGGGCATGGAGGTATCATGCTTCGGCTATGGCTCACTTCTTTTTATGCATTGCTGTTTTGTATCCTTATCCCCTGCAAATAGCCCAGGGTGATTTAGAAACATAGAAAACAGAGCGAGTCAGAAGGGGCCTCCCGGGCCATCTAGTCTGACCTCCGGCACCAGCCGGCTCCGCTCATGACATGCCCACCATGTGCACGTCCAGCCTATCCTTGAACACCCTCACCAATGGGGCCTCAACAACCTCCCGTGGAAGCCCATTCCACACCCTCGGGGTCCTGACTGTCAGGAAGTGCTTCCTGGCATCCAAACCAAACCTTGGCTCCCTGAGCTTTGCTCCGCTGGAGCGCATCCTGCCTTCCTCTGCAGGGGATAACAGGTCTCTACCCACCTCCGCGTGACACCCCCTCACATACCTGTATGTCGCCAACAGATCCCCTCTGAGTCTCTTCTTCTCCAGGCTGAAGAGACCCAGTTCCCTCAGTCTCGCCTCATACGGCATCCCCTGCAAACCGGCCACAAGGTTGGTGGCCGGTTTGCAGGGGATGCCGTATGAGGCGAGACTGAGGG
>NW_025335942.1:4709640-4722945 GCF_004798865.1 Varanus komodoensis
ACCTCCGCGTGACACCCCCTCACATACCTGTATGTCGCCAACAGATCCCCTCTGAGTCTCTTCTTCTCCAGGCTGAAGAGACCCAGTTCCCTCAGTCTCGCCTCATACGGCATCCCCTGCAAACCGGCCACCAACCTTGTGGCCCTTCGCTGCACTGACTCTAACTTGGCTATATCCTTTCTGTAATGAGGGGCCCAAAACTGAACACAATACTCCAGTTGCGGGCGCTCTAGAGTCATGTAGAGTGGAAGTAATACCTCTCTTGATCTAGAAGCCACACTTCTGGCTATGCAACCAAGGGTGGCGTTTGCCCTCTTGGCCACCGCATCACACGGCTGGCTCATGTTCAGCCTGCAGTCAACCAGCACCCCGAGGTCCCTTTCACAAGTGCTGCTTTCCAGCCGCTTGTCCCCTAACCTGCACTTATGACACCCATTCCTATGCCCCAAGTGCAAGACCTTGCACTTATCCACATTGAACGCCATCCTGTTGTCTCCTGCCCATAATTTACATAACTGTCTTCCTTCGCTCCATTTTATCATCACAACAACTGTGTATGGTGACTTAGCCCAGGGCAAATAACAGGCCGGAAGCCACCAGTGAGCTTCATGGCTGAGTGGGGAACTTGGATCTCCCAAGACCCCACGCATAACTCTAACCACTACAATGCATGGACTGTTATCCAGAAGTGAGGGATGCAAACTAATGGGCTGAAGTTAGAAGGAGGCAGATTGCAGGGGAATATCAGGACAAGCTGATTCACAGACAGATAGAGCACAATGGAATTGTGGTGTGGTATCCATGATACTCCAACAGCTGCTTTGGAGTGGATTTCTACACCGATTGGAGGTTGGACATGATGGCCTCAATGCTCCCTTCAGATGCTTTGATTCTCTGTGTATTGCATTTTCTCCTTTATCCCTGCTCTGGCCATTTCCAGATATGGAGAACCTGGGAAGAAACATTTCAGGTTTTGCAAATGCACCACCTGCAAATCTGTTTCCCTCAAATCACTCGCAAAACCATTGGACAGTTCAAGGAGGCTCAATCCACTTCACATTTTGGTCCCCCACTTTGACCATGGGCATTTCTCTCATCCCTTTGATGCAGAGCAATTCCATTTGGGATTCATTTGGTTCTACCGCTCCCCTCTGCATCACCCTCTACCTTCAGCCCATAGATGGCCAGCCAACAACAGAAGAGAGAAGCAAGCAAAATAAGAACAGAGGAAGAGAAACAGCCACAAAGAAACCTTCCTCGCTGTTCCTGCATCACTTTCTTCTGATTCAGCCACTGCAGACATTTATCCATGGCTGAGACAACGATCTTTTTGCTTCTCCTAAGCTGTTCTGCACTGCACTGTCATTCTGCCTATGGAGAATTAAATTTGAGTTCACCAGAACAGGTTTGTTTTGTTCTAAATTAGTTTTTGTTTTGTCTCCTATACGGATACTTGCTTTGTTGCAGTACTGATGACATCAAGTGGAATTATGGTGGAATTCAAAGGTGTTTCACCTCCTCTGACAGTAGCAACGGTGGCGGTTGTTTAATTTTTAATCTGATGAGCTGTGTGCTACTAATGTAATATGCTTGTAAGTCTTCGAGCGAGTGTATATTATTGTGAAGATTCTGCAAAACCCTGAAGATGGAAAACGGAAAAACAAATCAAAAGCAGAACCAAGGATGGTGGTGAAGGCCCTTTCATCTAAAGGAGCCTTTAAGAAACAATTGAACTCATGGTTGTGTTTCTGCAGCCATAGACGCGTTGGAACCAAGCCAGAAAGTCATCAAAATGATAATCTCTTCTGACAATGAAAGCTAAATTGTAATGCTATTAATCCTAGGTGAGTGTGAAAAGGCATGTACATGTTGGAATTAAGAGCTAAGTCGAATAATTGCATTGGAATTCTAAATCACGGCCTGGAGTTTCTCCTAATCTGGACCGCGTAACTTCCTTGTGGAGACAGCTCTTCCCATGATACACTCTCATGATATCGTCCCTCAGAGGAGAAGAGCTACTCTGAGTGCAAATTATGTATGGCCTCTCTTGCACTGGATGGAGGGGAAAAGACATTCTCCGGGTGATAAAACACCACTGGGCTGGAAGAACACCAAGATCAGTCCCCCTGTGTCAATTCATACTCCCCCATCCAGTGTAGTGATGGTCACCATTTGACTGATATTGGTTATTATACTAGATGTTGGTTTGCACAGGTCTTCTGATTTTTAAGCCAGAACCAGGCTGGCCATCCTCGTGGGCAAGGGCTTCTTAAGCCAGAGTGATTAGAAGACTAGGTTTGCATGCCTTCCCAGCCTGCCTGTCACCAGAGGCCTTGCTCCAGATCTGTCCCCTTCAGAATGGCGCTTAGCTGGCATGAGGGATAGCAGCCATGTTGTACTTAATTATTGTGGTGCAGTGTGTGTGTGTGTGTGTGTGTGTGTGTGTGTGTGAAGGGGTCAAAAGATAACTGGAGGTGATGTACTCTGGTGGTGGACTGGAGATCTGAGTTTGAGTCCCCAATCAGCCATGAAGCTCATTGGGTGACTTTGGGCCAGTCACAGACTCTCAGCTCAACCTACCTTACAGGGTCGTTGTTGTGAGGGTAAAATGGAGTGGAAAAGGACTATGGAGGTTGCCTTGACTTCCTCCCAAGAGGAAAAAAGGCAGGATAGAAATGTCATAATGGTGATTAATTATTATCATAGCTATCATTATACATTTTGGGATAGTTTAGAGATGGGAGATACCCATTTGGCTGGCTTTTTGATGTCAAAATATCTAGTTCAGGGTTCTCAAACTCACAGCCTGTGGGCCAATTGCCGGGACATGCAGGGCATGAGGGAGGGGCCCTGTGGCCTTCAAAGCACCAGGGGTGCCTGGGCCAGCCGCGGGATGAGCGGCCCACCACCACTGCGGTGGTGGGATACTTGATGCAGCCCAGCCTCACCCAGACTCTACTTCCAGCAGCCCCCAGGTAAGTTGAGTTTGAGAACCCTGATCTAGTTACACATTTTGAGCAATTTGCAAACTGATATCTGAAATATAAACCAAAATTTATGAATTTAAATCGTATGAGGAGCATAGCTTGCAAAAATGTGTATATTGATCAGAAGTGCATATTACTTTTCATGCAACCCTCAAAAAAAAAAAAAAAAAGAACCCCAAACATCTCAAAGTTTGGAAAGAACCAATGTTAAGATTGGGGTTATGATCACATTTTGAGATAAACTGAATTTAAGATTCAAAACTGTGAAAGTAAGAGAAAAAGACATCAACAGATTCATCCATCCTTAAGCCAAAACCCAGTCAAAACTGGGTCTCCAAATCAGTGGAATGGTATATCAACTCTGGTTTTTAATCTGAGTTTTGAAGGAGCTATCCCTGGTCCTGAACCATATCCCCCACCAATGTTCAGCACCATGGATAATTCCTACACACTCTAACTGGGAGTGACATATTGTCTCTACACTCCAGGGCCAAGGCTGCCATATGACGTTCTACTGCTCTTCTATACATCTGATATTTACTTTGTACCTTGTGCCTTCTCAGTGTGATTCTGACTTAGTATCATTATCAGATGTGTTGATGCGAATCCAGGAGTTCCAGAAATTGTCAGTGTCTGATGCAACGCTGATTCCCAGCCAGGAAACTTTTCTGCTTACTGGGGCAACTCTATTCTCCGGACATTGGCCCAACAATCAGAGGAATTATTTTCTCTACAAGCAACACTCCTCAGATGTGTTCTGGCTCCATAGTACTGTTGCCATCCCCTAGAAGTAAAAAAATGGCTTGTCAGATACACCAGGGAGATGCCTGAGATGGAAGAAAAACACATTTGGTTCATTTTTAGTGCAAACCCAACTGACCTAATTTTGAACATTTGACTAAACATGGCATCAAAACTCCTTTATCCTTTGAAGGGGCATTTCTCTCAGTTTGGACAATGAGTTTACTAATTAAAAGAAAGGGGGATGTTAGGGAAATACAAGCAGATATGTATATATCAATGCAAACAACACTTAAACAGCATGATGTTAGGAGAAATGATTGCATGATGGATATAGCAGTAAAAAGCACACAAAAATCCATACAAGTGAACTGTAACAAAAAATCTCAAAGTTTAGGACAAACCGAACAGAAGACTAGAAAATTCTTCACACTCAGAATGAAGCAAACAGAAAATCGGAAGAATGTGAAACTGACAGAAACCAAATTTGACAGCTCCATTCCTTCCTAGGTATTACACAGACGGAAATATATGACATGAATATGTGAAAGAGTTCTGCTTCTTATAGCTTGAAAATGATCACATTTCCTTACCAGTGAAATTATAGGCAAATAAATAAAGTCCTGGGCTGGATGTGGTTGGAAGATCACCAATTTCCCATGCCTAAGTTAGAAATATGATTTCTTCCCTCTAGATCTATATTCTTCATAGGTCTATGTCTTTAAAAAACCTCATCCCTGTGAGAAACTTGTTTTGCCTGCAACTCCATCTCTGATCAGCAGAGAAAAATGTCCTCCAATACAGTAATGTTGCTGGGAAGAGAAGGGGTGACAAACTTGATGGGGTAGGAGAGCAACATAGATTGTTCTCCCTTGCACATGCTCAAGAGGTTTACTGTGACGTTAGCCCTGGAATTCTCTCCATTATAGGCACCCTAGGAATAAAGTTATAAAGTTGTTATAAAGTTGAATCTTAAGAAATGTTAAGTTGACACATCAACTATGCTATCCAGAACATAGAGGGGAATGCAGAGGAAATAATCAATTATGTAGAAATAACAAAAAAAAAAAAAAATAGAATCTGACTTTTACGGATTTATGGCAGCATTGTGCAACAGAAGTTCTGGGCTACCATTTCCATTATCCTTGACTGTGCTGGCTGCAGATGATGAGAGTTGTAAACCAAACCATCTGAGGCAACAGGTTGCCCCACTCCTATTTATGAGATCCAGAGCTTTTTCATTTCTGTGTGGCTGTCTAATATTTCTCTCTTCTTTTATTCTACGCAATAAACTCCAAGTCAACAAAAGTCCTGCACCACAGGACCTTGCCACTCCAGCTCTCCTGGTAAATATGAATATGATTTCGTACAATTCTAGTTGCATGGTTAGGGTAACTTGAGGAAGAACGAGTTAAGGGGAACTCACCTGCCTTGGCACACTCACTTTCTTCCACATCTGGAATCTTCCCTACGGGACATGTCTTCTTTCTCTTCCCTGACCTTCTAGAAGGCAACGCACACCCTGCTGGCTCCGATCCAGGCAAACTGGCTTCAACAGATTCTAATGGACTCTAAGATGTACCTTCATGAACTGACCAGTTACAGGACTACCAGATGTTTTGCAAGTACAGTACCCCCCCTTTTTTTGTTATACCTGGTCCAGATTATTTTTAATCCTAAAGAACCTTCTGGTCCTATCTAGGGTTGGGATGAACCCTTTTGGATATCGTCCTTCCAGAATCTGTGGACTTCCGTTCATGGTCAGCCTGGCCTTGCAAAGGGAGCTGAGCCAGGAGGAAGTCTGCAAGCACTCAGGGATGCCCAGTTGCGCCACTGGCCGCCTTTCCTGTCAAAAGTGGCTGCAGGATGCGAAAGAGGGGTCCTGCAAGCAGGTGCGCCAGCCACCGTTCCCCGTGACGAGCCTTCTTCCCCACTCGCTGCTGCCAAAGAAGAACTGTACCGCTTACACCGTGCATTGGGCTTGATTCTTGGGAAGTGTCCCACCAGGAATTCAGACTGCAAGTCAGACTAGAGTCTGGAAAGCCAAAACAAATCTGTTGGATTTCCCACACAAAGCGGTTCCTCACACCTCCCTTGTCCTAAGAGACCATATGGTCTGTTGAGCCGATTAGAAATATGCTTTGGCATATCATTCTTCCAGAAGCAGCAGGTGATGGCAGGACCTGTGCGAAGAAAGGAAAACCTATCCTTTGTAAGGTTCCTTCCCGTGAAGTCCTGCTCTTTCCCACATGAACTGTTCCCTCCATGCAGTTTCCTAATGCCTGCAGCATCCAGAAGAAGGTAGCATAGAAAGGGCTGCTTTCTTTCTGGGGTCTATTTCAGAGGAGCTCTTGTGGCGTGGAGGGAACTTCTGGATTCTAAACAAAGCAATGCCCCCCCCCCCCGTCCAGTTCTGGTAGTGGCTCTCCAGCAGTTCAGGCTTGATTCTTCTCCTACCCTACCTGGAGATGCTGCAGATGGGAACTGAGGACCTCCTTCATGCAAAAAAACAGAAACTGAGGCATGGCCCTCTCTTTGACTGAAAGCCAAAGGGCTACACCTAATACCCCTCAGGAGATGCTTCTCATTCATTCAGAATAGGGAAAAAGCAGGATACTGGCAATGACTGGGGAGGGGAGGAAAGCAGGCTGGGTCAAGGAAGGAAAGGAAGAAAAAGAACAGGGAAGATGCCTGAGTGGTAGGAACACCTCTTCTTCAGAAGAAGCAGGTGATGAAAGGACCTGTGTGAAGAAGTGAAAACCTAGCCTTCACAGGGTTCCCTCCGGTAGGACATCTCTGAGGACCTCAGCTTGACATGTCGCAAGAGCCATGGGTCTGCATGCCTGGGACCATCAAGACAGCTTGGGCAGCTTATGAGTGGGGATTGTGTAAAAGTGGATGCCACAGCCTCCAAGCAGGGGGAGCTGCCTCAGGAACTGAATTCTGGCCCTCTGGCTTCCAAGTATGATTGGTATGGTTTGTGCTTTCTTGAACAAGGCTTCTCAGGCACTGTCATTCCAGCAGTATGGCATTGGACTGGGCCAGTGTAATCCAATATACCAGGGAGCAAAACTTCAGGTTTGGAGGCCAAATCTGGGATCTCCTTGTCCAGTCCTCCAATGTTTCCCAGGAGGACACAGCCCAAACCTCCTGGCATCATCTCCTTCCCTCCAACCAACATTTTGGTGGTTTGTTGGCTTTTATGCAGTTTCCCCCCATTCTAAAAATCTGAAATGCCTCCCTTTTGAGTTCATCAAGCTTGAAGCTAAGATATGCTTGTATCTGGGGAGACTTTGGGTCCTTCTCTTTTAACTATCAGCATCTCACATCAACCTTTGGGAGATCGGTAGAAATGAGATTCTGCCCTTAAGCTGACACAAAGGCGAAATCCTTTCTAAATGCATTACTCAGAAGTAAGTCCCACTGTATACAATGGTGTATACTCCTAAGTTGCATTTGCCTAGGATGGTAGACACTGTTCACGCCCATGTTTCGAAAACAATCTTGTCTTTCAATTACATCTCTGTTTCTTCTGCAGCCTCCAAAGCTTTCTCCAAAATGTCTCCTTTGAACCTTTGTTGTTCCTGTACAAATAAACCCTCTCCACATCATTTTATTTCTCTTTCTATCAGAGCATTGCCATTAGGTGGGCTGAACTGAAAATATTGTAGTAACTTGGGTTGACATTATACAATTTAAGGTCCCTGTACTTCACTGGAATTGCTGTCTAACTTTCCATATACAGAAAATATATCTGCATTTTATCTTCTGGGGTTTATGGTATCCATTTTAGTACTTTAACCTTTGTCATTTGACTCCATTCAACTCAATGCATTCTGCAGCTGTTTCTGGGGATTAGATTTCTTACCTAGAATGTTGAACCTTTTATAGTGTTCCATAATTGTAGCATTTTATTTAAGGGCATTATAAGCAACAGATAACTCTTCCATAACTGGAGTTTTTTCGGGCATTTGAATTAATGCAGATTCTGTTACTATAATATTTTATCAACAGGGCATAAAAGAGTATTCCAAGTGAAACAGAAGCAGCGAACTCCATGATCACACAATTTCCTCAGATTTATTGCCTGTGAGTCCCTGTGTAAATCCAAGCAATTTCACAAATTGGAAATGGCTGCACCACATTGTCCTGTGTATTTATAAAGGAGTTCATAATTACCAACATTCTTTTTCAGAGCCCTTTAGACATAGTCAGCTCTTATTTATTACATGCTTGCTTTTTAAAATACATCTTCCACTGAATATGTATCAGTTTGCCTTAGTCAATGTTAAGATTCATTTTGCTATGTGTCAGCGTGATTATCCAGGAGATAAACAGCACTGTGAATAAAAGCCTTTATATACTCCCAGTTCTTCTCAAATTGAGCTCATTGAAACTGTTCTTCACACAGGAGGAGAAGGAGAAATCAAAACACCAGACAGCAAGATAGTGCCACAGAGGCTGGGCTATAGGAATGTGCTGAATGGCTTGCACATTTCACATGTGGGAGCAAGAACAGTGTGCGGATACCTTTCACAATAGGTTTTTACATTTTTTTTCCAGAGAAGGTGATTCCATCTGATTGGGGAAAACAGAGTGTGGGAGATGCTGCACTACTACATAGCCAGTAATATTCTTATGCTGCGTATTAGATGCCATCACACCGATCACCATGATATCCAACCTACTTGCACTTCTACTAAGGGATTCCCATTATGTGCTGATTATTTTACTCGTCTGGTATATTTACCTACATTGTCTTTTATGATGATTCCGATTGTTCAGCACGTGCGTTAATTTCAAGAGGCTGAACTCTCCTCCAATGAGAGTTCCAATGAATCCTTTTAGCTAAGGTGCACAGAAGAGGATCAGATTCAGAGTTTGGCCTGAAAAAGCTCCAGCGCCATTCCCTCTTGCCACCCCTTTCTCCTTATTCTTCGGGGCTCTTCCAGATTCAGCACGGCTGCCGTGTTCCACAATCAGCGTGCACTGAAGCATTCATCCTTACACTCTTGATCTGTTGTAGGTGCGTGCAGGGAAAGTCCCAGAATGGTGAGAGCGGATTCTTCAACAGACACGACTGGTAGAAATAAAGATTTCCTTCACTTTCAAAAATGCAAAAGGGGAAGACAGACACCAACCTGTCACTCAGGGAAGACTACCAGACGTGGGGAGGATGCCTTTTCAATAGGCGGCTAAGTTCTGTACTTTCAGGGCATTAAAATCTCTTCAGAGTTGCAATGGAAGTAAGAAACAGTATGAGTGACTTTAGCTGAAGTCCTGGCATTGCTTGCCTAGAATAGCAATGAAGCATGTCAAAGGCCAGGCATTCATTCCTGCAGCTCCTCCAGAATTCTTGCACACCGATTTCGAAGGCTGTCCTTTGAAACCTGTATGGGAGCCGGCCACCTTGATCCATTTGAGGAGCCATTGTTGTACAGGCCCTGGAGGGTGAAGGGAAGATCATTACACATATTGCTCCTCTGCTGACTTAAGCAGAATGAAATTATCTGGCCTTTCAAGGCAACAATGGCTCCATTTTGTTGCGAGGCCTAAGGCTGCGTGGTCCGCGAGGTCCTTCGCGCTAAAACGCGGTGATTAGCAGTGCCAGCCGTAAGTGCAGAGCCGCTTTGCTTTGGTTTTGTTTTTCCTCCTGCATGCTGTTACTAAAGAATAAATAGATCTCGTTCTGCCATGCTTAAGAGTTCCTGAGAAGCGTGTACACCGGGGGGAGAAAAGGGGAAGCGAGTTAACAATGTCTAAAGGTGGTTTCACACATAAAGAGCAGGCTGAAGTGGGCATTTACCTCTCTAAACCTGCCTGATTGGATAGAGAGCATTTATGCATTTTATGGTGCCCAGAGAAGGGGCCAGATGGATCCACCGTCTATTTTGCCAAGAGGAGAAACATCAGGTTTGATTTGAGGCTGAGCAAAGGCTCATAAAACATCTCCCCGCATAGTTGGCAACATCCATCTCTCCTCAGCCTGGTTCGATGCTTGTTTTGTTCGGCCGCCGTCTGAGTCGGGGGCAGAGAATTATGGGGAAGCCCATTGTCTTGCTCCTCTCTCAGGCAGACCACCAGAACGTCTCGCCCTGCAGCAAGACCCCTTTGCCCCTGGCTGGGCACAGAAAGGCCAGACACGACTGCACCGTACCTTGTGCTTGATCCAAGGGCTGCTCTGACAGTACAGTCAATCATATATTGCCATTTTTTGGTGTAAGAGCATCATGAGTCCCTTCTCCGGTTGCAGTTCCTGGCATGGCATTTTCTCTGCATCCAAGCTATGCTATTAAGGCCCCACATGTGGTGCTGAATCCCATATAGTTTCCTCTTTGGTGGGGTTTCCAATAAAAAAAGAATCCCTCCTCTTATGTCTGGGTGTCCCACAGTTGACTTCTGGGCTCAGCCTTGCTGTCATTTCTTAATTAGGCAGGCGCGTGACTTTTCTCGTCTTGCTTTGCATGGACACACATTGAGAGAACAGAAAACGAGAACGTGGAACATGCACAAGACTTCTCTTTGTTGTCTTCGCCATGGGAGAAAATGCAGGTAGCATAAATCTGGTGTGTGTGTGTGTGTGTGTGTGCGCGCGGGGGTGGGGGGTTCTGTGAAACTCAACATGAGCTCATGGGTTTGTGAGGTTTATGTTTTCCTCCTGATTAATATATTCGGGCCCTGCCCCAGTTTAATTCCAGTCACACACACCCCAAGATGGCTGGTACACAAGCATTCCTAACTCTCCCAACTCAGCTTCCAAACAGCGAGCAGAATAGCCCCAACTATTGATTGGCTAAACAATATTGACCAGCAATATCATGAGGTTATTCTTTATTCCAACTAGCTATGCCATGCAGAGAACATTAAGCATTCAGCAGGCTTAACTGTGAGCTCCTATCCACCGCAGCCACTTTCGAAAACCTGCCTGTTCTTCTGGGTAAGGAACAGAGCAATGTGTCTGCAACCGTGCAATATGTTTACGAAGGTGATCAATAGCATGATTAACTTGGTAAAACAGAAGGCTGATCAATCTTCTTATTGATCAGTTTAACAAATGCATTAGTGTCCGTGTAGTATGGCGGCATGTGTCAGTCGCTGAGTACACAGGCATTGAACTAGTCAAATGGTCTTGGAACAGACGCACATAACGTTGAACTGAACAAGAGCCGAAGGCATCAAAAACTTGTTTCTTTGGGTTTTCCCCCCTTTTTGCTTGCTTGCCTTTTTTTTTTTTTTTTTTTGCTTTATTGAAGCTTTTCCGGTACACACATCAATGCCAGTTTTCAGGATGGTTGACCAAATTGCAAATAAAAGTAAATGCCATGAGAAGGAGATCAACATAAAGTAACCAATGCCATGTCAAAACTGGCCCAAACATGTTCAAGCCCAGGAGAATGAAAGGAAGCTTATCTGATGCAGGGAAGATGACAAGATGGATGCTGGTTGGAAGACAAATAGTGGGGGGAAATTGCCCCTGAATGATGCCAGTAGATGGACGAGTGATGCGGTGCTGCTTTGACCATGCACCAGTTGCCCATGGCTCTTCCAGTGGAGGAGGCAAAGTAACTTAAGAGAAACTGTATGAAGAGAAAAAGCTCCTTTGTCCCAGTGGTAGTAGCATCCCACTTCAAAATGCAGCTGCAACAGTGGTGCTGCATTATAATGGCATCTAAAAGACGGTCTAACATCATGGAATTCCATGGAACAGGTAGGTCCACCCTTAACAGCTCCAATGGCAGGTTTCTTCTTTGAATTTGGCTGTCGCACTTTGATTCTGAAAGCTATGCCTGGCAATAACCAGACTGATACAGACCACGAGGGATTGGAATGGGAGGCTCTCTCTGCAATCCAGCTCACCTGAGGACTAATCAGTCCACTCTCATTCAAGGGCTAGCTCAGGGAGGAGAAAAATCCACGTTGCATGCCATCAACTTTTCCTTTAGGTTGTATGAGCTCAAAAGCCTTGTGAAAAACATTGGTCCTCATCTTTCCACTGCGGCAGCTTCATTTTAACTCAGAACATGTTCTTCATTGGTCTCCAATGCAGTGCCCATGGGCACCTCCAGTGGCACATGCAACCTACTAATATATAGAGATAGATGATGCTGATGCTGATGCTGTGGATGTTCTGCTTTTAAATGCAGGCAGTTCTGGAGTTACAGACTAGTTTCATTCTTGAGAAAATGGACATTAGTCATTAAGTTGAATTTGCATGTAAATTGGATTATGTGTAGTTGGCCCTCCATATACAGAGGGTTTAGGGGCACAGGACCCCCATGAAAGTGGGAAAACCATGAATAACTCTATCCCACACAAACTCATCAGTGCCTCCTTTTTGCAGCAAGGAAACACCAGAGATTTCCCTCTCCAGATGCT
This sequence comes from Varanus komodoensis, assembly GCF_004798865.1. Classification (NCBI taxonomy): domain Eukaryota; kingdom Metazoa; phylum Chordata; class Lepidosauria; order Squamata; family Varanidae; genus Varanus; species Varanus komodoensis. Next base: position 4,721,745 of record NW_025335942.1, read on the forward strand.
TTAAGTCCTCCCTCTCTTCTCTTTCACTTCCTCACTCTCTATGGTGATGCTTTGGAGGCCTCTCTCTCTCCCCTTTCACTTTCCCTCTCTCTATGGTAATGACAATTTTCAACAGTATTTTTTAATTAATAGACTTTATGGCAGTTCATTCATAAGAGCGAGTTGTTCACAACTTGAATGTTTGTAACTCGGGGAATGCCCATGTACAGAATGGATCTGAGTGAAATGCACACAAATTTCTGGAAATGATATGTAGGGTTTGACCAAAGTAGATGAAACAGCCAATTAAGTATCCATTAGAAGCTAGCATCTACATACCATCTTTTTCTATGCCAAAATGTGGTAAAGTCCTCTGTCCATTACATTAAAGGATCTAAGAGTTCATCCTTCCATTTGCATTGTCCCATTGGAGCTCTTCAATGTCAGCTTGTAGGCTCCCATTTTGATCCCAAGTTTATCCATGTGTATATAAAACCCGAAGGTGAGAGAATGTAGAAAGTAGTAATGAACAAGCTTCTCTAATCATGACTTTTAATCAGGTTCAGTATCTATGAGGTTGCTGTGGGTGCGTTTAGAAATGTTACCAGAGAATTTTCTCCTTGCCTCAACATTGATAATCCACTGTACCTGTACAGAAAATGCAGTTTCCATGCATCCCACTTGCCTGGCTCAACATTCCTTCAGGTTTTGTTCATGCAGCACAGCACAGGAGCTTTGTAAATGCCACACATGTTAAAAAAATACACGTAGTTTCACAGCAATCAGTAAGAAATTCTTCCTGTGCCTTTGGATGCTTGGCATCCTGAAAGCCCACTGTGCATGCCCAGAAACTCTCAACATTATGAGTGAGGAAAAAGCTTCTCAGGGAAACGGTGCTCTTCTCTTGATACAGCTGGAATGCCGCAGGCTGGATAACTTCATGTGCCAGGTAATTATGAGAAACCTGAAGTGAGGGATCGATATTAAGTGGATGAAGCACAATTTCACTCTCATTCACGTCACTCTAACTATCTATCAGATCTGATTCAATCTCAGTTCTTAATCAGGATGTTGCCCATCAGAGCTGAGTCAATGAAAGCTAAATGCGGACAAGAATGATGTCTGCACTAGGATCAAGCCAGAGAAGTTGGTGGCCATGCCAAATCTAAGCCCCACTTCTCTTCTCTTCTCTTCTCTTCTCTTCTCTTCTCTTCTCTTCTCT
>NW_025335942.1:4723045-4740545 GCF_004798865.1 Varanus komodoensis
CCTTCCCTTCCCTTCCCTTCCCTTCCCTTCCCTTCCCTTCCCTTTGTCTCAGTCTGAAAGACTTCTTTTTTGAAGTCAATTTGTAGATCTCCTCTCCTCTCCTCTCCTCTCCTCTCCTCTCCTCTCCTCTCCTCTCCTGTAACTCAGGCTTCCTCCATTCCCTGGCTGAGTGCTTGGACTTTTGGGCACCAGAAGTGGAAAACCAAAGCTCCTGCTTTCTTGACCAGGCAAGATTCAGTCAGCTTGCATATAATATTGGAGTGGGACCATTCCATCCATTGCAGACCCGTCATTTCCTTCTGTGCTTGAACAGGGTTTATACTGCCTTGGAGCTGCAGCTGTCCAAACTCTGCATCTGCTCTTGCTTTCTGGACATGGTTCAGATTTCTGTTTTTAAGTGATGCAAATGGCTTTGACCATCTCTATTCGAAGGGTTGCTTTCTCCTTCACTTCCCATTGTGAAGAAACAGTGGGATGCATCACACACAAAGACACCCACACCTTGGCACCTTAGCAGACCATCAGGGTAGCTTGGGAAATGGTGAGAAACGTCACCTCCAGGGAAGGGCCATATATTTGACCCATGAAACTGTCTCATCCCAAATTAGATTATTGATTCATCTAGTCCAGCATTGTCTGCTCTGACTGGCAGCAGTTATCCAAAGCCTCGGGGGAAAATTTTCCCTGGTTCTTCTGCAGATACCTGCAGCTATGAGAATTTTCACGATTGTGGTGGCCTTTACTATAAATAATAATAATTTGATTATCATGCAAACCATGGCACATCTTGCACCAAGCAGAAGAGCTGCTTCTCCCTGTAACCCTACACGGAGTGTTATAAGAGTGAACTGTCCATGTGAAGGCAAAGGTATTCATACCAGTGATTTTCCAGCTTCATAATTCTGTTCTTCTAGCGATCTCTGGGTAGAACTTCTGGAAGTGATGTAAGCCATTCCTGCTTAGGGCAACAGGATAGATTCAAATAAACAAAATTAAATTAATACACACAAAACATTAATATAATGTGAAGACAAGTCCTTGGTGCCTACCAGAAGAAACCTGATATAGGGGGCTTGTATTCAGGTTACCTCTTCTGAATCTGCTTGGAACCCCTAGGCAAACAAATCATTGTTGCATTTTTATCATTGCATCTGAAGAACAAAGCCAAAAACAAAAGCCTGTTTCCCTTGTGTATCACTGTAATTATATTGTAAGTCTTCAGGCAAGGCTCTTGCTTTTAAGTCATAATTTGCAGAGCAACCAATCTTTACATCAACCTTCCCTAACCAAGTATCCCCATCCCTGAAGTTTTGCATCATGGTGTTCATCACTGGCCTCTCTAGCTGGAGTTGGTGGGAGCCGAAGTCCAAAATCACCAAAGGACATCCAGCTGGGAAAGACCACTCAACACGCAGTGGTAGTTGTGGTGAAGACAAGTATCTACTTTTTCGCTAGCAGCAACATGTTCCATCAAAACAGAATGACCCAATTGTCAGGGGACAGTCTGAATGGATGGAAGGACCCAATATAAAATTGTCACTCTAGATGTTAAGGAAATACTGGTCACAGACACTTTCTGCATTCATGTCCACCAGGGCTAGCATCAAAGGTAGGCATACTTGGGCCCTGGGCAAGGGCCCACATGCCAGCTGCAGCCCACTGGGTTTTTTCTTCTTCTTCTCCACTGCAACTGGCTTGTTCCATGGCCCCTCACTCTGGTCTAGTGGTGAGGAGGAGTCACGATCCCCGACTTGCTCATGAGCTCTCTGTCTGTCGAGCAAGCAAGTGGTAGAGATAATGTGGAAGGGGAGGAAGAGCAATGCCAGTTCATGATTGTGGTGGTGAGAAGAAGGAATCACAGAGCAGAAGCCCATTGAGCGGGTCTTGCCAGAGGCCCTCAAAAACTTAGAACTGGCACCAGTCTTCTTTGATTCATTCAGGATAGCTTGTGAATTTTATCAGAAGCACAGGGGCAAACTCATCCAAACCATCAAAAGACAGAAACTGGGGAAAGAGGGACACTCTGGTCTGGAGCAAGAGGGGTGGGTGAGATAGAGGAAATGTAAGCAGAGGAAGTCATCATTAGAAAAAAGTTGGAAGAAATAGCATAAGCATGACAGATTAAAATAAGAGCAGCAGCTGCACAAAATGAGCAAAACTAATGAGGTATTAGAAACATCAAAAGCATTTTGGAAATCAGATGAAGTCTGAAACAACTGTAGTTCCCTGATCAATCTGGACAGTGTTCTTTCCTTTAAACTGTGGTCTGACGAGTACTGAAACCAAAAACCACAGCAAGTAGCGACAAAGATGGAAAACAACCCCTGTCTTGCCGTTTGGTATGCGTCAAGCTACCAGCTACTTCCCATTGGGGTAGCCATTTACAAATTTCTAAAGAAAAAGAAAAGTATCATTCAAAAAGGGTGGGATAGAAAAGGACACCGATTTGCATACAAGTTGTTTATAGTAAATTATGTTTATAGATGCAAAATTTGAATTTATTATTGCACTCTAGATAGAAATGTGGTACGTCATGCCAAGGTGTGAGAAATTGCTACCTTTTGGCAAGCAATCATTCTTAATAGTCTTTTACCTTCAAACCAGGGATGGTCAGGAAGGTATTTCTAACAGTGGATCTTCAAATAAGTCTATGCAAGCTGAGGGCTTACTAGAATATCACTCCATGTATCCATGAGTCACGGTCCACATTTCCAGTCAAAATGAACTCACAGAAATATACTTAAAAGCAAACAATGGACCCAGTAGAAAATCCAGGTTAGGGCACGGTTGAAAGCCTCAACAAAGACTTGGCCGAATCCACCATATGCAGTGAGCATCTTTCCACCACCCTCCACTCCCAAACTGTTAGCAGGACCATTTGTCAAAGGTTAGTTCTCTGAATTCTAAAGTACGGACTCTTGTCTGAGTTCAAGCACCACCTCTTGATAAGGGATTCTGATTGAGCATTCCTCTTTGAGAAACCCTTGAAGTCAAGTGACTTTCTAGCACATTAGAGAAGGGCAAATATGCCATCTACTTTCAGCAAAGAGAAGGAGGGACCCATTAGCTTACCTTATAGGACCATTAGCTTACTTTTGATTAGATTTGTCATTAGCCTTCTCATTATCATTATCATTTATTAAGAATATAGGGTTTTCCATTTCCCTTCCCTTTACCAGGGAGGGGAAGCACTTTTAGGTTCAGCACCAAAAAGTCTTGGGTAGGTTCCGCACGGAACTAATTACAAGTTGCTGATATTCCAGGCAGACTTACTGAATCTTCAATGGATTCTGCAGTCCAGCTGGGACTCTGGGTTTGATCCTTAAATGGCTTCTAATATGCACTCCAAATCATGTATTCATATTGGTATTCCTCAAGTTACACTCACGTCTTCCTACATATGATGAGAGATTTCCAGCACGGGAAGGGGACAATGCTGCCATGGACCAATGCTTCATGATATGAGCACCAAGGCCATTGATAATACTCTGAATAATGATCCAAACCCATAATTAACTAAGTCAGTCTGGATTCCATTTTAGATGGGGCTCTTCCAGAAAGGAACCCCATTTCTGGTGTGGTTTTCAGATGCTTTCAGCCAGTGCTTTTCAATCTTTCCACAGCTGGGGACCAGCAAAGACAGGAAAACCACCTCAGGGACCACTGAGCACCGTACACATAATACAGTATTCTGTGTATTTGTTTCCAAACACAATACCAAAAAAATGAAAATTCTCCAAAACAACCAGAAACGGAGCAACAAAAAGTGCCAACTAAAGAACAAAATGCCAAAATTGGCACAATGTGGCTCCCGGCCAGCTCCCACCGAGCCGTCTCTCCACTCCCTGGCACCGCCTCCAGTAGCACTGGTGCTCCATCCATGAATGTGATGCCAGCCAAGGAAGAGGGGGTGGAGCACAGACAGCCCCCCTGCTGGTCTGCAGCAAGAGGGATGTGGCTCCCAAGGACCAGCAGGAAATCCCTGTGAACCAGTGCTGGTCCACAGATCAGTGGCTGAAAATCATTGCTTTAAGCAACTCAAGGAATATACACCCAGTTTAAAGCTAAGGCACAATTTATTTTCCTCCACTCATCCCTCATCGAAACCAGAGTCAGTTCATCTGTCATTAGGAACTCTAAAGCATAGGAACATGTTTTTTTTCCCAGTCCCCTCACTTAGCATTTATTTATTTATTATTTAAAGTTTTTATATGTCATCCCCTTGCTACATAGCCTCGGGACGGCTCACAGAAATAAATAAATAAAACAATTACAATTACAGTTAAAACCTGGAAACACACTGGCTGCACAATTAAAATCTATAAATATTAAACATTATTAAAATACTGTTTGAATAAAAAGGTCTTGGCTTGGTGCTGAAAAACAAATAACGACGGTGCCAGGCAGACCTCCCTGGGGAGCGCATTCCACAGATGGGGCGCCACTGCAAAGAAAGCTCTCCTCCGGATGCTTTGCTGATTTTCTGATATCATTTTCTGATACCTACTTTCTTGATTCTTTCCTTCCTTCCTTCCTTCCCCTCCCTTTCTTTCCTGTGGCATGCAGGGTAAATCTTATTCCTACATTACCCTCAATTGTTATTTTCAGATTACCAAACAACACTGACAATAATTTGGCACGCAAGCCAACCAAAGTTAAGCACTCTCTGATTTTTTTGCCTTGACTTCAGAAGTTGCTGTGGGCAAGACTGTGCTTTTCTTTATTTTTATTAACTTTATTCTTTTGACAATATTGCTTTTCTTTGAAAGGAAAAGAGAGTGAGAGGCTAATGGGCAGCTTTTATACCAATCTAATAAATAAATAAATAAATAAATAAATAAGGAAGATACACACAGTGGCATACAAATGAAATCTTGCCCCACCTAAGAACATAGTTAAAGGAAATGACTAAAGCTCAAATTCTTTGAAAAGGAAACAGTCTTGATGCTTGAAATTAAGGGATGTTTTAATAAATGCCAGTGCCTTCACCAGTGAAATACAAGAAGGGATACTCTGCTTTCTCGGAGCAAAGAATTGCAGAGGGTGGGCAGAAAAAGACTCTATTCATTACCAAACCAATCTTCTGGCTCGAAAAAGGGGGAATACAAAACAAGGTTTCAGTCTATTTAGCTATATAGTCAGACTCCAAAATAAATGAAATTTGCCTCATCATTTAATCAATGTTTAATCAACCTGTGCAAGTAGATTCTAGGAATGTAATGAATTCGATGCTCTATTGATATTATGTTAGACTTCAGGGCTGGCCTTTATCCTCCCCACTCTTCCTTCCCCGCTTTTTTCCCAGAGTAGATAGGCAAACTTGCCCTCCTGTTGTGTTATTTTCTGTGAGGCCTTCTTGCCCCCACTGACTTCCCACAATCAATACACTTTGTTGTGGGGTGGAGAGGGAGATGGGGAAGAGAGGCGATCGGCGAACTCTGCCAGGGCTCGCCGACAGCCTCCCATGAATAAAGCACTTAAGAGGAAGACTGTATAATTAAGCGGAGGGCTGCTCTCCCGTCTCCCGATGCACAGAGGCGGGTTATTAAGATGAGTGAAACCTACTATCATTATCCGGTAAAGAGTATGATGATTGGCTGGTCTGTGTCAGGCCTCTGGTGGCTGGCTTTGTCACAAACGCGGAGAGGAAGGTTCAACTTTCTGTCAAAACTGGCTTTGCCAAATGTTATCATTTTAAAGGCCGTGAAAGAGAGGGAACTGGGCCTAGGGGTATACACAGGCCCATATGCTGGTGACAGAGATACAAGTGTAATTCTAGACTATTAGAGTGACATATAAGATCGTTTCTGCCCCAGAACATGAGACAGCTGAGGGGATTATGCAGGACGGGCTGTCATGCAATAAAATTTTCAGAAATCTGTTAACCCCAGCTCAGACCCAGTGAATATTTTATTGCTGAACACTCTGGAAAAGGGATATTTATTAACTATAGAAAGGTATAGCCAAGAGGCTGGGTGGATGGAAGGTTACAGCGCCAAGCTCACTTGATATTGTATGGCAGAAGGAATAGAATGACAATGGACTTGCCGGGGCAGAGATAGACTTCCAATATGTTGAGGAATATTTGCATCCGAGGCAGAGATGGCTCATAATAAATAGGAGACTCCGGAATTGGAAAGGGAGGAGGGTGGACTGTGTGCTTTTGCGGAAGAGCGTGGTCCCCCCAGCATTCAGTGGTAGATCCTATATGCATTCAAACATTCAGCATGTGCAGAAAACCGGAAGAAACCAGAGTGGCTCCAGTAAGAAAACATAATATGGACCCATTTGGGCACCTTCTGAGAATTAAGGCTGTTTGCGCTCCATAATATCAGAGAAGAAAAACAAGCTTCATCGTGGGTTTCTTAATGCTGCAGTCACCTTATCAGAGTTCTTCTGGATGGCAGGAGAACAGCTCTCTATTCTTCCTCTAAGGTTGCAACCCTATGGATATTTGGATAGGAAAAAGTCCTGAAACTCCCAGGATTCCTCACCCATTGATGAGTTACGGGACTTTCTTTTCCCTATGAACTTGTATAGCATAGCAGCGTAGATCTTTATTGCCCACAGTTTGGTCGGCCCCATTGCATCTTTTCCCTGCTGGCTACTCCTGTGTTTTAACCCTTCTTTCCTCCAGCTTCTTCCTTCCTCTTGGCTACTTATATGAATAAGTGCACATGGGATATGAATAAGCGCACATGATAACTGGGCAGCTATCTGAGTGGGGTGGTGTCACGTGGTGTCCTGCAACTGCAGGGGGTTGGACTTGATGGCCTTCATGGACCCTTCCAACTCTACTATTCTATGTTTCTATGGCAAGCAAAACACCCTAGCAATATTGTGCACCGATTGGAGTGAGGTTGCCAGTTACATCACAGAGGGACAATGGCCAATTGAAATGAAGAAAGATGCCAATTCTGTGTATTTTGAGACCGAATATGTTCTGCATAAAGGCTGGCTGGGGAATGTTGGGAAGTGTAGGTATTTTTCTGTCTACACATACAGTACCTAGGACTGCATCCTAAATACAAATTTTAAACAAACAAGAAATGGAGGAGCTGTGCTTCAGCATTGCTAACGAACAAAAACGTGCATTAAAACAATGAAGTGTCATGTCTGAGCCATGATTAGAAAATACTAATATAATGACTGTTTTGGGAAATAGTGGTATTACATATCTGTGTCACACAACATGGCCATGCAGATCAAATAAATCTTGCATTGGTTCTCTCATTTCTTTTGAACTTTATTTTCGTTTGTGTAACTATATTTTGAACTATATATTCTTTTGAACTATATTTTCATTTTTGCCTATTTCATCCCCACATTTTTCCTATTGAAATGCATTGAGTTGAGAAGTAGCTCTAAAAATCTTTTTATTTCCTTGATTTTTTTAATTATGTGATTTCAATTTTGATTCAGATTTTATAGGAAAGCATTAAAAAAAACCCCACGTATAATTGGTAGCATTTATTCTCTGATTAATGCTAAAAAAAGTCAATACATTTCCCATTGCACAGTCAAATTGCAAGTGGTTATGATTACGTGCGATCACATTCAGCCCCCAATGTCACAGAGGTCAGTGAAGAAAAATAACATGATATGCTACTTCAAAACTGCCAACATCTGAACATGGAGACCAGGGTGTAAGAGGAGCCCAGGGGGGTAGGCTTGGAGAACAAAAGCAGCCCTTCTGCTAATTGACTGAAAAATTAGCCAGGTTCCCCTGTGGGAAACATACAAGACTACAGCAGATGGAAGCGGCTTGGACACCGTGGTGCAGAAAACGCCTCAAAAACCTGCTGTGAATCCGCCCGCAATTATGGGTCACAACACGCTCCCTTGTTTAACAGAGCAAGAGGAGCAAAAAAACAGCAACAGAGGGGTAGCCAAATGGGAAAGGTGATAACCCATTAAATATCAGGCTGTTAATCTCTTATTTTAACCACCGAATAGCTTGCATTCCTTGAAGTCTTGAAATTCGTGTCTTGTTTTTTGGAGAATAGTGAAACCGCCTTGGAGGCATTTATTTCGGGAAGCTGGTTGCGATTTCTTTCTTTTATTTGCTATAGGATTGACAGCCGACATTACCATAACGACTGCACGAGGAGAACCTCACATACAAATTTGGCCTAGCACAGGAAGCAAGCTGCCAAAGGAGCATGATGGAATTAATCAATGGCCAATATTTATATATTATTCAGTGACATCGCAGCTAACAGTAGGAAATCCTGTGGATCAATTTTAGGAAGGCGGCTCTCACCTTAGATGCACCCTTTACGGTTTTTATATAGGACTTTCCTAAATAAGGAAACCTACAGTTCAGTGCTATGCCTTTGCACTTGCTCCTGGGTAAACATGCATCAGGTTCGCACCTTTACTATGCCATTCCAGTAAATGATTACCAAACCCTAAATAAAGAGATGCTCCTCTTAGATTGTGTCATAAGGTTCTGCTCATGTTATTCATGCTTTCCGTTGAGTTTGCATCAGCATATTCAGTAAGACAGGAGTGCACTGTACTGAATTTTGTAAGTATTTCTTTAAAGTAATCTCCTTCAGGGTCATATATTTTTGTGTGTTTACTTGGTCTGTGAGAAATATAAAGAGAGAGAGAGAGATACACATAGATATAATATATTGTACAAATTCGAAAACATGTCCGTATCCGTATCCTGCACTGTGTATGTTCTGCGTCACATAATTCATATGTAGTCCAATGCTGAATGTGCTGATGAGGTAATGTGTGTGTGAAGTAAAGCACCAGTTCATGGAAGCCTGGGGACAAATGGATGTAGCTCCTTCCGAAGGGGCTTCACACACCATTGCTGCCCTTCTCCTCAGATGGTCACCAGCTGAATGAGAAGAACCCACATCATTGACTCCAGAGCCACACAGTCCTCGGAGACATTGCCCTAATGCAACTGAATGGAAAGGTGCCAGTGGGAAATCATGCTGTCACCAGAGAAGAAAGTATCGGCCTCTCTCCAATTCACCCAGCTCCACTTTGGCTGCTCTGTTTCCTCACCACAGTTTATGAGTTCATGTCTAAGGCTATGTATGTTTAGAGAAAAAGAAGACCTACCCCACTGATGGGACTGCAGGTGGCGCAGTGGGTTAAACCGCTGTGCTGCTGGGCTGGTTGATGGAAAGGTTGCCGGTTTGAATCTGCACAACAGGGTGAGTTCCCGTTGCTCCGTCCCAGCTCCTGCCAACCTTGAAATTCGAAAGCATGCCAATGCAAGTAGATAAAAAGGTGCCACTTTGGTGGGCAGGTAACAGTGTTCCGTGCACTTCGGTGTTTAGTCATGCGGCTACACGACCATGGAGACCGTCTGTGGACAAGTGCTGGCTCCCTCGGCCAGGAAACAGAGGTGAGCACCGCCCCCGAGAGTCAGGCATGACTGGACTTGACGTCAAGGGGAAACCTTGACCTTGACCTTTACTCCATTGACATACCCCGTTTCCTGGAGCAGCGTTATGAGTCATGAGCCATTCTAAGCATGTTTACCCAGAAGTAGTAAGTTGGGAAACATGGGACTTAGCTCATGAGTAGGACTGCACCCTAACTTAAGAGAAGGCACCCACAGAGAACCCCCATATCTGAAAATGTGTATGGAGAACAGCATGCCGCATCCTGCCATCTGAGAGAAATCCATTCATATGCCAAAAGTGTGCAAGCTCATTATACCCATGTTTTTCATGAGTAGGCACATGATTAAACCCTTCATTCATTATAATTTTAGACATGGAAGTGATTTGTGGGGAAACTTTTGTGATTTAAATTCATAATACTGGAGGCAAACTTTTAAAGGCTATTTCACTAATTCAGTATTTTTCTCATGAGATACAATCCAGTAAGCGCCAAGAATGAGTGCAGTTGTGAACACTGCTGCCAGTGCCACACAGACTTGCCTGTCAGGTGATCTTCTCTTCCTTGACTATGAAATAAGAAGTCAGGATATGAGCAGAACCTGTGCAGAACTTTAGACTGTTCCAGTGTTTGATCTAAGGCTGAATCTCTGTCACCTGAGTGCACTTGCCGGCACCACCAACCCTGGATGGCTTCCCTCATGCATGGCTTTTTTTGTCTGGATGTTCCTGACAGACCAGCAACACTATCATGGTTTTCACCCTCCTCACACAGTTCTCCTACTGTTGGCATGCATCCCATCAGCCACTGCGCCTGAACCTCAATCCCATGTTGGGTGGCTGAAGCAACTCCTAAAACAACTGATGCTCTTTCCAGGGGGCTCTGTCACTGCTGCATTCCAGGAGCATGGAAACCATGATGCCAGGTTAGAAACATGGAAATAGAGTGAGTCAGAAGGGGCACCCAGGGTCATCTAATCTGACCCCCGGCTCCAGCCGGCTCCTGCTCATGACATGCCCACCATGAGCAGGTTCAGACCAGAGAAACCATGGTGGCATGTGGAAACAATAGTCCAGAGCACTGTTTCTTACCACGGTTTCTTGAAACCAAACTGCATGCTAAGATGCCAGCACAGGATTTGGATGAGACACACACACAAACCACCCTGTGCAAGAAACCACTGTGGCTTGTCCTTTATTTCAACTTTTATATACCATTACTGACATCTCAGGACAGTTTACAACAATCATAATTAAAATAAGATTTGAAATGGCACAGCATCCAGAAATAAATATAAAACCACAATTAAGACCAATTAACAGTTAAAATAATGGGAGTATAAAAAGGTTTTCACTTGGTGCCAGAAAGAAAACAGTGTTGGTGCCAGGCGAGCCTCTCCGGGGAGCGTATTCCATGTCATACCACAAATAGCAGAAGGAGGGGGTAGAAATCCCAGGACCTGGAATGGACTGTGCCCCTTTTGATTACACAATTTTTTAAATATTCCATGACATGAAATAGTTCTGGCCAGTAGAAAACTAGCAAGAAGAGGGTCAGTCTAGAAACTTTTCCTCATGATATATTCTATTTTCAGGACATTTTCAGATGAAGGTGCATATCACCAACCTGCAGTTGTAAAAGCGGCAGCGCTTCCTACCTTCTTGGCATCTTACCACCTCCTCTGCTGTAGGCCAGGGATCATAGAACGGATCTGTGCAGAGAAGCTGCAGAAACATCTTCACCTATTGAAAAGATCCTGAACATGCAAGCATCGAAAGTAACTAACAGTTTTAAAAAGATTGATATTAAAAACTTTTCTTTTAAAAATCATGACTTGCAGGTTTAAGAAGAGGTTTATCCCTATGGATCAGTAAGGCATTGCATATCCATGTCCTTCTCACAGGGCTGCCACACAGACTCTGGACAACTCCACGTCAAGTGTCTTCTCCAAATAGTTTACAAGAGAAGAAAAAGAATTGCGTTGGAACACACTAATGGCCTAGCTAGTCCAGAATGTGCTCCCACCATATGCAGCCAGATGCTCAAGAGAAACCCACACGTTAGACATTAGTGCTGTAGCACCCCAGTCCTCCAATTCCCCTCCCATCTTGATATTTGGAAGCACATTTTCCCATCAGTGGTAGCCAGTGATGTGGCACATGGGAGCCAGGATGCACGTCGTGGGGGGTTCAGTACTTCTGGTGGCAGCCTGAGGTTGTTTGTCAAACGAAGTTGTGCCACATTGCTCAAAGCCCACATGGCTCAGTGCATTTTCTTGGAATACACTTTCAAAATGTTCTTGTCACACGTGGCCTCTTTTATTTGTGTTTATGAGAAGTGTGCTGGTATCAAAAGAGCACAGTTCTCAGAGACATCAAAATTGAATTTTCAGCCATTTCTTCAGGCAACCTAGAATGAGAGGGCTTAAGAAGGAGGCCCTAGTGAGAATACTGCTAAGTGCCAAGAAAGATCCACAAAGCATGAACGCAAGAATTATATGTCAAAGCTCTGCAGAGAAGGAAGAATCGGCAAAGTATCAGCATTACAGAGTGTGGGTTTTGTTAATTGTCAATGGTATGTGTCATTTCAATGATGTTATGAAATGAATGTGAAATTATTCCTCAGTGTGTTTAACCGCAGGCTGCTCTTTTAAAACAACAACAAAAAAATGCATTTCCCTTTTGTTTCCTCTTTGTATAAAGGATGTGAGCTGGCTGAGTGGGATCAATGAAGCAAGTTGTAAATGAGGAAATGTATGAAAGGGAAATTGTAATTAGTGTGCACACACATACACAAAAGACAGTGCAGCACTGAAGAGCACAATCGTTGCTGTTCTGTGCTGTTTGAGGGTAGTGATGAGGAATCAAGGTTATCCTGTGAGGGAAAATTATGGCTGAACAAAGCCAGGAGTTTTGGTGGTCCGTAATATACCATAGAGTTCTTGCTGTACTGGCTGGTGTAGACTGGTCCTGGCAGCCTGGCAAACGAGCACCATTGAAGCTCCACCACAGCCTTCTCCAAAATGGTGCACTTCAGATGTATCCAATGACAATTCTCATCATAGCCAACCAACATAGCCAGTGGCAGCGGGTGGTCGTCCCAAACATCTGGACAGCATGCTGGGAAAGGTTTAGGCTGGTTTACCAGGCACGTCCCATCACAAAATCTTCTCCTAGCAGCGGAAGATGTTACTGCAGGTTTCAGCCACGTGGTCATGGTAATGTTAACATCAACTGAAGCATTCTGCAAACAAAATACCCCAGGTGCACGCCCCCTAAGGCTGACTTAATATGCATGCCGAGTTTCAGGTGGGACTGCACAGAAGTATCAACAGATCTCTGAAATATTCTAGCTTATTATTCTAGATGCTGGTGGTGGATTTGTCTCCTCTGTGTAGCCTCCTCTTCCTGACTGACTTCAGAAGCATCTCTGCACGGACAGTCTTTATCGCAGAGTCAGCAGTGCCTCGGCAAAATGGCTCCCCAGCAACGGAGAAGCTTTCCTTTGGCCCACCCTGTCTCCTGTTCATCTGTTCAGGCCAGATGAGGCCCGGCATCCAGCTCTGTGGAGTACAGATAAGATCAGAGGTTGTCCAGCAGAGATGGATTAGAATAGGGATTTTGACGAGTACATCACCAAGACGGATTGCTAATCGTTCACTCTTCCTCTCTTCATTCAGCATGCTTCACACACAAGTGCAGCTCAGTGCAGAGGTTCCTGCTCTTTGGAACTCATGACCCTTTTCATTAATTTGCATTTTACCAGGAGGCCAGATAACTGGGAATTATACTTTTAAAAAATCCCCAAAGAATCCACAGAATTTAATGCTGGTGTTGTGATTCTAAAGCTGCATGTAAGTGCAGTGATACCTTCAGCTTTAGTCTGTTATAACCAGGGCCCAGTTCTCATGATGCCATTAAATGATTGGTCATGATGCTGACACGTGTCCTACTTCACAGGTGGACAGGAGGTAGATCTCCAGATGTTCTGGAGTTCAGCAACAACATTGGCTGTGGAGCATATGGGAGTTGAAGTCCAAAGCATCTGGAGATCTACCTTCTGCCCACCGCTGCCTTAGATAGGCATCACCTGAACTACTAAAATTTCTTGCATCCAGGACTGACTCTGCAACATCTTCAGAAACTTCAGTGGGCCCACAGTTGTGGGCCTAGCTTGATTGTTAACTGGCCGCTAGCTTACTAGAAGTCTATAACTCCCTTGTTGAAACAATTGTGCTGGCTCCCTGTTTGTTTCTAGGCTCAAGTGCTAGTGATAATTCAAAGTACTTTAGGGTGTAGGTCCTAAACAGCTAAAGGATCACCTTCTTCAACATGAACCTGCCCATTGAGTAAGAGCCTCATCAGCACCCTCTTATATGTTCCATTCTCTCTGAAGACCATTCTGCTGCAATTTGGGTGGATCTTCCTGAGCAAAGTTCATCTTGCCCGGTGTTCTCTCTCAATCAGGAGATGGAGAAGGCATTTCTTTGCAGAAGGGCTCTTGAATCTTCCTGCGATGGTTCTATACGGGTGGCACAAATGATCGTTGTAGTTCTTCTGTTATCTGCTGCTGTCTTTGGCTTCTGCTCCTTCAGTTTTCAGAGAGAATTTTGGATGTCGTAATCTTTTTAACATAAAAGCATTGTTGGTTGCTTTTCCTTTCTTTTTCTTTTCTTTTGCAGAAACTATTGGGCCTTTTCCATTTTTATTTGCAGAAAGTGTGGCTTACAACTTTTTAATTAATTGCTTAGCCAATGAAATGCTTTCTGGTTTCCTCTCCTAAAACAATGGAGATAGATTGGGAAATTTGATCATTTGCATGTGCCCAGGCAGCCTTGCAGAACATGAGAATTATGTTATCTTAAGAAGGCCACACCTGTCCACTCCTCTGTGAAGGAAGCAGGATTTTTGTCCTGTTGTGCATCTGAATCAGGGTAGCAACACAAAGCTTTAATTGATTAAATAGGTACATTAGTCAGGCATAGAATTAATGACAGATTTGAGGGGATACTTTTAACTGGTGGAGCAGAAAGTTAAAGATGTTTCTGGAGGGTGGGGGTAAAATTCCATTTTAGCTTGTTTTGTTGTTATTATTTCTCTATGGTGCTTTGAGTATGCCTTTGGAAGAGAAAGGTGGGGTCTCAATATGAAAATTAATTGTGTGTGTGTGGATAGAAAGTTTCCTATGATTCAGGATTAGCATGGTATTGTGAGGAGGAATTGAAAGCATACAAAAGATGGGTTTTTGACTGATGGCAGTTAGTAGGTTTTTCCTTGTTAAAATGTAAGTTATCGCATGCTTCTAAAATCTCAAAAAGATTTGTGCATATACATATCTAAGAAAGCAGGTCAAATGCCACAAAATCCATAGTAACAGGAGAGTTTCAGAAATGTCATAAGGGGAAATAAAAGAAATGACATTTGTAACAAATGGGACAATGAAAAGGTGTTCACCTGATCTCAAACTTACATCAAAGAAGGTGCCCAGAGGGCCTCTCTAGAGAAAGTCTTCTACAGACATGTCCTGTCTCTGGTACCAGCCTGTCACGTCTGAGATGATGGAGGCATTGGAAGATGGGTCCCCATATAAGTTCTTTAATGCATGGAAAGGCTCATGAGGAGATGGATGGACTTTCTGATACCCCGGAGGCAGCCTATGAAGGGCTTCACAAGCCCGAGCCACCACTTTGAATCATGTTCATAAGCAGTCTGGGAACCAGTGGAGTTGCCAAAGCTTTGGCATAGCTGCTGAACTTCCTTAGTGACCCAATAGATGCATTCTGGACTGGAGTTTCTGATCGGATCAAGTGTCCTATGTTACACAGGGCAGCCTCCTATTGGAGGGTCTCTTCTATTTTTAAGAGGTGTTCAATCCAAAAAGGCAGAACAAAGTTCTCTTTCTTAGTTGGACATCACACTAGTAGGCATTACGATCACCTGGTCACAGTCGTCCTCATTATGGTGAGATGCATAGTATTTCAATAATTATCACTATTTTTCATCTATATGTATAAATGATATGCAGAATGCAGATTTTATGTAAAACTGTATTCTCCATTGCCCTTTTCAGGATGTTAATATGTTTCCTCTGGGGTGGGGAGCATTATTATTACTATTATTAATATTTATTACATTTCTATACTGCCTGAAGCGGAAGCTCTCTGGGCAGTTTACAATAAGGTACAAAAACAATAAAATACAATAGAGAAAAACATTATCAAGAATTAAAAATGAATCAAAATAGCACAAAACATTAAAAAACAATAAGAAAGGAATAGAAAGGCCTGGCCAAGAATAAAAGAAAGGCATGTGCATAATCATGTCAGGCCCCTGAATGACCAGGGAGGTCTTTATTTATTTCATTGAGTCATTATTTAATGTATATTCCACAACCAATAGTCCAGTAGGGCTCTCTAGACTCTCTTTAAAGGCCTTAGCAAGGAGGGATGTCCTAAATGGGCCCTGAAAAATGGCAAATTTGGTGCCAGATGGAGCAAAGAGTTTGCTCCAAAGTTGGAACAAGTAACCTAATCCCTTCATTATGTTTCATCTTTGCTTGGAAGCAATACAGAGAATCCCTTTTGTACCATTTTTCCTTTGTTAGGAGAGGTGTGCTGTACAGGGAGTTCCCCTCACCATTTCCTCACCAAGGCCTCCAAAATTGGGCGCAGAGCACGGGGAGTGGAGTAGGAGGGACCCACAGAGGAGGCTGGGAGACTGTCCACCCACAGCCTGGATGGGCAGCAGCTACAGGCTGGATTGGATCTTTGTGCTGGAATTCAAGAATGGAATTTTTTGCTGTGCAATCCCATCCACAAAACATGCACAAAGTCCTAGTTTCCTTGGCTCACCTCTGCTTAGGCCTCATCTGGAGTCCTGCATCCAGTTCTGGGCACCAAGTTGAAGAAAGATACAGACATGCTGGAAAGGGTTCAGGGCGACAAGGATGACCCGGGCACTGGAAACAAAGCCCTGGGAGGAGAAGTTGGATGAACTGGGCATGCTTAGCCTCGAGAAGAGAAGATGGAGGGGAGATAGGAGAGCACCCAACAATTAATTGGAAGTCTGTCACAAAGAGTAAGGCCAGGATGTCCTCTTGATCATCCCAGAGTGCAGGACACAGAATAATGGGCTCCAAGCAGAGGAAGCCTAATTCAGGCTAGATATCCAGAAAAGTTTCCTGTCTCCTACAGCAGTAGGACAATGGAACCAAAGACCTATGGAGGCAGCGGGCTCTCCCACACTATACAAGATGCAACTGGACAGCAATCTGGGAGGGACGGTTTAAGTTGGACTCTTGCATTGTGCAGGGGGTGGATGCGATGGCCTTCTGGCCATTCCAACTTTACTATTCTATGAGTCTACAAGCCCCTCTCAAAACTTTCACTGGCCGGCCCTGCAAGGAGGCAATGGTGACAGACAAAGACTGCCTGGCATCCTTCTCACTCTGCCAAAGCGCATGCGCTGGTGAACTCTTAGTAGTATTTATTCAGACACACCAGGAGGTTTCCCCTCCATGTGTGCCAACCATCTCCCATTCTATGCTCTGCTTGGAGCAACTGTATCAACAGCCTGAGTCATCTTTGACCCTATTCTCTCTATTGGCTCAAGTGTAGATACGTGTGTAGCTAAATTAACAAACATGTGAGAGGGGACATCAGTGGAACCAACCTGTTTGCAAAAGTTAAAAAATGAGAAGGAAATTAAAGAGCAAAACGATGGAAGCTGTTCATGGAGGCAGGGCGAGGAGCACGAAAGGGGAAGGAGCACAAGGGTCGGAAGTAGGGGCAGCACACAAGATGAATTGTGCCCTCTCTGTGGAGAGGATTTCCCACTCCAGGCAGCTTTGCTTCCTGAAAGGGAGGCACTTTGGAGGTGCCGGACAGGCCAGCTCTGCCCGTGTTCTGCCGTGTCTGCTCAGGCGAGGAATCCATTTCCCCTTGCGACACTGCTAAGAAGAGTGCCTTGAAGACAAGGAACAGCTACCTCACTGTGGACCCAGTTCTCACCTTCAAGGCCCACAAGGCATTGCTCTCCTGGTTCAGGGGTCACTCCGATTGAAAGGAGAGTGCTCTGAAAGAACCCAAAGATGGGAAATTCTGTTTCAGGGCCACTCTTAATACCAGTTG
>NW_025335942.1:4745545-4800176 GCF_004798865.1 Varanus komodoensis
AGTGCAAGGTGCTTATTCTAGAAGAGTTGCATTCTTCAGGAGAACATCTCTTCACCATGCTAGGATAAACCATGGATTGCTCAAGCTCCCTGCTGGCAGTCATAGTCAATGCAGTGCCTCCTACACACCAGCGGCCACTACAATGGCCGAGCAAGCCATGGTCTTCAGCATACCGATCCCTGAATAAATATTAGGTCACATGGGATGAACACACAGCACACTTTTTCAGGCAGGGGTGTGCAATCTCTGAACTTTCAGTGCAACCTACAAACTGTATTGACACCTCTGTTCATCTTGTTGCTTGACCATGGAGCAGAGTTTGGGCCAAATGGTTCCTTCCAACTCCACTATTCCATTATTCGATGATCTCAGATCACTGGTATGGTGAACCAACCCCACCTTCCACTTGGATCGATCAAGCTCCCCTCCACTCCAGCGCTCAATATTCAACTTTGTAGTTCCTTCTCTCCTGTTTCCACATGGAATTGTGAGGTTTGTTTTTTAACTGCACATGAATACTTCCTGGCATATTTTAAATAAACATGCACACACCCCTGTTTGCACTCATTTTAGAGATTTCAACTCACTTTTTCCATTAAAGGAAACATGTTTTCTGCACATTTTCAAAAACCCATGTTTTGGCAAATGATTATTCCGTTACTTTTTTCAACTATATGAATTTTGACCACATGTCTTTCATTTGTGACTCACGGTACAAATGCCCAAAATGTATGGATTTTGCTGTCGAATTGCATTCAGATTCATACTCTGGATGCATGAATTTGGTGAGTTTCCACTGCAATGCAAACTGAGCAAATTTCTCACCCATCCCTAATTATGAGCGACAGCTACCATCCTATGGAAGTTTAGAAAGATAAATGTCCTACAACAGCAGACCCTGTTCAGGATTTCCTCCCAAGTGCCTTTTCCTCCAGACGTTCTTCTTAGGATCAGCATGGCAAATAGGCTTCTGCACATGTGCATTTAACACCCGGCAAATGAGGCATTCCACTGTCTCTTAGTACAAGTTCTTTCATGTTAGCTGCTGCTGTTGCTCCTCCTCCTCCTCCTCCTCCTCCTCCTCTTCTTCAAACTTACTGATTGTTGTAGACTGCATGATCCCACACCACTTGACTAAGTAACCTGTTGTTTGGTGAGTATCTTCTCTAGATAAGCAGCCAGTTTTCAGATCTTTCCCTGAAAGCAGCATATTTAATATGTGCGGTTACTCTCCCACATCAAAACTGAAAACCCTTTCAGACCATCTGCATTGTTGTTGTTATGATGATGTTGACATTGTAGGAGATGCTTCAACAGGTCTGTTGTCATGGAATAGGTTCAACACAGGTAACGCCAAACCTAACTCTAATATCACAGGTGAGGAAAGAACCCCTAGAAGGCATGATTTCTCCAGAATATTCCCCTGAGAAAGTTTGTAAAATACAGGGCTGGTTCTGAATCAAGCTAAGTTTACTCATCTCTCAAAATTGAAGGTGTGTATTAGACCTTTTGGGGGGGCAACTTTGCCCTGTGCCAGTGGATTTTAGCAACCAGGATATTCCCAAGATTTCAGCCATCTGTTATGTGGTCTGGCAAGTCAACTGAGTAATCACGTCAATATAAACATAGATGTCTTAGGGTATGTGTTTGGGACATGATCCATCCAAAGTTAAGAAACCTGAATTCCTTTTTATTTTAATGGGAGAGAGGTAAGCATGTTCTTAATTTCCTCACTGAAACTATAAAGTTATAGGACACAAAACATACGACTATGCCCATTATTTATACCAAGTATTTTGTTTTTTTTTCTTTTTCAAAAGGGGGAGGTGAAGCATCCTCAGAAGATGCTTTTTTTCATTTAAAATTTGTCCCTGTGAATGAGTTACAGTATTTGTGATAGCCAGTGATATATAATAGCACTTCTAACACCAAGGTTGGATCTAGACTCAGTCATGTTTAAACTAGCTGAAATAAATGGTATCTAAATAAGTTCTGTTGATTATAATAGGCCTACTCCTAGTAGGACCATGTCTGGATCCAACCTACTTTATGTAATTCATTCTACTTTATTTTGAGATGGTCTTGACAAAGCCTTCTGCTGTGGCCATAAAAATCTATGTCGCACTCATGTTTCTGCATTTCATTTCTTTTAAAGGAAACTATCTATCTACAGTTCTCTGTTTGCATTCTCTGAAGTAAGCCCAATTGACTTACTTAGTGGTAACTGGATATAGGATTACAGCCTATATCTTCTTGAGACATGGTAGACCTTGAAGACTTTTAAAAAATGACTTTGGATACAACACATTTCAGCAGAAACAAGTTCTCCAAGAGAACTTGCAGGGACATGCTGAAAGGTATAGGCACCTTTTTCTGTGCAAACATGGATTGGATTGTGCCCTTCAGCTCCGAAGAGCCTCTATCAACAAGGACCAACGTAATCGTGTGAACTAATTATAAAGTAATACATATTTTTGGATATGCTGTTAACAAGCTGAACCTGAAAATAATGCACTGTGTTGAATATGATTTTTGCAAGAACCCAAAAAACATCACAGCCTGAGTACCAGATTTGCTCTTCTGGATCAAGTATAAATAACACCACCAATGCTCACCGAAACCAATGCAAATCACAACACGGAATTTTCCAATGTATTATTATTATATTACATTTGCATTGGATGCATGTGATACTCCTAAAGCAGCATTGTACTAGAACTCCTATCATCCCTGGACAGCACAGCCAGTGGCAAGGGATTATGGGAGCTGCAATCTGAAACATCTACCCTGGGGAAAGCTTGTCTAAAACTTTGTGGCCTCTCATGGCAGAAAGCTGTAGAAGGGCTGTGAAAGAACAGATCTCATGCGTTCTTTGCCACATTAGAACAGGTTCCAGTGCTTACCATTTTCCCTGCATGAAAATAATAATAATAGTATTTGCATAATACTGAAAGATTGTTTCAGAGTGATATATGCAAGGAGTGTTCTGACAATTCTGCATAAACAAATCACTCTGAAATGATATTTGAGAAACTGAATAGATTTTACTACTTAAATTCCAAGAGGCAGTGCTTGGATTACAGCTCTCATTTAATGCTTTTAATTTTTGCATGGCCTTTCTGGAATGCTATGAAACATTCCCGTTGGCCCATCAAAACAACCAAGACCCTCGTGCTGCCTTCAAGACCGACTGATCTAGTCCACTACAAACCATTTTTGTCCAGGGCCCGTGAAACGAGATACAACCTGACCACAAGGAATTAAGTAGAAGAAAACAGAACAGAACAAAAATGCAGCCAGCATTTCTTGCCTGCATGTCTCCACTGCCTGCACTCACATTCCTTGGATTGCACATCTCATGCATGAAACAAACTGCAGGAGAATTTCATCACCAATTCCATTTTTCTGGCTTTAAGCAGCAGACTTCAGTAAAAGCATCATTTGCAAAATTGGCTGTCTCATAGACCACTGCTTTATCCATAGTATTGTTTTGTGCTCAGATGTTTCTATTTCTCCTGTATGCGTTCATATTCAATGTTCATCATGGATTATGAAGTCTGGCTGTTGTACATAATCGTTCCAGCTGCCTTCAGTTTCACATCACATCATGGGTAGCTTTAAACTATCCAGCAATAAGTAATTTGCTTGTATGCTTGGTGAGGCTGTGGCAGAAAACTGGCTGAAGAATAGGCTCTAGGAGGGCCCTGGTTTAAATTTTGGTTTGCCCAACATACACTGTGGTTGAATGACATGATGTATATGTCAGATTAGAACATTAGAAGTATGTTATATGCATATGTTGTTTCTTGACTATAAGAGATATGCTATCCAGAGGCTAGGAAAGGAATGTCAAGAGGATGAGAACTGCTTGGCTTGGAATAAGCATATGATAGATTTGCCAAAAGCACGGTCTGTTTGGATAGCTGATGAAGTGAGTCCATAAACTGCTGTGAACCCTGTATCTCAATTGCATCTCTAGCCTCTCCAAGGCTCCTGACAAATTGCATCACTCATTTTATGTGCCATCTTTTTATTTATTAGAAATAAATCATTCAGAAAAGCCTCACTTTACCAGAACAATCGAATGCATGGTGGTAAACGTCCAGCTTCAAGGACTTCCCTTATGCCTGGAACTCCCTTCTACAGTTTCTGCTTGGTATCCACTCTCTTTCTCCCTGTAGGTCCCTCCTCAAGGTCAATCTCTTTCAAGAAGTCTTAGGAGGAATCCAGCCATCCTCACCACCTATGGAAACTTCACCTGGACCCTGCCAAGCAAGCTGGAGAGGAGGAAGGAGCAGCATTCATGGCTTCTCCTCCATTTCCCCATGAATCATGTTGACAGCTCCACGTTTGGTCTAAATAGCCCATCACGGAGGTGCATGGATGGAGTTAGATGAGGACCTCTTCCATCCCTTCCATGTTCTTGTTCCTCTCCTTTCTCCAATGTCAGAAGGCCAAAGGGTGTGAGAGCAGGAAGAGGAGGTTGAGCTTGGATCACCCTCTACCATTAATTAATCAATTAATCAATCAATCACATCTCTATACCACCCAATAGCCAAACCTCTCTAGGCAGCTGGGAACTCATAAAAATACAATATAAAATACAAACAGCAATCGTACAAGATCACCTTAGCAAATTTTAAAGCCAAATTTGAAGCACCGATAAAAATGGACAATAGCTTATACAAATTCAGTCATAAGACCTGTTGAAGCAACCCCTCAATATAACATTAAGCTCATTAAATGTCCTCTTAAAGGACAGTCTCCACCTGGCATGGAAAAGATATTAAAGTTGGCACCAGGTGGGCCTCAATGGGGAGCCTATTCCATAGTCTTCAACATCAAGGGGGACATCCAATCTTTCCTTTGGCCTGTGGGATGCCATCTCAGGCACTCGAGGATTTAGCCTAACATGAATTAGCTGCTTTTCTACTCATTGTTTTTCAATAATTCAGGCCTCTGCCTGCCACCCCTTTCTCTGTCCCTTCTGCTTTATAACAAAGCACCAGGACTTAGGTCAACTACTCAAGTGTCTTCTTTCTTTTCCAGGCCAAATTCAAGGGGCTGGTCCTTCTCAATAAATCTGTAGCTTTAAAGGAATAAATCTATAGCCAGAATATCTGAAAAGTATCTATTCATATATATTCTTCTCATACAAAGGGGTTTTGCATGGGTTAAGATAATCTCTGGAGACCTTCTTCTTAAGTCCCACCACCATGCACAGACATGCCCAGCAGAGAGGCATTTTCCATGGCAACAACCCAGCTGTAGCGTTCTCCTCCAAAGAAGGAGGCCCCATCCAGATGGTGTTCAGGGAGCAAACCCATTCCTATTCTCCTTGGTTTCCAGTGGCTTGTAACAACTAACTCAGTGCTTTAACTCTACTCCTTTGGGGAATGTGAAGATTTTGATTTCATTGCTATTTCATGGGTTTTGGTTTAATTATATAAATCACTTCCAGGGCACATTCTATCTATCTATCTATCTATCTATCTATCTATCTATCTATCTATCTATCAATCATTGATTTAGTTCATTCTTTACTGCCTCATAATGGAAGCCCCCAAAACAAGGCAATAAACACAATAAAATGTCATAAAATCAAAGAAACTTTAGAAAGTGTGCTGCATGTAAAACAACTGCAAGCATCACTGTGTCAAAAAACACCCGGGATGGGCAACCCCTCAAGGACTGAGGTAGCCAGCTAGATCTTCAAAGGCTTCAACATGAAGGGACATCACAACCTGGCAATGAAGACAAGGCAGTCTGGCGCTAGGCACGCCACACGGGGGAGAATGTTCCGAAGATGGGGGTGGCCACCACTGAGAAAGCCGTCCCTTTGGTGGCCACCCTCCAAGACTTCCTCAGAGTTGGTCCTTAGAAGAAGGTCCCAGTGGTTGAGCATAGTATCTGAGCAGATTGCAGGTGGAGAGGCACCGACAGGTATCGCAGTCTTAAGCTATGTAGGACTTTATGGGTAAAAACCATCACCTTGAACATGAGCCAATTGCAGCCAAAAGGTAGTGCAAAATGCCTCTGTTAACAAATATAATGAAATACATTTCTGCAAGCATCCCAGAGAGTCATCTTGGCCAATGGGTGGGCTAGACATTCAATAAATAAAATATATACAAGTAAACAATAACAGCATTAATCCAAAGAAGCTTCAGATGCAAGAGGCAGCCAACGCACAATGCATCCGGTGTCCTTTCATCTTTTTCCTAATGGTGCACATGGACATGCAGCTTTTTCATCAACAGATGCAGATTTCACTCCAAATATTACTGCTGATGCATGGAACACAAGTAAAAGGTCAAAGATCTGCCTTTTTTTCCTGGTTCCAAACTAAGATGAAGAAAAAGTTCAGATTTTCCAAGACATTTTAATTGTCAAACTCCTGCCCAACTTCTTCTGTACTTCTGCTGGTATTCATTAGTTTCTCAACTATCCAGATTTCTGCCATTTAAGAAAAGAGGCCAGCTAATGATACTTTTCCGTTGCCAGCAGTTTGTTCCATTTTACTTCTTTCAACAGCAATCAATTTTTTGATGCTGCAAAACTGGGAGGGAGAGTCAAATATCTAAGTTGTAGAATGACGACCTGAAGTTCTACCAGTTTTTGAAGAAAGTTTCAGTACTACTAAAAAGCTGGTCTGAACTGTGTTTACGGCAAAGTATGTCCCACTTTCAATGGGATTTGTTTCAAAGTAATTTAGCTTAAAATGTCGGTCGTCATGCCAAGACAAGCATGCAAAGAAAGGAAATATTTATTCATTTAGGACTCAGTCCAACATGGGTTGCAGACATTCTATGCAGAAAAGGAAGAATGCAGAGCTAAAGGTCATGGCCTCTTCCAACTCTACTGTTCTATGATTCTTTGTAATAATCACTGATTAAAACACCTCACACTAATTACAGCAGTATCCTGGAGACCTAGAGCAGGAAATGGTGGAGACAGGACATCTGATTTGAAGGAAACATGGATGGAGCAAATTCAGGCAACAGAGGTTGCTACTTGCACAAAATTAGCCTATTGGCCTGTTCAGCTGCTCTGCACCTTTTCCTTGAAGATATGGCCCAGCCTTGCATTAATTATTTTTTTTTTCATGTCTGTGCCACCTGTAGCCAGAGCTCTCCGGACAGTTTATGACGAAGTATAAAAACAATAAAATACAATAGATAGAAACATTATCAAGAATTATAAATGGATTTGAAATAGTAAGGATAAGCATAAAAAACCCCAAAAGGCCAGGCCAGGAATAAAAGAAAGCCACCTTGCGAATTGTGTCTGGCCCTTGAATGATCAGGGAGGTCTTTAAAGGTCTCTGCAACAAGAGCTGGTTCCAGAAATTTGGTGGCAGGTGGGCTGCAGCAGGGAGGTTGTTCCAGGATGGGGGGCTATAACAGAGAGCTACCAGGGATTCCCCATTCCCCCATCCAAGAGGGAAAGCTCCCACCCAGAATTCCCCTGCTCCCACAATGCCCGGGCCGGACACTGGATTCAGCACATGCCACCCCAGTCTTGGGGAACAAGCAAGTTTATTGAAAGGTTAGAACATCAGGTGGAGGCCCTGAAAACATGCACATGAAAAGGAATAAAAAGGGGAGAGAAAGGAGAGGGGAGTTGGACAGCAGCCAAACAAGCGCCCCCAAATCCTGGAGCCTTGTTGGCCCACTCAAACAGGAAAATAGGGAAGTGGACGCTAGCCTTAACTAAGCACAGCGACTTGACCTTCTGAAAAGGCGCAGTGCTCAGGGCTTCACAGTCTTCTTCGGGAACAGGCACCAGGCACCACACCACCACTGATCCCCCTCAAAGAGGAACTAACAGCTGCCCTGGGCCTTTATTCCCACACCACTGCCACTGGCAGCTGACCCATGGCGCGCTAGACCATCTCCCAGACCTTGAAGCCAACAATCTACCCCCGTGTGTCAGTTGTGAACCAGTCAATGCTCTCAACTCTGGAGTCCTTGGGGCCATGATCTCTGATCACTCCCCAGACTCCATGACGATGGGGAGAAGGATGACTCTCAAGGCCTTATTTATTTAATTAAAACTTTTCTATATCGCCCACTGCCAAATAGTCTCGGGACGGTATTAAATTAAAACAAGGTAAAGTGCAGCATTCCTTCTGAACAATAAAACCCCAATTAAAATTACAATCTAAACCTTAAAATACTGGGAAAGTAAAAACGTTTTGGCCCAGTGCTGAAAAGAATACAGTGTCAGTGCCAGGCGAACCTCTCTGGGGAGCATTTTCCAAAATCAGGGCACCACCACAGAGAAGTCCCTCCTCTGGGTAGCCACCCTCCTAATCTCCTTCAAGGAGGGATCCTGAAGAAGGACCTCCAACCCAGACCTTAAGGGGCAGGCCCCCCTCCCCACTTACCACCCTCTGAGCCTCTCAAGGTACCTGATGGAAGGCCCCAGAGACTGAGTGTGGCCAAAATCAGAGCCAGCTGATAAAATACCAGTGCACGAAGTTGGACGTCCCCTCTCTCCACTCCTGGATCGGCAATTGGTCTTGGACAGTCTGGGCAAGAACTGGCCACTGCAAGAGTTGTCAGGCAATAGCTTAACAATCAACAATATGGACCATGGAGCTCTCGGGAAAGGTTGTTGTGGCATAAATCCAGGGTCTCACTTGCACAAATCGGCAGAAGTGTCCTTGGGTGCAATCCAGGTGGCTTACCATATCCTGATGCGAGGAAAATTGGGAGAGCTTGAGGCTAAGATCGTGAAATCTCTAAAATGCCAGCCAAATGTGGATGCAACAGGCAGAATGGATTATTTTCACTTTAGTGATAAAACCTTCTAAACACACTTGCTGATCAGCAAAGTTTTCAAGATGGCAGTGGAACTCAAAATCAAACCAAGCCTCACACACGACTCTTTAAACACCCAATAAACACAACCTGAAAAGCCACAGTAAATCCCAAAGGACACAATCCTACGGAAGTTCGGCAAGAACAAGAAAAGGCCCATAATTCACAGCCTTTCTTTCTGTCTGAACTTACTCAAGATGGTGTCTTAAATGCAGCAGTCAAACAGAAAGACAGAGATCAAAACAGCTATTATTGATGAAAATCTTAGAAGAAAAGTGGAGTTTGCTTGATGCCTAAAAGCCAGCAAAGTGTCTGAAAGTCAAGTGTTCCTGGGGAAAATATGGCACAACTCCCCCACTTGGCTCTGAGGAAGCAGCATCCAAAGCAGCACATCACCTGAAGATCTCGAGGAAACTCACATGGGAGCAGGAATGCTTTCTCATCCTGCATCCTAAGCTGGTCTGAAAGTTCTCAGTGTGGCGATTAAACTCTGGGTGAATGGCACATGAACGTCATCCCTGCGTGACGCAATATCCCAAAAGGCATGGAGACGCATGTGCGGAGCTGCCATTCCAAGGCTTAGCAATTTCATATCCTCCTCCCTCCCTCCTCCGCACCCCTTTTCAATTTCTCCGTATTGCAATTCTCTCCCTTCCCTTAATTACTGGTAGGAATGGGGGGAAATTCATGTGCTTCACATTAATGAATTTGTCTACCTAAATTCGTCTCTCTCCAAATTTTACAGTGGGGGGGGGGGGAAATGTGCATAAAATGTGAATATTTCAAAAAAAGTGCACTCAAGTATGTGTGTATTTGGAGAAATGCATACAATATTTGTGCATTTTTTAAAAAAATGTTTAACGTTCAAGTCAAACCAGATTTATGATTGGAAAACTGAAAAACTGAAAGTGACGAATTTGTGTATCCCTAATTTCTGACAACATGAGCCTAAGCACACAAATGTGGAAATATGTTCTGCCAAAATTAATGGGATTGGCTTCCAAAGTTCTGAATCTCCAGCCTTCATCAGTAGTTTCTGAGGGTTTTAGAGGTAACTGTAGCTCAGGTGTGTATTTCCTGAATTGTGGTGAAACCAATTTCATATTTCGTTATTTGTTTTTCGGCGCCAGGCTAAGACCTTTTTATTTAAGCAACATTTTAAATGCTAAATACAATTGAATTTTATCTGGCCAGGGCGGCTTATTTTATAATGTGTGTTTTAATTAAGATTATTTTATATGGATTTTAACTTATTGTTTTATCTATGTTGTAAGCCGCCCTGAGGCTTCGGCGAATGGGGCGGCATAAAAATGTTTTAATAAATAAATAAATAAATAAATATGGAAGAGGGGGGAAAAGGTGGACAACTCTACATCTGCAATCTAAAGGACAGCTTTTTGTAAGATTCTGTTCCGGCAATATTTAACTTCTACAAGGTTAAGCTGAATGGATTGTGGAGCTGATCATGAATGTTGAAGATCTCGGAGTATAGACATGGGCATGGATCATAGATATTGTAGTTACTGCCAAATTAAAATCCTTGGGAAAATTCTCCTTGCGAACAAAAGAAATAAGATTGGTTACAATATGGCATTGGACTTGATGGTGATATTGTTCTGTAACATAACATGCAGGGATCTCAGAAGAGTGTAGAAATTAGCATGATTTATGAACCTCGTCCATCATAATTATTGGCCATAACTGGAAACAAAATCTCCTCCCTTTAATAAACTACATGCTGAGGTTTGAGGATGTGGCTCACAAGAAAAAGTTAATAAATATAACAGGAAGTAAGGTGCAAGGCTTAACTGTTCTATTCAGAAGTTGTCTTTTCTGATGTTGTTTGGAACAGCAAATGCAAACCTAAGCATAAGCATATGTATCACTGGGAATTTTATGGGATGATTTGTTAACAATAAAGGGAAAATATGATATCTCTAGAGAAAGATTCCTTGGAAATCTGAAATGTTATGTTGAATGTTCTAGTAATTTAGTGAATGTGAGAAGATTGTTTTTATATTATCAGATGACAATGTTTATGTATCCTATATAGTGTCTCTGTTTGCTTTGGAAGCTATGAAGAGTAGATCGAAGGCAGCATCAAGAGGGTAGCTAATTGATAGTAATTCAACTAGATTTTATTTTACTTTTATAATTATTTTTTCCAATTTTAACATCTGTTATTAATGAATTTCCCTACATTTTCATGATGCCTTTTGAAAATTTTGTAACAGCCTATGGCTAAATACAATAAAATTTAACTAGTAATTTCGTGTCTGGTTAAAGTGGGGATGAAGGAATGATATTATGGGTTAGATCCATAACTAAGGCACAATTTTATACAAGGTAGGATGTAGCATAGCTGGCTAAAGCAAGCTGGGACTTGTATGTCTTTTCCCATCTAAACTTGCATAAGATACAATACATTGCAATGCCAAATACATTTTACCAAAAACTCCAAATACATTTCCAAACTAAATATACATCCATAAGACAGATATTAAAGTACTTACCATATGACAATGCAATAAAATCATAGATTAAAAATACTGAAGAACCCAAAAGAAATAAGTGCATGTCTGATAAATTAATCTCAGGTATGACAGTCCACCTTAGTCCAGCAGCCAGAATTCCTAACCCAAACTACCCCAAGGGGCATCAAACAGGAAGAAGAGGGCCCTCCGTGCCGGGACCAGCCACCTCTGAGGTGCCCTCGTGCCAGCCCACTTCCCCCACCCCCCAGGTATCCCAGCACCAGATGCTGCCACTAAATAGTGATGGGGGGAGGTCATGATGGGCTGGGTTGGGGTGGAGGAGAGGCGAGGGTCTGGTCCAGCAAGCAAGCAGGTTGAGGGCTCCTGGATGAGATGATGCTGATGATTTCTATATCACCTTTTCTGGCAGGATCAACCTGAGCAAGATCAAGCCCAGAAAGATAAATCAAGCAGACTGGGCAGAATAAACGAAAGATAGCAGAGCTTCCAAGGAAGATGTATAGGGCTGGACTACATATGTGTTCTAGAATACAGCTTCCAACACACGGGGCAGTAAAGAAGGACTAATTTAACACCGCTTTCCACTGGGTGCTGTGCCAGCTCCTTCCTCAAGGAGGAGAAGTTCACCTTGGAGGAGAAATAGGGTGCTGGCTGGTACCGTTCTTTGGGGAAGAAAGAAAAAGCCCAGGAGACCAATTGTCCTCCAGGCAATTGATGCTGGCAGTGTCTCTCACTAGCA
The DNA here is from genome assembly GCF_004798865.1 of Varanus komodoensis. Lineage (NCBI taxonomy): Eukaryota > Metazoa > Chordata > Lepidosauria > Squamata > Varanidae > Varanus > Varanus komodoensis. The sequence continues at coordinate 4,757,605 of NW_025335942.1, forward strand.
GGGATCATGGGCTTTGCAGTCCAGGCCTATGATCCCCAGCTGTACAGCTGCCATAATTTCCCTGAGGGAGAAGAGGCGTTGAGCCTTCATCTGAATATTGGAAAAATCACACGAATCACTCTTGACATTTTACGGAGAACACTTGAAGGACTGGTCTTCAGAGCTACGTAAGACCAGTTTGCCTCCTCATCTCTAACTGGGATAGCTCTGACCACAAAGGCTGTGTGACTTGACAAGGGCGAAGAGGTGCAGTCGGCATCTTTCACAGGCATGCTTTGTGCATGGGCCATTTAGTTTTTCTTAGCCATTTTCCTAGTTAGGTTTGACTTCTGTTTCCCTTTACATCCTGTCTATGTCCCAGCTTGCATTTCTTTTATATCCCATAGCATGGATCTCAGGGTGGCATCCACTGACTCATCCCCAAATCTGCTTTGGTTCATCAAGACTGCCTTCCTTTCTCCAACCTGGTGCCCTCTGCTTCAAATCCCATCTCCATCAGCCACAGTCATTACATCTAAGATCAGGAATAATGGTAATACTAGTTCAGAAGATCTGGCAGGCATAAGCTTAGAGAAAACTGCTCTGGCTTATGCCCTCCAGGTTTCTGTCACTGCCATGTGCTGACCAGTCCTCTCCAGCTTATGGCAACCCCAAGAATGAGGGCCGTCCACCATGTCCTATCCGTGACAGCCCTGCTCAGCTGTAATTCTAGGCTTCTTGATGGAGTCCACCCATGTCTTCCTGGGTCTTCCTTTCCTCCTTCTGCCTTCAACTTCCCCTAGCATGATTGGTACCCCTGGTCATTCAAGATGTAGAACCAGCAAGTTGACTTCAAATATGGGTATGCCTGGATTGGCATTAGGGTGGAAGTAAATGATGCTTGTGGCAAAACTTCTCATGAACATGCATCCTATGTAAAGTAGTTCATATCTCACTGTCCCATATTCCACTCTATATTTCAGGCATCCAAGTGACTGGCTGTTCTCTCTCCATGTTCCTGCCACTCAACCACCTTCAGCTGTTCTGTTCAGAACAAGGATCTTACCCTCGTTCATGGTTCTTGATTTTCCTTATCTTGCAACTGATTACAGCCATATGAGGACTGGAAGCAAAGAAACTCCACACTAAATAATGTTCTCCTTGATCATGTGTTGATCTGAGAGACTTAATCAAGAGATCAAGGAGGCAACAATTTGCTGTTCTAATTAGGCAGATAAAGTTAGGGAAGCTTTGTGGCAAGGCTAATAAAGTTAAATTGCTGAGTTACCATTTCCAGGTAGCTTTGACAACATCATTCTAGCTATGAGAAAGTAACACAGTGGAAATGTGTGTCCCAAGAAGGCAATATATACAGAATTCATTTGGGACATTTTCAGAAAGCGCCAAGCCCTGGAGCCTAAAGATACTCAAACAAGGATTCTGGTTGTGTCCACCAGTGGAACTCTTGCTAATAGTTTAAACCAACCAAATTCAGGTGTGCCATACAATTTCTGAAATTCTGTTCTCTTGATTTTTAGAGAAGGATGTGTTCTTTTCAGTTTGCTTTTTACCAGAATACAGCCAGTTCACAAACCACAGAAATGAATGCATCCCCAAATATAATCGGTGCTCAGTCTGCACATTTCTGGGTTTGTGAAGCGATTTGCAGAAAAAGTAAATGCAAAGAAAAATTGTTTGAAAAATGCATGCATTCAATAAAAAGTGCACATAATCACACTTGCATCAATGGAGGAAATCTGCACTTTGCAAAAATGGGCACAGGTGATGTGTACCTTTGGAAAAATGCACATAAAACTATGCACAATCCTTCCCTTCCCTTCCCTTCCCTTCCCTCCCCTTTTTTAATAACTTATTTTGTAGGAACACAAGGAATCCTGCTTTTAGAAGCACCCAAAGCCACATATGAACATTTCCCTTCCTTTCCCTTCTCCCTTTTTTGTGAAAAAGCACAAGCTTGCAACCTGCTGTGCACACAAGTTAGAACAAGCTTAAAGGAAGAAATTGGAACACCCCAACAAGGTCTTTTTGCCAGTTTGCAGATTTCTAATTGTCTCAAGGAAGACTTTTATACAGCTATAGAAAAATATGCTCCCTTTAAGCCCCCATTCTGTAATGTTCCTCACCCCACAGGAGCTATCATAGTGTTCTAATCACTGTAATCAGTAAACCTGTGAGAATACATAATGCCTTGCTCTCAACAGAAGCAGAATTGATGTGAGGCATCTTAGTTCAATTTGGTTCTTTCTGGAGCATCTGCATCCTCTAGCAGCTAAATTATAAATCTGAAAGCAATCCCAAGAGCTCCCATTCCCAATTAACCATGACATATGGGTGCAATAGGTGTTACTCATCTGTGCTGCGGTCCAAAAGTAGTAAGCACACAAAATGGACAACACATGGGCTTCGCCCAGCTGATGGCCCAACGCAAGAGCTGTTCCACCCACTCCACCCTTCCCCCTACTGGCGATCGCACTGCATATGGAATGTAATGGGCTGAGGTTGTCACAACCCCAACACACACCTTCTACACATGCCTGCATGCACTTTGAACTTCCTAGTCTAAGCATCTGAAGGGGGATGAGCAGTTGAATGTGTGGACTAACTTGATAGAAGGTGATGTCTAAGAGAGCTTTCCCTGAGCTGGTACCCTCCATATGCTTTGTAGATGACCTATCAATCCTAGTGAGAATTTGAGGCCCCAAACATCTGGAGAACATCAGGTTAGGGGAAACTTGTCTAAGACAATATGGAAGCTCCAACAGTGATGTTGGAGTTGTGGTAGACCAAGGCCTGGCTTGACGAATATTGTTGGGTGAAGCCCTGTATTTATTTATTTAAAGTTTGTATATGCCGTCCCCTTGCTACATAGCCTCGGGACAGCTTACAGAAATAAGTAAATAATAACAATTACAATTAAAACCTGGAAACACACTGGCTGCACAATTAAAATCTATAAATATTAAACATTATTAAAATACTGTTTGAATAAAAAGGTCTGAGCCTGGCGCCAAAAAACAGATAACGACGGCACCAGGCGGACCTCTCTGGGGAGCGCATTCCACAGATGGGGCACCACCACAGAGAAGGCCCTCCTCCGGGTGCTTTGCTTCCTGATGTCTCTTATGGAAGGCTCCCGGAGGAGAGCCCCTGCTGCCGATCTCAAGGGGCGAGAGGGCAAATATGGCCGCAGGTGTTCCTTCAGGTATCCAGGTCCCAAGCCTTTAAGGGCTTTATAAGTGTATCCATAAGTACATTCACTTATGCCTTTGAAAAAAGCAGTTATTGGATGGAAGGAAGCCACTGGTCTGACCTGAGTTGCACCATACAGCAAATACTCTTTTGCACGCAGAGACACAAATACTAGAGTGAATAAGGAGCAATGTTACTTCATCTACCAGCATCTTTAAATTCATGCCTCAGAGGCAGCAGAAGTATTAAGTACCTGACAAATAGTAACAAGAAAAGAAGCGATGGGTGCTTTCATGTTTTAGAAGCAATAATGATCTTGTTAGACAGCTTCTACCGTGTTCTTTTTTTCCCCTCCTCTTTCTCACTCTCATCTAGATTTTATTAAATAGTAAAACAGAGTATCAAAAGACTTTGGGTTTCTAGCTTGTGTCTTCGTTTGTTTCCTTGGATAAGGTAGGGCACTGAGAACATTTAAATATTCATACCTTTAGATGAACAAACACACTGCGTCAGTGGGTCTACACACCCAGCCCGGGCATATTTGGCCCCATTTGTTCATCGTTATTGTATCATTATTGTCATCACTGCTAATGTTGTTATAATTTAATCCATCCCAAAACAACAAATACATTAATGTTTTTTGCAGACCACCCAGAAAGCCTTGTATGGCTAATTGGCAGTAGAGAAATGTAACTGAATCATAATAATAATTTAACTAGGCAAATTACACATGGTGTAATTACACTAGCTGTTTGAATGAATAAATCAAAATGCAGTACACAATTACCCCATAGTTGCCCTATTCTTGCAACCCATTGTTTCCACCAGAAGTTATTCATACTCATAGGTGCCCTTTCAGGAAGCCCTACATAACTTTGGTTGAGGCCCCATCATGAGGGTGTTCGAGGATAGGCTGGACATGCACATGGTAGGCATGTTGTGAGTGGAGCTGGCTAGAGCCAGGGGTCAGACTCGATGGCCTGGGAGACCCCTTCTGACTCGCTCTGCTTCTATGTTTCTATAACATTAAACAGAAGGGCTACAACTCCAAGCATGTTCCAGACAGCATGGCTGAGTTGCAGGTCTTTTTTTTCCTGATCTAAACTTGTATAAAATTGTGTCTTAAGTCTCTGATTTAGGCTACAGTCCTATACCCATGTACCTGGCAGCAAGCCCCAGTAATTTCAGTGGGGTTTACTTCTGAGTAGATGTGTCTAGAATTATACTGTTGGGACGTACTGGCAGATGCATGTTCCACATTCCACATCAGTGGACTTGGCCAAAAGGATCCACGTAAACCGTTGATGAAAAGTGTATGGAATTACCTTTATTTTAGCGAATTTCAACTACTGACATCAATAGAGAGGGCTCCCCATGTGCAGATGAGCTGGGTGCATAAACTAGATTTATTTATTTAGCATATGGAATACATGGCCAGGGTGTCTACAGTTTTTTTACACACGGTAGATGTTCTGGCAGCCACAAGTTGCTAGTCTTTTCTTGTACCACAGGGGGCGATCTAGCTTAAGACCACTTGGCCAGTGATGCCCTTGTGGCTCATCCAGGCCTTTCCTCTGCCGATCCTTCACCCGACTCGTCCAGGCAGCTCCAGAGCCAGTCCTTGCTTCCACATGAACATAGCCAGACATTTTTCCCACCAGGGAATGGTGGTCCCTCTTTATCTACTCACAGATGGTATGCTCTCAAACTGCAAGGTGGGCAGGAGCTGGGGACAAGTGACGGAGCTCGTGCCATCTTGCGGGGCTGGTCTCAAACCACCGGAGTGCCGAGCATTTCTGGCCAACAGTTCCAGCATCATTAAGGCACTGTGCCACCATGTCCCACATAAACTGAATAAAGGATGGAAACAGGTGTTTTCTGGGGAATGGAGTTGTGGGGGGAAAGATGAAGGGGCGTTGTGTGCATGTTTTCACAACCACCATCACTCGCCACCACAAAGCTATGGGGACTGGATGCTGTGTGAAGCACTGAGTGGTTTCTGCCTGCCAAGTTGTGTAGCAGAAAGAGGGAGAAATGAGTCCATGCCCAGTGGGACCAGCAGTGTGACTGAAAGAGAAAAGGCCCTTCACCCCACCCACCCAACAGGCCCTGGACCTAAATACTTATGTTGTGTGGATGGTCCCAACATTGACATTGGATGTATATTTCAGCACACAGCAAGGCTGAAGTTTATCTATCAATAAGCACTCCCTGAAAAATGTAAGACATTTCGCCTCCTTTAAAAGCCCTAGAAAATGCCTAATGGGAAAGGACTGGTCCCGTCTAAGTATTATGTGGAAAGGTTATTTTTAGCTAAGGCTTAAATCTGACCATACATTCTCAGTTTAATCCTGGTTCAGTGCCTTGTGTGTAGTCGAAGGGGGACATAAGGTTGAATTTTGTTAACATCTTTCTTTTAACCTTTGTGAATCTCCGTGGAGCATCTTCTGACCAAAAGGAATCAGGAAAATAAATGGAATGTCTGATGTTGAAAGCTGTAATTCTGTTCAGTACAAGGAAGGGGACCTTTTCTGCCATGGACCTGCACATCTGGTAGAAATTGTCCCCTGAGTCCACCACAGTCCCATCTCTGCAGTCCTTTAGGAAAGCTCCGGAGACTGGCTTTTTTCATTGACGTTCTCTTGCATGGCATTTTCTCTTCCTGGGATCTTCCCTGGCAGCAAGCAATTACTTCAGTACTTTCTGGAACTGATGCTTGTTTGATGGTTTGATTGAGTTTTTGATATGCATCTACCTTGCGAGGGTTCTACCATGAAAGGTGGCCAAAATATTTACCAAAAAATCTAGCATAATTGCCCTAAGGCAACACTTCCCCTGCTCCCCATGAACGAGCAGATCAAGCCATTCCAGTTTCTGTTTTTTGTTTCCTTTTTTCAAGCTTTTTAATATGTTCTAGCTCATTTCCATACCATTGTGACTTTTAAAAAAGAAGACGGCATGCAGATCCATAGGTGCGTCCTTGCATATTTCTCCTAATATATGCACTTTTGTATGATATATGCACATTTTGCAAGGATTTTCCATTGATACAGTGCAAATGCTTCAGCAGTATTCACAACACACAACTTCTCTTATATGTACATTTTTCTGCATATTGCAGAATTCTGAGAATTGTGGCTGCCAATAGATATCGGTTGATTAGAATATGGATGGTTAACATATTGATTTGGGAGGTGGAAATTTAGGAAGCTCTTATCCAAAGGCAAACTGGACAAACATTTGCGCCTAATCCCACATTCCTTCTCCTCCATTTGGTATTAGGATGGTATTCCACAGAAGGCTATGCATGGTGGATGGATACCTCACCTGGAGATGCATATTGAGGTATGAAGCCACAGTCAATCGGCAGTCATTATGCTTTGGCAAGACTGGACTTGCTGATGCAATTCCTGTCAATGCAGCAAGTAGGGATTGTGGGAAGGATCCCAACAAAATGATTATTAGAAACGTTCTAATAATAATAATAAAAAAACGAACACTTTTTGGATTAATGAAACCAGTGAGATCTGATTATGCTTCAAGTTAACTGCATTGTGCTGTAAGAACATTACGTACCTTAAGAATGGTTCCATAAAAATGTTTCATGGTGGGAAGGGAGCACAAAGACCAGAGCCTTCCACCCATCCAACGCCTTCCCAGAAAAGCCAGGAATGGAGGGTGGGCTGATGAAGGTGTAAACAGCTCCCGTTCCACCTTCAAAAGCTTGTTTGACTTTGATATGTCTCTCAGCTATTCGAGCTGCCTGGCCTTGTGGTGGGCTGGTCTGGGTAACAGGTTGGCTTGCGGATCCAGTCCATCCATATGTCTCCTCTCCTCCCACTGGTCTGCTCCTTCTTCTCCACCTCCAACCCTCCTCGGAGGTTGCCACAGCAAGCTCGGGAGAGCCACAGTTGACTTTTCTGTGGAATCAGGGAGAGAGAGTGGACTCCCTGCTCCTGCCTCGGTGTGGGGAGAATTTTCACCTGAAATACCCTTCCAGGAACCATACTTTGGCTCAGTAAGCAAGGAGGCGTTCTTTTGCTGTCAATGAATGGCTATCTTTTGTTAAGTGTGGGAGATAAAATGGGATGTGACATTGGTTTATTGATGGCTGCACGGAGAAAATTAATAAAGAAATGATTTATCTGAAACTGTTGTGTGTGATGCTACGATTTTCACTGGATGGACAGACTGTCTGGCCAACTGCTCCGGTGTTCTTATTTCCTGCGTTCCTGTAGCTCTTTGATGCTGAGTCAGTGCTCCTGATAAAATGCCCCGGAGAAGCTTTACAACTCAACTGGCACTTACAGGGAAGATAAGTCTCACTGATACTGGAGTAATCTTTCCACATGGATGAGCAGTTCTTGAACAATTTCTCCGGGGAACAGTTTAAGGAGCCAATAGGCTTACTTGGCCATCAAATTTGACATTCAGCAAACAGGCAAAGTGAAGTATTGCTTAATACACACAAGAGGAAAATTCATTGTTTTACTCTGTTTAACAACAGGGTGGAAGGGGGGCGGGAAATGGCCAATAGTTTTACCACACTACATAAAGCACAGGAAGATGAGCTATGCCTCCAGCTTTATTTGCTCGTGTAATCGAAAATCAAATTTGTGGCCAAGGTGGAGCCCGGTGTGTGCATCGGTGGGCTAAAACCGGGCACGATTTTGTTCACGTTCCAGTTTAATCAGTATAACTCAATGGCCTGAGTGGAGTAATTCCTGGATGAAATCAACACGGGCAGAACAGCAGTGCAATGCAAACATGCTTCTTTTCTTTCACAAAGTACTCTGATGCCCTGACCATATTGGGCATTGTGTTAGCCAGCGAAACAATCTCTCTATTGCCTTCTCCAGAGGTAACAGCTCCCTCCTAAGAAGCAAAGGGCCCTGAATGATTCTCGCTTCTCTTCCAGAGTTACTGATTTCATCTCATGTGCCTGGAAGTCCAGTTTCCAGTTTGAGGGGAACGGAATGCTCCCCCCACAGCAATGCTGCATGGTCAGAGGATGTGGGGGTGGTCATGGCTGGTCACCAGCTTTTTTGCACTTCACTGAGAAGCTCAGCCAGAGCCAGGAATAGCAGTCACTCTTCCCAGTGCCGGCGGAATCCCCAGTTACTCACATCCTCCTATCTCTGATGGGACATGAGAACAGAGGCTCCCCTTTGCAGTGCTCACGTTGCCAGCTGGGAGGCAGGATGACACACGGAAAATCACAGCTCAGAGGTATCAGTGGAGGCTGCTCCAGGGGAGCAGGGCTTAGAGACCAGGGCCTGCTTCTGGAGGTCTCCTGAGAAGTTCCTTGAACCAGCTGAGGAATCTCCATGGCCTGGGTTAGTTCTGTGGGTGGGAAGTTCCTCATCTCTGTTTTAAGCAGATTCCTCATGGTGTCTCCTGGGAGAACAAGTGAACGCAAACACACCCAGGTTTCACGGGGGAAGTTTTGAGGTTCATAGCACCTTTCTCTTTGGTAACTTTGTTAGATCCATGTTTGACCAACATAGTAACCTGGTTGCTTGAATTTCAAATCCTCCCTTACAACTCAGATACTGAAGATGGAAAATATGAGATGAAGCTACCAGCTCAGAGGGCTGCACTCAGATCTAGGCTTAGGCAGCTGGAGCCAGAAGAGATCACTCCATTGAACAGACAAGGACAGAAGGACGTGTTCATGATGGTTATACCCAGCTGTCCACAGATATTCCTCATAATTCCTCACCTAAGTCCCAGCCTCCAAGCATAAGATTCTGGGCTCATGTGCTCTTTGGGCAAGAAAGTCCTTCTTCGGACTTTCTGAAGAAATGTGCAGGGCCAGCTCCTTCTCAGTTGTATCTCCTGTTCTCATCAGACGCATGGGCTGCTGAGTCTGAAGAAGGCCACTTTCATCAGATGTTGGGTCTCAAGCACAGAGACAGGGATTGTGGCCAGTCAGGATTCCTGGCCCTGTGACGGAAACCCACATGCAATCAAGCTTGTCCCTTCCAAACTCCAACAAGTTCAGGAGGGCTGTTGACATGAGCTGGAACTAACCTGGCACAATTCTTATTGTCCCCTTTCCTCCTTCAGAATTGAATGTCTGTAGAGTAGCTACTCTGCTTGGAAAAATCGTCTGGCCATTGCTGAAAGATAAGAGCTGAGCTTGTTAAGCCATGGGTTTCATCCCATGCCACAGTTCTTATGCTCTTAAAAGCATGGCTTAAACCCAGCTTGCACAAACGGGCACACACCGGCTTTAACTCTTTCTTCTCCGGGCACATTGAATTTCTTCTTGCAAGTGCATTGTATGGATTTTCAGGGTTGACTCTGTGGGTTTTTTAGCCAGCAGAAACAAAAGCAGGATCCAGTGAGTTAATAAGAGTGAATAATGGATGGGGTTTCTTCCACAGTTCCTCCGCCCAAATTAGTGAGGAATTCAGACTTCTGTTGAAGGTAAAGCCCATGACATATTGCTCGTGGTGTCTGTGGCTTTATAACAAAATCATTTCTCCACATGCATTTCCTCAGCGTACAGACGAGATTAGAAGTCTGTGTGTGTGTCAAAGAATATGCAGTGTATATAAAAATGATGTCTCAAATAGACTGGGTGAGAAGTATATTCTTTTTGATTGTTGTCTCTTGCTTTTTTAATGTTCTTAGAAAATGGCTATATCTTTCAGAGTCTCTCAAGGATTTTCAGATAAAAAGAGAGGTTTTATCTTTGCATGTGTATAAGCAGGGGAAAACTCCAGAGACTGAAACCTACAGGCAATTCAAATAAACTAAATCCGATCAAGGTAATATCAATGCCAGAATTAGAAGAAAACCCAGAGAGAATATCAATAACAACATTAAAACAGCAGGTTTCAACTGGAATCAATAGGCAGTATAAACAGAAAAAATTAAGTCACAAAGTGATAGTAGATAAAAGCTCCCCACTCATTAAAATTCTGTTTGTCTTTGTGTCTTTTTATCAATGTACCTATATATCTATGCAACTGTATCAAAGTTTATAATGTAAAAGAATGATGAAATAATCTAATTAATTTCCGGTGTCATTTCACATATTTCTTTCAAGTTAGAACTGCAATATTAATAATGGTTTGCAGTTTAATAAAATATCTCGATGTCCTATTAACTTCTATATCTGCTTGTTATAAAGCCCTCTTTTTATCAAATAGCTAAACTTCAAAAGATTTCCACTTTGATCTGAAATGAAAAAAACGAGGTTCGCTCCATTTGTACTGAATAACCTCGCTATATTTTGCAGAAAGACAGTTGTCTGTTATTGCCATTCTGTCACAAAATGCATTTTAACTCGGATAAATGAGAAGGGAGAAACACCGACGGGGAGATCAAGCATGCGGGAGGCAGGATTGTGAGGCAGACTTTTGGCTTAATCGTCCGGTGTACCTGGGCAAATAAGATCTTTCCCTACCAGCAAAAACATTAGGAATTTGAAACCTGATGGGAGCCAAGTCGTGTGGTGCTGTCTTTTGAAGCCCCCGTGGTGAGGCTTCCCACTTTATTTCTGCCTTCCCAACAGAGAGCATAGCAAGTCAAGAATCCATTGTTCTTTTGCGTTTCCGGAGGAAATCTTTCAGTAGGTGCTATCAAGGAAGAGGGGGAAGGAAAAACAAAGTCTCATCAGGCCAAAAGGGGAACGTCACGGCAATATTTACTTACTTTACTGATTTTAATTTATGAGCAACAAGATGCCCATTCTGGGGTGTGTGTGTATGAGAGAGAGACAGAGACACAGACACAGAGAGACAGCTCTATAAGAGTTCAGATTTGATGCATCCGACCTACAGAAATGCTTTTTTTCCCTGGAAAAGGGGCTGGTGCTCTTTGCTGTCCAGCTGGAGGCTCAGTGAAAAGTGCAAAATGCACATCCAGGTGAGAACTAAAAGGGAAAGGAGATGACAGCATGTGTCCCCCCCAAACCCCACTTACATCCCCCTCAGTCCCTTGTACGTGTGGTTTTATGAGCAGGTCACTTCCTGACAGCTGTCAAGAAAAACCAAAGTGGGGGCAGAATGTGTTTGGAGCCTCTTTGTGGAAATGCCCAGGATTGCTACCTGCTGCCTCTTGGCACACACCTGGACACTGCTCTGGAAGAGGCTTCCAATGCCTACACCTAGTTGCAAAGATTCATGGTTGCACAAGTGTGATTGAATTTGTTTTGCTAAAAATATACTCTTTTTAACTTCCCTTCCCATCTGCCTTTCTTTTTTGCTTTCCTCCTCCCTCCCTCCCTCCCTCTTTTGGTACAAAAGGGTTTTTTTGAGTTGGACAACAAAAGCTAGCCATTCCAGTATGTTGCTGGGACACCCTGAGGGGACTGTTCATACCTATCCAACCAGGGATCACAAGAGCCAGTTGTATAACCAGTTGATATAATCTCAAATAAATCTCGATTCATCCTAGATAAATATATGGGAAGTGGGCAGTTGCAGCAAGCCCCAAATAGCTTGCGGTGCGGGGGGAAGCCAGTGCAAGCTCCACGTGCCACTTTGTCTCTGGGGGGTGAGCAGCCACCAGACACAATGGGAAGGGGGTTGCTAGCTAATTCCCTGCACCCATCATGGGGTTGCTCATCTGGGTTCAGAGAGCACCACAACCCATCATGTGTTCCATAACCAATGGGTTGTTGGAGTAACTTCTTGCCCATGCACAAGCCACCCTGAGGACATTGATCTGGGCTTGCACAAAATGCTGAGCCATCCTGGGTGGCTACCTGTAGCAGGTGGACAAGTCCTGTGAATCCAGTCATTGCATTATAGGAGATACGTGTTTATCTTTCTGGTGTTGCGACAGCAGTCTTTTAGCTATCAAAAGTCATGGAAAACCCCTTTGCATTGACATTGCATTAACTCCCAAGGAATCAGGTATATCACGGAAGAGAATGTATGCATCACTACATATTAAGAAGCATTCCAGTGCTAAGTTGGGCCATATTGTGACTTCCTCTCCAAAGGTACAATAATTGGACAGAGCAAAAAGCATATGGGTACGAAATGCGTTACTTGCATTATATCTCCAGGAGTTACCAAATTAGACAAACCCTTGTTAAGAAGATGGAGCTTCCACGAAACATGAAACAGGGAAGACAGTGGCATTACCACAGATAATAAATAATTATCGATACTGATCCTGCCTTGACGTATCTTTCTCAATAAGGACTTCTAATATTGCTATAGAAAGTGCACATTCCTGTTTGGTTCCTCTCCCAGTGGGCATCTCGTAGGAGGGAAGTTACAGAGGTGGTGGCAGGGCTTGCCGAGGGGCCTCCTGGGATGCAGCGCTCAGAGAGATGCCCTCCAGCAGCTTGAACCTGTTCCTACAGGCAGCTGCCCTTCCTCAAGAGATACTTTGCAGGCTTTAACACCACTTGCACATCTGCACGGCCCTTTGGCATCAGTCTCTGCGAGCAGAGTATCCAGGGCCCTGCAGAGCAAACCATTCTCTCCCTACAGCCGGGAAGTCTCGTGGGTGAGAGGGCTGTGTGAGCCAATCCGAAGCATTTATGCCACCGGTCCTCAGCATGCTGACGTCCTCTTGCTGGCTAGGCATTCTGTTCTGCAGCCCTTGCTGCATCAAGGAACTCCGCTTTGCGTTCCTGGCTTCACTTCGGGATAAATTGAGGCAAAGCAAGGGAGGTCATATTTATTTTTCAATTTTCTCCGAGGCAATTTGATTTCTTCTAATTAGGACATATGGGCATTTCTGCAAATGAGCCCTAGGCTATGTTACAATGACCACTTTGGTTAAGCTGTGTCCCTGAGATGACTTCTCCCAACCTTTTAACTCTTGGTGAGATGAAAAACAAAGATACAGCGCTCCTGGAGTTAATGTGAAATGGGGACATGAGGGCAGGAATCATTGGAAGCTGCCATTCTCTTCTTGCAGATAATTGTTAGCACAGCCTTTCAGAACTGTGCAAAGACTCATATCTGTTTACAGTTTCAGAGAGTCTCATTAGCTTCCCATGCCAGGTTTACACGGGTGTAATCCCTTCATCACCAGCAGTGGCATCAGTCTTGATTTACATCAGTTTCATTAGAAGTGGTACTGGATTAATTGAGTTCAAAGCACTCGAAAGCCAGCCGCAGAGGCAATTAAAAGTTTAAAAATCCAGAATGATTTGTGTTCAAGGACCAACAAATAAACATTAATGCTCGATATCAAATAATTTTTATGAGTGTTATTGTCTGTAATTCTCTCTCACACTCTCTCTCTCTCTTTCTCCTTCTCTTTAACCGAATTGAGAACAGATGCAGAAAAGATTAAAACAATTCATTTCCCTTGTGCTCCTTGGAGACGCTGTTGTGATTTAAAGTCCCGGGAAGTTTCACTGAGTCCCTGCTTTTTGCTGCAACATTTGCTACTAAAGCAGCAGCCAGAACTATTCTTTATTGGTATGCTCTGTAAACTCCTTTGCTCTCCATGTCAAAAGCCATGTTTCCTGTCCTACAACTTTGGATATTAAACAAACTAGAGCTCTCACCAAAACCAGTGCTTCCATGCCTATTTCCACTGCTCCCATGACATGTACTGAGAAACATATGCTATGACATCACTGTGTAATTATGACATCATTCTAGGGGTTTGTAACAACCTAGCCTGAAGCAGAAAAGGGGGAACATGAGTGGGGGAAGCTGCTTTGGACCACATCTTTGGGCAACAACCAGTTCAAGAAACTTGTGGCCATCCAGTTGTTTGACCTAAAGCTCCCATCATCCTTGACCATAGCCATCAGTATACAGCTGAAAGGAATGGGAGGTGGAAGCATCTGAAGGATCGCACGTTTTCCACCCCTAAACTAGTTCCGTCCTTAAAATTTTCTTCTGAACTGAATAGAAACGTATTTCAGGAGATTTTCCCATTATGTGGGTTTTGGCTCCATGAATGTACAGCTATTTATCTGGTGAAGTAATAACTGGCTAGAATCGGCATCTTGCAAGTTGTTTGATTTACATTATCCTGCCAGATGCTGTGAGATGTTCTTTTTTGCTTCTCAGCCATTTCTTCAGTCAAACAAGTAAACTAGCCATTAGTACACTTCAGAAATCAATAGAATTTCCTGTATCCAGCAACTATTTAGTAATTTGTGAGTATTGAGTGCTTGTCTATACATTCCTAGCATTGAAGGGTCAATATGTTTATTTAATTCTTTGCAAGATCTCCAAGATCTATACCCTAGCACTGTCTCAAAAACATTGCATACACAACCTCTCAGCTGCAATGGATTTTACCTTGCTAGTATTAATCTTGTTCTCATTTCTTAATTTTTTGTAATGTTAAAAAAAAAAAACATTTTCCTTTCCCCACCCCCAAAATTCAGGCTGTAAAGAGATATAGCGAATATGGATTTGTATTGGTCTGTTATTCAAAATTCTTTTTCATTCTCTAAATATATAGCACAGTCTAGTCAATGCTAAGCACTTTAAGCCCTATTGATTTGAGGGGGAGAGAGCTAAGCACATGCTTAATTTCCCCATTAAAATAAATAGGGCTTTAAAGTGCTTAACTCTGGCTGGACCGTGCCTTCGTTGCTAAAATCAGGCCTGTGCCACTTGCGAGGGACCAAGCTTGGTGTAGTCCTTCAGGCCAGTGATGGCAAAAACGGGAGGAGTCCAAGCCCCTTGCAAATTGTATCCCCTTTGGAAACTGTGAGTGGGTTGGTGGGCCACAGTTTTGCAGGCCTGGCTTTTAAAAATCCCATTATCCTGATCAACAATTAAGAGCTTAGTGACTTTGTGTGTGTATGTGCACAGGGGTAGGGGTGTGTGTGTGTGTGTGTGTGTGTGTGTGAGAGAGAGAGAGAGAGAGAGAGAGAGAGAGAGAGAGAGAGAGAGACTGAGTGCTTCTGGAGAGGACAAAAAGTTGATGAGGAACTACCGGTAGATTTGCCATAGATTGACAAGAAGGTCTCACTCTCAAGGGTTGAACAATAGCCATTTTTAGCTCTTAATTAATTAGCATCCCTAGTCTGTAGTCACTGACAGGTGGACTTTTGTCTACACGGGATGCTAGCCTGTGACTCATGGGATGCAGTATATCAGCCTTCCCCAGCCTGGCAGCCTTCAGAGGCATTTGGACCACAGCTCCCAGAATCCCCATCCAGTAGTGCCATTGACTGGGGATTCTGGGTTTTGAAGTCCAAAGAAGGCTGGAAGACACAAGGTTGGGGAAGGCTGCAGTAGATAATCTGGCTGCATCCTTTAAACGTGTTGCAGAGGGCTCCAACAGATGGAACTTCAGGTTCCAGTAAGAAAAAGCAGGCTGGAAGATTGCCATTTCCTGCCCTACTTTATAGCAGGAGGGTGCCACACTCACGAAGGAATAAAGTCTCTAGCAGCACCATCCAATGCAGCTGCTTGAAAGAGCAAACTCAGAGGATTCTGGGTATTTAATGGAATGCAGGAGGAGAGGGGAGGCCAGACTCCCCTTCATGCTTTCCTCACCTTCCAACACACTGAAATGGCCCACTGTCTAACTATTATACTCAGGAGGAGTTGAGGCTGAAGCATCAGCTCAGAAGTCGCTCTTACTCAGCCAGCATAGAAGGCACCTCTGTGTGTGTAGGAAAACACTGAATTCAGAGCTGATCTCCAACCCAGAGCTCTAAACTTTCCTGTGGTTGTCTGAACAGTGCTCATGGCTGTGGAATTGCATTCTAACATAATTCTTTTCCTGTGCCTTCACTTTGCATTCTTGCATTTTAACAATGACTGTGTGAAAAGTAAACAAGAAGCCCCTGCTATTTGTGTTACCAAGGAAGACAACAGTCCAGTAAACCATCAGCTTCTGAGGCTAAAGCTTTGCCTGTTCCAGGCCAGCTTTCCTTCTCCTTTTCAATCAATAAAAACCAACCCAGTCTGTCAAGGTCCCCTGGCTGCAACTCAAGGTCACTTCCCCAGAACGTCTTCTCTACTTCAAGTGTCGCTTCTGGGCAGCACAGGAAGTTGCTACCTGGCAGCTGAAAACTACCCAGGAACTTTAGTCCCAGTAATGCAGCATATCATAATTTAATACACATTTTGTCTAAATATAATTGTGATGTTCTGTTACAGAGGAAACCACCTTTAGAAGGCCTGTCAACCCAGAGCAGCCTGCTTGATGCAATGCTTGGAGCTGCCTGTGAAGGCTTTTCAGAAGGACCTCCGTGGCTTCTGCTCCCTGTTCAGGAACGGGTGCTCATCTTCCAAACATTATGAACAGTGGGGGTCCTTGGTGACTGAGGCAAGGTCTGTTCCTGTAACATCTTGCCATGCATCGTTGCCCACTTCCATGAGGCCTTCTCCAAGCAATGATGCAGTTGAAGGAAAGCCAGGAAGCAACCTAGATTGGAGGGATTCCTCCATTTATGGTGTCCATGCAGATGTTTATGGAATCCATGCAGGGCCAGGCATAGCTCTTCTTATTTGCTTTGGCGTTGAACATGTCGCTGCTTCCGGCACACTTTTAACATCTATGTTGTTGTCATGTATTACTGTTTATTGTTTTTCTTTGTTGTGTTATTCTGTTACTTGTTCACTGCTTTGGAAATATTCCTGTTGAAGGGTGGTATCAAAATCCTGGAGAGGAATAAGCAAGCACAGAGATGGAGAAGGCTGTGATCCAATGCAAACTTACTTGGGAATAAGTCCCACTAAATGTTATGTGACGTTCGTCCAAAGAATGATACTGCAAACAAGCAAACAAACTGTCTAGGCTAAGTGTAGCCCACCGAACGGTTTGGCTGACGACTCCCATCAACCCTCGCCAGGAAGGAGAGATGACAGGAGCTGCAGGCGACAATGCAACTTTTGGAGAACCAAAAGTTGCCTGCATCCATGGCTCACTCCAGGTAACATTCTTCAAGCCACAGGGTCTTGGCTTTTCCCTTGGTGGTATCGATGTTGTGAAATTCCCTCCTAAGAGATGCTCATTGGATTGTTTCCACTTCCAGCTGTAAAGAGCAGTGTGGGTTTGCATAACATCAGGAATTAAGAAAAGCTGTATCATTGTTTCATTGCATTTTAATTGAAGGGCCAGCTTTAGAATTATTTTTTTATTTGAAGCCTGACGTTTCGGCAAAACTTATAAGTGTGACCTGCTTGAGGAACTGCTGCCATCCCATGCTTTTTATGCGAGATATTTCAGGAGGTGCATCACAGGACAACCTTGTCCTCTATTTACTCCCACATGAGTGCCACTGATTCAACGGGGCTTCCTTCCAGGTAAGTGGGAATAAGTTTGCACCCCTAACCCTCTTGCTGGGGCCTGAAAGTTCTTCACTTTGGCTTATGGATTTGGATTATGCCCTATATGAATAAAGAATGAGGGAGGAAAGCAGAACTGAATAAGCAGTGAAAACTACAATTATCCTGTCTGTTGGAAAAGAAGAACGGGTTCCCCCCCTTAAAAAAAATGTTTATTCTGTTGTTATGTTAAGTAACAAAAATGTAATGAGTGATTCACCTCCCATTACTACACCTGCTTGTACAGTTTGAATTAAAACCAAAACATTGCAAATCCTACTTCACAAGGCCTTTCAGTGTTGAAGACTCTTCTGTAAAGGACCTCATTGTTTAAAAGGATTAGTTTCTTGCTTTTACTGGCTTCAAAGAAACGAGAATCTTCACTCACTTTTTCTATTGATCCCGGCTGATCAGATTAACTATGTTTTGGGTTCCTATTGAATACCGGAGACAAACAGAAGCATTTTTGAAATGGCAGAGTAGAGGTTTGCTCCTCTTTGGATTCTCTTCCACCTATTACAAATGTGGAAAGATGATTATGGAGAAGTCAAAACAAAATAAAAGAAATTGCAGTAAATTCCATTAATTAAATGCTAACATTTCCGGCTAATTATCTCAATTACTAAATGTTCTTTTCAGTCCTATAATTATGGCTTAGTCTACACAATTAATGATGTAGCGTTTGTTTAGTCTTATGTAGATTTTTATGAAGGATGTAACTTTGGCATGTGCCCAGAGGGCTCTGGGAATCCGCAAGCTGCTTAAGGAAAAAGACTCGGATGTAAGCAGTCTCAGTCTCTCTATACACAGATAAATGGATGTACACATGTCGTTGCACAAGAAGACCAATCGCAAGAAAGATATAAACTCAATTACAAAAATACACATCATTACCCTAACATCCAGCAGTAACTTGGTCATACAAACAGTGTCTCAAAGTTTTTAAGGCTGAAGATAAAGAAGAACATGTCCTGATCCTGTGTTATTTATTCCAGCCTAACCTAGGACGTCAAAGGTTAGTCCCAGCAGTCTGAATTGCTCTAAAACCTGACTCAGAGCCACTGAAATCAGTAAGATATTACAGGATTGGAAGATTGGCCTCCTTTTGTTAGCAATTTATTTGCTGAATTATATACCCGCTGAAGCTTTTTGGCCCTTTTCAAATGCATTTTTCACAGGACTGGAACCCTGCATAGGAATGAAGAAGTATGATACAAAGTGCTAAGAGGAGGTGATGGACAGGAAGGACCTCTTCTAAGACAGCAGAAATGCTACATCTTACTGGCCGTTCATGGGCGTGTGCAGCATTTATTTTCTGCCATTTTCTATTTGCCATCTAAATCTGCTGGGACCTTACCATCACAACAAAGAATAATCTCTCATTTATCAACTAAGATTCCTGCATAAGCAGATACCAGATAAAATAAAAAGTCATTTATTGCAAAGTAGGGGTGGATGTGAGGTTGGAGCCATATCATTGAAGCATTACTGCTGCATGAACAAGGCATGTTTTAATACAAATCTCCTGCCTGAATTGTTCCACCAACAGAGTTACTCCAAGTCTTTCTCTTTCTTTCTTTTGTATATTATGAAATATTATTTCTGAACAGCTTTTTGGAATGGTAAGCTTGTGAAATCAATAAACAACACATGGTTCTGGTTACGTGAAGAAAACCACAAATGATGCAATTTTATTGGAAAGAATAACTGGACCAACAGATTGAGGTTCATTTAAATTGTGCACATAACAGTGAATGCATAAGCAACGCATCTTGGCAAAACGGATCGTATCTCTGACAAAGAATGCATGGAAAAAAATCAGATCAACCGCTGCAAAAGCTGAAGCAGAGTCAGGACTAAGGAAGGGCAAATTGTGCCATTTCAGAATGCTAGATGTTTTTGTGCTTAATTGAATTGTACAAGCTCTTGTTAAAGTTCTCCATCAGATAAACACTACTTAGCAATGTGACCCTAGATGCCTACTTACCCGTGAGCAAGCCTCATTAAACTCAGTGGGACTTGCTTTTGAGTAAAAATGTATAGGCTTGCTAAATTTTTCCTGCAGATTAACAGGGATTTATTTCTCCTTATCCACCGTCCTATATGAATAAATCAATAATTTGTTGGGCGACTCTTAAGTGAAAACTGGGCAGCCATTCTCAGAGAAGTGTGCTGCATTTCTTGAACTGAGGCTGGACTAGGTGGCCTCCAAGATTCCTTCTAGTTCTAGAGCTAGTTCTGTGATTCTATAATGTTTGCTTATGTATATGCATTTCTGCCTTTTTTCCTCCCCAGGAACTCAAGACAGCTTCCATAATTATCCTCCTCCTCTCAAGCCTATCCTCACAACAACAACCCTGTGAGGTTGGTTGGGTTGAGGTCTGTGACTGGCCCGAATCACCCAGGGAGCTCCATGGCTGAGCATGAGAACCCAGGTTTTCTAAATTCCATCCCCATGTTCTTAACCTCTACATCACTCCTCCACACTTTGCTGCTTTGGGTAGACTGGGTAGAAAAGCGGCATATAGCTAATTTAAATAAAATAATTAGGATCCAGCCCAACACTTCTCGGATAAGTGTGTACAGGATTGTTCTCTAGATGGGGCTTACTCCCAAATTAACAAGAATAAGTTTGGGCTGTAAGTGGTGTTCAGGCAACAGCTTAAATAAATTATGTGCAGCATTGCACCATTTTATTTTGAGACCATTTTTAGCACTGGGGCACCCACGATAATAGAGAAGAGAAAATACTTAAAGTGGATTTTCCTTGCAACTATGAATAATATCTTTTGTATATTGAGGAATTACTTATCTCACAGTTCTGATAGCAAAAAAGGCACTCACACAAGAGTAAATTATTCCATAACACCTTTGCTACAGCTTTTCCTGAAATTTTCACGCCAAAAGTTCAGTGGAAGCCGTGCTAGTAGTGCATTTTATCGAGTTGTTACATTCATGTTCCGCCTCTTTGCCCAAGGAGTCCGAAGCAATGGGTACATGACCGGCCTCTTCCTCTTCACATTATCATCACAGCAACTCTATTAACGGGAAGGAGCGCTGGAAGTTTGAAGCTAATGGACTGAAGGGAAAGAGATGGAAAGATGAGGAAGACTTCCATCTGGCCGGCAGCTGGGACCTGAGCACCTTACTGACCCCTTCCAGCCCTACCATACTATGCTTCTATGAGGTGCAAAGACATGTAAAGCCAGACCTTGCAGGCTACCACTGAAGAAGGCAGAGAACCAGCCTAGAAGAAAACATGACCTCAATGAGGCTAGAAATTCCTGCTAGCAACAACCAGTCACTGCACAGTGCCAGAGAAGAAGACTTGCTCAGATGCTCACACTTCCCTAGAAAGTCAACTCAAGCCATTCTAAGTGCAGAGACAAGAGGACAACCCAACCGGTAGGGTAATTCCCAGCTGGGGGAGACTAAACAGAATGTCACTGGGATGGAAATGTCTTCTCTCATGTGAGAATACTCATGGTGTGAGCCTATATGTTCTGTGACCCACAGCCAGGAGAACAGGCCCAGCCACATCCATGCACGGTGGTCCACCGGAGGCTCGTTGCACTTCTCGTTTAGGGGGTGCTGACCACTACATGAGTCTGAGCACTGCCTCTCAGACCCAGCTGCCTCCCCACGGCCTGCTCCTCCCCTGGCCCACAGCTCTGCCACTGCTTCATGGCCCACTGGGACCTTGCGGACCAAGGAAGCCTTGCTGATCCTCCAGAGCAGCTGTACCACGTCAGTCCCGGTGGTGCTGACCCAATAGCAGGTGTGCTGGGAGGCCTAGATTAAGCAGCCTTCATGGACCCCCACTACAAATAGGGTGTACAAATATGCGTCCTTTCACCTGGTCATAGTATGTCCACCTGCCACTAGGGAGAAGCTTCTGGCACTAACTCTGAGGCTCCCATGGGGTGAGCTAATGGGAGAGACAGATAGCATTTGTACAGCAAAATCAATGGGCGGGGTAATTCCCCTTCCCCTTTCCACTGACCCATGCCCAAAGCTTCCCCATGCCTTGAATCTGCTAGGCTTCTTTCCAGTACTCATCACCTGGAGTCCTGTGTCCAGACCTGTGCACCACAACTGAAGAAGGCTCCAGACAAGCTGGAAAGGGTTCAGAGGAGGACAACAAGGATGATCCAGGGACTGGAAACAAAGCCCTGTGAGGAGAGATTGGAAGAACTGGGCATGTTTAGCCTTGAGAAAAGAAGGCTATGATAACACTCTTCCAGTACTTGAAAGGCTGTTACATGAAGGAAGGCCAGGATCTCTTCTCTGTCATCCCAGAGTGCAGGACACAGAATAATGGGCTCAGGTTGCAGGAAGCCAGATTTGGCAGAACATCAGGGAAAACCTCCAGTTAGCACCATTGGACAATGGGACCAATGGCCTAGGGAAGGTTGTGGGATATCCCACACTAGAGGCATTCAAGATACAACTGGGCAGCCATCTGAGAAGGACGACTTAACCTGGAGTCCTGTGTTGGACCTGATGGTCTTTTTGGACCCTTCCAATTCTATGATTCTAGGATTCTATGATAAGGACGAAGAAAGATAGTCAGTCAATTATCTCATTTTGTACTTTTGCACACTTAGTTGAACCAAAACCAAATTTCCTTTGAAATTCACACTTGTCCTCATTTGGAAATGGAGTTCTCCAATCCAATAATAGAGGAAACAATCTTTTAAAAGCATTTTATTGGGAAACATGCTTGCCAAAATGCATGTATTACAAAAATACAGATAGGAAAAGAAGAAAACAGAATAACGCCTATGAATTTCCATGAAACCTTTTTTTAAAGTTCTCCAAATCCAGGACAGACTCAATGTAAAACTGAAGAAATCCTCAAAGTTCAGAACACTTGAAGCTCAATATTGGAAATGGAGAGAAACTGACATTGATGGATCCATCCATCTTTACTCAGATGCCAGCTGCGGGAAACAGGGAGGGGGAGCTTGGAGGAGTTGTATGACAGGGGCCCGGTTAAGTCCCCTCCACCCACTGTTCCTTCCGGACTATTGTGACCCTTTGCGTCTGCAGTCATTAGCATGACAAGGCAAATGTTGGTTTGGGAACCCCATGATTGTCTTTTAATGTGTCACTCTGCCTTAAACTGTTTAGGGCTTCCCAAATTATAACAAGCACCATCCATTGCTCCTGGAGAAGTGCAGTTATAGGGGTGCAGCATTCTCCACAGATACACATCTGTGCTTCCATGGAAGTCTAGGACTTGGGCCTCCACTTTAATATGGGGAAAGCCCATCAAGCGACTGAAGGAGGAAAGGTACAGAAATAAATACATTAAGCATTTGTACTCCCCATACAAAGCAGCAGGAGATTTTTACGATATGCACAGCCAGGCTGTTGCTAAGGATCTGCAAGGACGCAATGCGCATCTCACTGTCTGAAGTTAATAGGGAAAGTCCCCATTGATTTCAGCGGTTGTGCCTGGTACCCACAGTGACCCCTTGCAAGTGTCCCTTGGAAACACATCAGCAGATAACCGTTTGCTTTGTGCTGGGAGATAAAAGGAACAGCACTGGGTAGGCTATGACAAAAGTTCAAGGTCAGGTGCTGGTCATCTTTTGTTTTTATTGCTATGACCTTTAAAGTATATGAGAAAGACTAAATCGTGGCTAGAAAGAATGCAGTCGAAAGCCCGATCTGGCGTAACCCAACAATGCAGGAGGACTTGGCTTGAAGCAACTTGCGGCCTTAACTAAAGTATGAACTAGGCTATGAAAGACCAATCAGAAGCACAGGCAGGAAATTTTGGACTCTGGACTGAATGGGGTTTACAAGGAATGATGCTGTAGGAACCTGGTTTAGGGTCTGATTGCTGGACTGGTAAGTTTCTGAACTGGACAATGGCACACAGTAAGTGAACCCTTGGAGATATTCTGGTAAAGCAAGAATGGATCCTCTTTCTCACATAAGCACACCCTTAACCAGGGCCCAAGCACAAAAAGAAAAAGAACAAAAAGCAATTCAGCACTCAGTGCCTGCAAATGCCACATGCTCTTACAGGGTTAAGATACCCAACGAGTTTAAAAAAATATGAAATGATCTTTTTAAACAATAATGTTCCTATGATAGAAGTTCTTATCACTGTGTTCCACTGTACTTGGCAAACAAGTCTTTTTACCTTTTAAACAAATAATTCATTAGGTAATTAAATTCAAGTGAGATTACTCTAATTAAATATACACTGCAGTGGAATCATAATTTCTATGTGGCCTAGTTAAAGATGAACGATCTCTTATTCTTGACAAAAAAAAGAAAGACGGAGACAGAGAGAGAGAGAAAGCTTTAAAAGAATTCCCCAGTGACTGGAATAATAGATTTATACACCACCGTGCAGAGGTCACCGCAAGAAAGAAGAGACACGAAACGCAACATAAAGAGACTTTTCATGTCTAGAGATACTAGAATTTCAGGTTTTATTGCTTGGAGTTCTATTAAAAGACTTTGTGGAACCTAGGAGGGAATCAAAATTATCTCTCCAGAGGCGATAAGTTATATAAATATGCGCGCAAACAGAAATGTATCTCTGAAGGTATTAGTTCTGCGTAATTTCCAAGGAGTAGCCGACTAGGCCTCAGAGAAAATGGCATGCCTTGAAATGCTTGGAAGGGCTTACATTGGCCAAAATACGGCAGGACTTCGGTGAAATTAGAAGAACTTTGTAGCCAGCGCAATGCTCTGTGTCCTGGTTCCCTTTAATAGCATTAGGAGTTCAAACCATAAAGACTTTAATCTGGAGGGGAGAAGTTCCAGCTCTTGGCTTTGATCTCCTTCCTCCCGGCTGTTTCAAACTGACAGTTCGCCTGAATGGCATTCGCCCCTTCCGTGTGTAAGACACGGGTTTCCTCATGTCTGGCAGCTTGCTTAGCAGCTACACCTGTGCTGTAGGAATTTATGTCACATTGTCTGGGGGTAGCATTGATTTGGTATGGCGGCGATGCCAATCAAGCTAATTAAAAGCAGGCGCATAAGGAAGCCCAATCAGAATTATGGAGCAAAACAATTATTCTTTTCGTAATCGCTCGCTGTGGCTAGGACAACGATTGATTGCTGCATGTCCATCTCTGGTCCCAACTGAGGGAAAGGGGCTGGGGACAGCAGAGGAATTTTTTAAACCATAGCATACATAAAAGTGGCCCTAACATGCTGCGTAATATTTACAGACAGGATGAAAAGGACTTTGTTGATTAAGGCGAGGCCTATACAATGTTTACAGTTAAAGAAGAGATAATAGGAGCATCGGCCAATTGAAGAATTTTAGTTGATTAACCATCAGTCTTTAATTGATGGATCAATGAATTAATCCATCCGATTTAAATAACGGTGCCTGTTAATGAAACCATTGCAGCTGAAGAAACAAAGTTGCTTCGCATTGTCCTTGTAAATCATCCAAAGAACATTGTTACTGGATTGGATATAAATATTGCCAGTGTATAATGAAATCAATAAACAAGAAGAAAAGCCAACTGTAATATTCCCTTTTTGGTTTGCTGTGTCGATTACTGTACAACCTGGACTCCTAAAAGTTTCAAGTAACCATATATCCTTTTTTTACAGAAGATATTCCTCTGTCTGAAGCTGTCCTATGTTTGATGGGCAGTCCTGTTCTACTCTGGTTTAATAAAGAGTTGTAAGAAGCAACCCGCTAAGAATTAATTCCTGCACTGTAAATTGGATAAGTAAGCAAACCAGTGTGTGTGTTTTTTTAATCATTAGTTTATTATTTCTTAGATTTTTAGCTTGCGCCATTAACCGAAAGGCTCTGGTCATCCAGTCACAGAGTTTCATGTGACAGGGAGATGTATTGCTATTGAAATTGTAGTGATTCTTTCTAAAGATGCAACTATATTTATCAGTTATGCCAATTTTATGCAAACCGGTGTGCTGTTTTGGTGATGCATTTCCTCTTCTTTGGCAATTCATAAGTGGTCAGCATTCATAGAAGTCTCATGATCCAAACTGGAGAATATAAAGTGACCTGAACCCTGTTGAGATGTCCAAATTAATCTTAGAAGGGGTGCTGAGATGGGCTTGCTCCTACAGCCTCACCTGTAACCATCCATAATGGGGCACCTGCGCTACCTGTACAGGGCTTCAAGCACATGGTTTGGAATTCTGAAAAAGCGTGATTCCAAAGAGTTCATGGGGACTACATGGGGAAAAAAAATATTTTGTGAATTGCAGTGAACTTTCCCGAAAGTTTTGGCTGTTGGGTGGTATAGAATAAAAATAGCAATAGTAACAACCCATCACAGCTCACAGAAGGAGAAGCTCCCTATACTTGCACATAGTCTGACTGGGTTCAGAGAACATGACAAGCCATGGTGATTTTCTTTTTAACCTTTGTTGCTCTGATGTGTTGCCGGAACCCAGGCATGGTAATTCATCGTGGTAAGTTTGGTCTTTAGAATCCATGCTAAGAAACAACGGTTTGTTCTATGGTTCCTCTGTATCAGCATGGCTTGCTGTTCTGTCTAACCCAGGAGAGTGTTTTCCACAGTCATGGTATACCAACCACCACAGAATTCCCTGGAAAGAGTAGCAAGTATGAGAGGTGCTCTACCCATCTAGATACCATTTGTGGACCAATGAGGAAGAGACAGGCAACATAGTCAGGGAAACAACACACTTTAGGATTGAAGTTCAAGCAAGGTGACTGATGGGATACATGCCTGCGGTGGCAGGACTGTGCCAGGAGAATGGAAGCCATGATAACTTAGAAACCACACAGAATCAAAGAATAGTGGAGTTGGAAGGGTCCATGAAGGCCATCAGGTCCACCCTCTGCTGGTGCAGGACACCAAATTACACCATCCCAGTCAGGTGGCTGTCCAGTTTTGCCTTGAATGGTGCTAGTGTGAGAGAGCGCACCACCTCTCTAGACAACTGGTTCCACTATTGCATTGTTCTGACACTGAGGAAACTTTTCCTGCTATCTATGGGTTGCTGCAACTTGAATCTGGGTCGCTGAATCTGGGTTGCTGCAACTTGAGTTGATTATTCCAAGCCCTACACTCTGGTACCAATGAGAAGAGATCTTGACCTTCCTCTTTGTGACAGCCTTTGAGGCACTTCTAGAGGGACATCATGTCCCCACTCCGTCTTCTTTTCTCAAGGCTGAACATGCCCAATTCCCTCAGTCTCTCCTCACAGGGCAGTGTTTCCAACCCCTGGATCATTTTTGTTGCCCTCCGCTGGAACCTTTCTAATTTACCAGCATCTTCTTAAATCTTGGTGCCCAGAACTGGACACAGCATTCCAGGTGAGGCCTGACTAGTGAGGAGTATAGGGGAACACCTACTTCTCATGATTTGGAAGCAAATGGTAGATAATGGTAAACATGAAAAACATGGTAACCATGCATGTCCTGTAACGCTACAAGTGAGTCTTTGTTTATCAAATGGAACCATTGCATTAGGAACTCTAAGAAGTTTCATGTTTCTGTTTCCAAAATGCTGCAAAGGCCTTTACATGCTTGTTTTCTCACAGCTTTCAGAACTTTTATTCTTCCCATACATGTGCAGACAAATTCCCCGCGCAAATGTGCATGTTCATGCAGAGGAACTGGATGGGATTATATAAATAAACATGTCCAGAATATTTTCACATGTGGCTTGACCAATGTGCAAAAGTGTGTGGGTACATTAATGTGACAATGCTCATTCTTGGTGCAATGCTCATTCAGTCAAATCAAGATGGCCTCTTTTGCTGTGTTTTATCAATGCGCGCGCGCACGCGCACACACACACACACACACACACACAGCAGTGATATGGAATGGAACAGAAAGATGCCGGGGCACCAAGGAAATGGAAAGCTATGGCAATGGCATGTACTCCAATTCTGTAAATTTAGATATTCTTCTCGATAAATGGAAATTTAGAAGGCATTGACTTCTGGGCAATCAGATCCAGGAATAACAAAGGAATGAAGCAAAAGAGAAATCTGCCCACCCTCTCAATATATATAATATATAAATTTCAGTATTGAATTTCCCAAATCTCTCCCTCTCCACCTCTCTAATAAAAATTGTCCAGCACTAATTAAGTAACTTGTGTTTTAAATTATGAGGCTACCAATTACAGCAAAGTTTGCCCCTTTGAATGGTGTTGGAATCCAGTTGCTATCATCCTGACCAGTGGCCATCTGACCAGAAATGATGGTACTCAGAGTCCAAAAATATCTGGAGGCCCATAGTGGGAGGGCGGCAATGAAAGGTTGCAGAAAGATGAGTTGAATATGACACAGATTTAATACTATTCTTTGAGGAACAAAATGATTCTCGGGTTCAACCAGGATTTGCTCTGGCACAAGTCACATTGGAGGTGATAAGGTCCAAACCTTCCAATGACACTCACCCTGCAAAATAGCTTAATGGGCTGTCCATGCCCTCAGTCTTACCTGGCTATTGCCTTGGATGTGTCATAGAAAATTCACTACAAATTCATAATTACATAAACTGAAATCAAAAGCACAAACAATTATTTAGTTCTTTATTGGCAAGATTCTTATATTGCTCCATGTTCAGGAATGAAGATACTGGAGCGGCGAACAGCCAAAGATAAAACACAAAAAATAAGCAATGTGTTAAAATGCATCAATAAAACCATCACTGGTTAGACCAGGAGGTTCTCCGGTTTTCAGAAATGCCAAGTCATGGAACGTTGGGGGCTGCTTGACCTGCAGAGGGAGGGAGTTCCACAGAAATGAAGATACTAGCCTGAAAATGCTTCTCCAGGTAGAGTGCAGTCTGGCCAAACATCCATGTGGAACCTTGAGCAACATGGCGTCTGAAGACCTCAAGTGTTAGTAATGGAGAAGGTGCTCACTCAGGTATCCAGTTCTGAAGTTATTCAGAGTAAATCAAGCATCTTCCACTCCTGTTGGACAAGAGCCGGTGCAGCATAGCACCTTGGCTGATGAATTGGAAGGTCCTAGTTCAGATGTTCAGTGAGGTGGCCCCACTCGGTTCATCTCTCAGCTTCTGATCACCCACCCCATTCTTATAGGAAAACAATAGTTTTGGCCTACAAAATCAAGTCTAGTCTACCAGTGACCAGTGGCCAATCACCTACTAAACCTGCTGCTTCCTGAGATGTTGACAAAGGCTTGCTGAGCTAACAACCCTAAGTGGAACCCGTGCATTATATCTGATTTTATTTATTTAAAATTGTTGTATACTTCGCACTACCAAATGATCTCAGGATTGTCTTACAATAAAACAAAGTGGAGCACAGCATCCTTTCTATACAATAGAAGCCCACTTAAAATCTCAAACTGCTGCTTGAGATTAGTTAAATCAAGTTCGTCCTACTTAGAATGGTCCCATTGAAATGAATGGGTCTTAACTGCGACACCAGCTCAACTATGCACACTCAAGAGCCTTTTGCCCAGTTTAGTTAAACCGTAAGATGTCCTGAGTGTGTGTTTTTAAAATACCATAGTAAAGAAAATAGACTACGCACTCCTGACCTACCTAATGAGGCTGTGAAAAGGCCCACTTGTAGAACATTGAAAATATAGATATGAAGGATGATGGGAAGGATGATGAAGGTTGGTTTCCATAAGCCAATAATCCCTATTACGGCCTTAGGGGACATGTGTGAAATGGTACTTTTTAAAACTGTATGTAAAAGCTAGGTCTGAAAAACCACACGCATCACCAATTCTATGCATGAAAGGGAGCAAAGAGCGCTATTGCTCAGACCACGGTGCCAACATTCCACGGCAAGGACGAGATGAAAATTTGGTTTCAGTTTACCCAAATCCACGCATTTTCCCATATTTGAGACAGAAAGAACCTACTGTTTAAAAGGTCAAATGTAGAAGAAAGTGAAATTGCCAGATATTTCCATTTCTACTTGTGGACTGTGGTACATGGTCTATCTCTTTTTTCATAATAAGAAGATTCAACTATAGTTTGGCATATTAATTGATTGATTGATTGATTGATTTCTATACTGAAAGTTTCTAGGTGGTTCAGAATAGCCAATTAGAAGGAAAAACTTCACACATTTCACCTAGCATTACCAAACCTTTGGGCACATCTAAAGTCACTCCAGCCTAAATCAGAAATTGAGAATATATTTTAAAGTTCCAATTTAAAGAAGATGGATTTTAAGATCATGGTTAATTACTGGATTTTTTTCTAAAACTGGGCACAATCTACCAGGAATGAGATTGAGAAATAGTGTAAAGTGTAATTCAGTAGGATAGGCAAGCCTATATTTTGTAGATAGTGTCTCAAATCTATTTCTAAAGTTATGTTCAAAATATATCCTTTTTCCTTTCTAAGAATATTGGAGTCTCCTTTTCTTCAATGTGAAGTTACACTTCTCCCCCCAAGTACTGCATCTTCTACCAGTTTATTCATTTTCATTCCCGGCTGTTAATTCGGGCAGTGGAGTCCAGCCACTTCACTGAATGAGTTGCAAATTGCATAAAAACACTCATCTGAGATTCCAGTTCAGCTGTTCTGAACCAAATTGATAAAATTGCATCTTTGATTCTTGGCAGTGCAAACCTTGCATGTACACGCAAAGGAAAGCCCACTGAGAATGAAGGGACTTACTCACAAGTAAACATGCATGGGATTGCTGCAGAATGTTCCCAAAGCTCAACTGGAGGGAATCCCATTTGAGTTTAAAGACTTAAAGTGGGTGTCTTCTGGCGATCCATGTCACATGCCTTGTTTCCAATAGGGACAGTTTTGCAGCCCCTGCTGGAAAAAAGGGTTTTAAGAAATAATGAGCACTTAACAAGCCCCATAAATCAGATCTGAATGGAAGAGTCCAACACTCTGCGAGAGGAAGCCAGGTCCCTGTCCGCTGATGGAAACAATTTATGCACATCTCCATGGGAATCCTTCAAAAAATAGCTATTTGTTACTACGAGATGTAGCACCAGGTTTCATTCACTCTTTTAAGAATCTGCAGCCTAAACTGGGGCAGGGGGGAAGTGAAGGAGGGCCTGTGTGGAATAATGGTTAGACTGGGACATGGGAGATCAGGGGTCTAGTCCCCACATAGGCCTGAAGCCCCCTCCAGTCACAGACCCTCAGCCTAACCTGCCTGGCACAGCTGTTGTTCTCAGGACAAAATGGAGACGAGGAGATCTTGTGAGCTACCTTGGGGTGGGGCAAAAATTCAGTGTGAACAAGATGAATGAACTTTCAGGGTTCTCTTTGCCTGCTATTGACTGAGAAACTTCCTTCCACCCAAAAAAATTGAGTGCTGGAAAAGGGGTTACGAGACAGAGTTGGGGCGCATTTATTTCGGTATCCACACATTTACTTACTGAGTTAATATACATCACCTAATGGACAAAGGCCCTGTCAATGCACACACCTCTCACTGCCAAAAATAACATTACCCTAAAATTACAATGGACGATCAACATAATTGAATATTAAAACCCTAAAGATATTAAAAAATAGTGAAGTTATTAAGAAGAGCCAATAGAGCTGTTAGTAATTAGAGCAATAGGTTCTTTGCTATGATCATGTTTACAGTGCTGTGCAGCCAATCAGATTTTGTGCTGTGATGACATCACTGAGGGCAAGGGAGGGCTGCCCCTATGGTTAAAAAAAAAATGATGTTTGCGAGTACATGTTTGACCAGGTCATATGCCTCTGTGCAAATACTGGTCATTGTGATCACATGGCATTAGTAAGTGACTGATACAGAAGAATTTCATTCCAATTCTTCCCCCAAATGAAGAATCAGTTTTAATCATGGGAAATAAACAGCAGAACTGTCAACAGGTAAAAGAACTTTTAGTGGCTCAGTTGCCTACCTTTTTAACTAATTAATCAGTTAATTAATTAAGGCCACAGTCCAACCCATACTTGCTTTGAAGTAAATCCCATTGACCTCAGTGGAAGCCACTTCCAAGCAAACCTGCCTACTTGAGCTTTGAAACAAATCTGTTGCCAAAACTTTGATACAGAAGTGCCTCTCTGAGACCCTGGAAAATGTGAGATAAATTACAACTTTAAAAACAAAAAAGATAAGCCTTAATGTTTCTTAATTCCCTATAATTGTGATGCACCAACACACAAGTATGCCTTTAAGTCACAGTTCCTCCAATTAAAATGTGGTCCTTGCTGATTAACATTCACCACCAGTAACACATAGATCAATCCACTGAAGTTTTTATTCCTTAATCTATTGATTAAACCAATTAAGGCCACAATCCCATACAAACTTATTCAACAGGGCTTACTTCTGTAAATACATGCATAGGATTATGCTTTTAAAATGGCATACTTAATAAAAAGAATATGCTCTCTGCATTTAGAAAGAATACACAAAAGTGGTTGCAAATACTAACATTTCCAAAGCTACCAGTGAATTTGTCAGGTTCACTTTCTCTTTTGCATCTCAAAGTCTTTCCATCCTGTTTATAAAGACATGCGAACCTTTTGTTATGTTCTTATTTTTCAAAATTAAAATATAATTATGTAACTTTTTAAAAAATGAACCATTCATCTGTTGGCCAAGTTCAGTTGATACAACTGTTCCTGGAATGGCAAGGCCCATGTTGCACCTGCCTTTGTACTGTTGTTAAACATCGAAACAGAGAAACAGAGCAAGTCAGAAGGGGCCTCCTGGGCCATCTAGTCTGACCCCCCCCCCGTTCTAGCCAGCTCCGCTCACGACATGCCCGCCATGTGCATGTGCAGTGCGTAAAAGCAAAACAGGTGGAAGTCCTAATGCATCATGGGAAATATGGCCAAATAAAGAGGAATTCAAACCCAGACATTTAGAAACGAAGCCTTGGTGAACACAAGTATCAGTGTAACCTTCTCCCACATTCACTTTTCAGCTTTGTTTTGTCTAAAATCCCACGTTCTTTCCAGTCCAATTACGAAGAAATCTGAAAAATCTTTGGAAAGTCCTTATCAGAAAGCAAAGAACTTTCCTGAGAGCCAGTGTGGTGTGATGGTTAAGAGCATGGGACTGGGACTCAGGTGATCCGGGTTCTAGTCCCTGCTCAGCCATGGAGCCAAGTGGGTGACTTTGGGCCAGTCACAGACTCTCAGCCCAACCTCCCTCACAGGGTTGTTGTTGTGGGGATAAGATGGAGGAGGAGAATGATGCAAGCTGCCTTGAGCCCTTTGTAGGAAAAAGACAGGATATAAATCGACAAATAAACAAATAAATAAGCAAACTGAAGAAAACTGTTCCTTACGGTATCCCTGGTGACATGGCATTAGAGAACGGTGACCAGAAGGAATGGCAAGAAAGAGTAAAACCAGTCAGAAATACAGCACATAAAGGTTGTTTAATAAGGTAACCATGCCACAATTGCCTGGTATTCACTGAAATGTCCCCTGGATTAGCTACCCAACCAGCCACAATTCTAGAGCAGACAATTCATGGCAGATCTTTGAGCATCACATACAGATGTGCCCAGAGTATGGTCTGAAGCTGCCTACGGTGTCCACCATTTTGAGGCTAAGCAGGTCTGGGCCTGACCTGAGCCTGGAAGGGAGGCAGCTGGGAAGTGCATGGAGCCATCTTGAGTCCCATAAAGGGGGGAAAGTAGGATATAACAACAACCATAACAATAACACAGAAGTATCCCCCACAGAAGATGGGCACCAAGAAAGGTGGCGGAATTAGAAATAGGCTGCAGGCAAGTCCTGTGAGACAGACCAAACCTAGAAAGTGTGGGCTCTGGAGGCATCGCACAACTGGCAAGGTTGGGATCAGCAGAAGAGGACCAGAAAGGATCCGGAGGCTGGAGGAGCGTTGCTTGGACGCCCTTGAGATCCTTGTCGGAAAGGAAAAAAGTGCCAGAGGCCAAGCCCAAAGCATAACTTGGACGGACAGAGCTGGCTGCAGATGTCTGTGGGAGCACTTCCCACCTTTTAGGCGCCCTACAGAGCAAATTGGAGGCATCCAGAAGAGATCCTGTTTGTAGGAAAAAGCAGGAGGGCTCTCCCCGGACTGGGAGGGGAGCTTTTGCCTGAGAGGCTTCAAACCTCCCGCTGGTCCCAGGGGCTAAGGTTGGTTTTGGTCGCTTCTGCTTCTCGGACTAACTCCCACAGCCTCAAACTACCACATGGTGGAAGGACCAGGTGATTTATTTGGTCAGCTCCAGCGGCCAATTTGCCATTTGGTCGATTCTTGCCTCAAGTCGCAGCGCTCGCTGGGCTCTCCTTCCCTACCCACACACGTGCATGCATAAGCATGTTCCTTTGGTTAGAGCACAGCATGGGCTTTGTAGTCTTCCAGACAGGTAAACCCATTATTCCCATGCATATCTGTGCCATTTGGGGGGAAAAGGAAGGTGGGTGACCAAATAGGAGGAGATGGTAAGAAAGGGTATGATATTGTGGGTATCTACAGTGGTTGCATGGTTTATATACTCATTCCTTAAAAGGACAGCGGATTTCAGAATAGCCCGGAAAGTTCAGCAATGAGAGAAAGCAATGTTCTGGTCACCTTCACCCCTTGTTCCAGACCTGAAATGCACTGGCCTGCCTCACAGGATAGATTTTGAAGTGCCATGAAAATGGCAACAGCAGCTCCCTTCTGCTCATTGGAAGGGTAGCTAAAAAGTCAGTCTGGGTAAGATCCATGGCCCGTCCTGCTCCGTATCCTGCTTCCACGACTGGTCCACCAGTTGTTTCTGAGAAGACGACAAAAAGAGGCAATTTGGCCATGACCTGCTTCCCTGAAGTGGGTTTTCAAAGGTACACTGCTTCTAGCACTGGAGGCTCCTTCTAGCGACCAGGACAAACAACCACTGAGCGACCACTCGGCTGTGCATTCGCCCTGAGCTGCATCTGCCATGCCAGTCTGCACAGGGTCCCTTTTGCTTGCAAAACACCAAATGGTTTCGTTCTTTCTCTGGCTTTGTGGAAAGACCCCCATCAGTGGAGACTGGGAAGAGACAGTTCTCTGCCCCAAAGAGATTACAGTCTAATCTTAGAGGAGGAGGGATTGGCAGGGAAACAGAACAGAACGCTGGAGGAATGAATGGCACAAACGCAGGTGAGGATTGGGAAGCCAGGAGAGGGGAGGAGCGGCGGGGAGGGAAGGAAGACCTGATTTCGCTACAGGCTCTGCACAGAATCCCAGGGACCCCCTCCGGTCTCCCCGGGTCGCCCGTCCCCTCCCGGCCGCTCTCTGCCCTGCGCACCAGGCGGGCCACCAAGGGGAGGCGCTGCCTCCGCCCCCCCCCCCCGGGCTCCCTCCAGCTGCCAGACGGGCGAGACCCTGGCGTGCCCCCCACGCAAGTGTCAGGCGCGGGGCGATCGCCCGCGGGACGCGGCCGGGCTTGCGAGCGGCGTCGGCGGCGGGACTCCACGCGCGCCGCAGGAACGGGCTTCGCCGCCCTCCGGGACAGCGCCGGCTTGGGACAGCCGCGAAGGCAATGCGAAGAGGCCCTAATTAAAATAATAATAATTATAAAAGCCCGGCATAATGCAGCCCCGCAGGAACAAGGCGGCAGAACAAATGAATACATCCGCAGCTGGCAGGGCAATTGGGTACCCCCCCCCCCCAAGATGCAGAACTCACGGCTGGGTGGGAAAGAGAGACAGGCAGGCAGTGTGTGTGGGGGGCGGGGGGAGATCTAGAGAGCCCTAAAAGTCCGTCTAAGAAGATGCAGAATCCTTCGCGAGAGAGAATGGAAATCATTCTGTTAATTAAAGGTGGATCTATAAACATTGCTGGGCTGAGAAAATAGAATGAATTCCGGGGTGTCTTTAACGCCATTGATATCATATATTAATTTGTAATAGGCAGTAAATACTCCCCACTTAAAATATAAGACATCGCCATTAGTATGAAAGAAATCAATTAGCATTAGCATTTCAAAATGGATTTTCAGGAGCCCACTCCTGCGCAGAAAAGAAAGTTTAAAATATATTTCTTTTAAATTCTCAGCGCTGGGCTGATATTTGCGGGGTTTGGTGGGCCCACAGGGCCAAAAGTGGCATTTAAAAACCAAATAGCTTTTCCATTGCTTTCAATGGGAGAAAAGGAGTTTTCGTAACTCGCCCGCTAAAATCAAGGGGACGTGAAAAAGCGCTTTCCTTTGGCTGGATCGTGGCCTCCAAACGTTTATACTCTGAGCCAAGAAGAGTTTTTTTTTTTTTTCCCCCGCTCTCCCGAGTTTTATCTTTCCTAGTTTTGAATCACGGAGTGGGGGGCGGGATGAATCTCTTTGCTGCTGAGACAATATTTTCAAGGCTATGTCCAGAGTAGGAAGTGCACCGGCGACCCCCCCCCCCATCGCTCCCCGGTTTCCCACAGCCCCTCTTGCTGTTCCTCTGCCCGAAGGAAAGTTGTAAGGGACCCCCGCGCGAAATGCTTCCTTCTGGTGCTCAGCTCTGCCGGTCGCTGCCGTTCCGCAGAAGGGGGGGCGCTGGGGGGGGTCAAAGACCCCGCGCGGGGGCGCAACGCGGTGCGGGCCGAGACTGCGCGCTGTGCCACAGGGAGCGGGCACGCGCCCTGCGTTCGCCAGGGTGGGACGGGGGCGCAGCGCCTCGGCCCCTTCCGGGGTGGGGTGGGAGGCGTTAAGTGCTAATGCGTGTTTAACAAGGCTCATAAATCCAAGCCAGATAAGCAGCCCGTCCCAGGCCCCGACGCCAAAGCCGCCCCCTCCCCTGCCAGCCACGCGGAGGACTTGCTGAGCACGGAAGAGCCGGGAAAGCACGGCCCGGTCCACCGCTCGGGTAAGCCGGAGCCGCCCCCGCGGGATCCGAGCCCGAGCAGCGGGACCCCGCCGCAGCACGCCCTTCCCTCTTCCACTGGGACCTCCAACTTTCTGGAGGGAAACCTGAGAAGCCTTCCCCCCGGAAAATCCAGCGGGAAGCCCCCAGTCCTGGGCAGAGGTGGCTGGGAAGCCCTTTCAGTGTCGGGGGGACTTACTTCTGCGTAACGCAAGCCCGGCACGGCGGAGAGGCAGCGCGCCTCCAGCCGGGCCCTGCTCCCGGCGGCCCGGGGGAAGCGAGCGGAATCCACGCGTCATCCTCCACCACGGCTGCGGGTCGGCCGCTCTGCGTCCCCGGCTCGTGTTCCGAGAGGCCGGGCCCTTGGGAGAGGCCAAACCCAAACCGACCCAGCGCGTGGACGCCGCGGTCCCGGGGCGCTCGCCCAGTCCAGTCCTTGGAAGCAAGCCCCGCCAGGAGGCCGGGCGACTCGCCTCCCAGCCGAGCGGGGAACAACCCGCTCCCCCCCCCCGTCTTGTCTCCGACACTCCCTAGATTTGGGGACAAGATGAAACCTTATCAAGGTGATGCACTTTCCCCGAATTCAAGGAGACTTGCTAAGTGCCCGAACCTTTTGCTCGCCCTTTGATCGACCTTCAACCCTTCTCTCCATTGCAAGAAAAGGGGGGAAAAAATGAAGCAATCAGTTTGATGCTGTGACGAGTACAAGTCTGTGTGTGTGTGTGTGTAAATTTCCCTTAACACAATAATTGTTGGAGGCTTGGCTTGTTTTCAGAATAGTTTGCGAATTATCTTTACGCATATTCCTTTCCCCCAGTTTCTCACAGTGAATCTCTCCCGAGAAAACAACATTCATTTGGGCCTCCTCCGGAGGGGAGAAAGAGAAAATGGGGAGTCCCCCCTGACGCACTGCAGTCCTTCGGTCCCCCCGAAGAATTCCCCCCAAAGCAATACGGGAAGAAACGAGCAAGGCTTCCGTATAAACGGGCCCGCCATCGCACGCCTGTCCGCGCCTGCGGGCAGGGCGAATGGCGAGGCCCGAATGGCGAGGCGGCCGGGTTGGATGCCAGCGCTTCTCCTTCGACCTGGGGTCCCTTTGGGCCGCCTGCACCTCCCCGCAGCTGCGCCCACCCTCACGCCGGTCCTGCGCCCATTAGTAGCATCAATATTTTTAAACCAGCGGCGCACCGCCGCTCCTTCCAGCCCGCGCCTCGGCAGCCTGGCAGCGCCAACGCCGGTCGGGCTTCGCGGCGCCCTCCGTCGACCTGGGCGAGGAGGGTCCCCGCGCGGCACGGCCGACGCTCCCGGAAAACATCTGGAGCAGATCAAATGGCCGCGCTGCTCCTGCACGGCCCCGCTGCAAACCTCGGCGCTGCAGGGCGAGCCTTTTACGCCCTGGCGCTCCCCGCGCGCCCGCCCCGCGAGACCCCGTCCAGCCCCTTCCAAACTCCCCTCCTTGGTTAAAATTCGACCATGCAGCGACCCCTAGGCCTGGTTTCCAGCGCTTATCGAACCCTTGTCGAAACGCGCTGCGTTTTTTCCCGTTGGATGGAACGGATTTATGTATTTCTTTAGCGCTGCAGCCATTTTTGGAACGAATTAGCTGGCCCGCACCAAATGCACAGTAATACCAGTCCCCGCGACCTCCCGGTTCTCAACTTTCACGGCGTCCGCTTTTGGAGGGGTCTTTTCCTTGTCGCAAAGCTCGGCTGAGCTGCCGGGGAAGCTGCCTCGAGGGGCCATTCATGCCAATGGGCGGCAAAGAGCAAACGCTCGGCTCCCCACTGCAGACCTACGCGCTCCTAGCGGAGCACTGGGCTCCTTGGAAGAGGCGTGCGCTTCCGAACACAAACCCGCTCGGCCTGGCCGATGCGTCCCGGCTTTGGCGTCGTCTCTCCGCCGCTTCTCCTTTTGGCTTTTCCCCCTCCGCTGCCCCTCCGCCTTCTAATCCCAGCCTTGTTTCTTTCCTCAGCTCGGCTGAAGGAAGGAAGGAAGGAAGGAAGGAAGGAAGGAAGGAAGGAAGGAAGGAAGGAAGAGGAGAGAAAGAGAAAGAGAAAGAGAAAGAGAAAGAGAAAGAGAAAGAGAAAGAAATTCATCTCAGCCAAGAGATTGGTTGCATCAGTTGCATTTCCTTTAATGAGAACTATTTAGGAATGTAAAACTTTGGGACTGCAGAAATAGACTGACAGTCGATGACAGACGGACAGATACATAGACGACAGATTTTGCTGTGTTGTTTATACGGGGTGGAAGAAAACTTTGCGCATCTCCTGGCCACCTGCGCGCCACGAGATGCGCCGAGTGAGCCCGATCCACGCAGAGCGAGCGAAGCCTTCCAAGAGCGAAGGAAGCGCCTGCGAAATCCTTGGAGTTCACTCGAGCTGAATCGCGCTTCTAGCTTGGCCCGAGAGAAAGGGAGTTTTGTCACTGTGGCAGCGTGTACGTGTGGAGGGGCGAGGATCGGGGGGAGGGGGATTAAAGTATTTAAATTCTGCAATTCTAAGCACACACAATCCTAGGGAAAATCGGGGCGTCTTTCTGATAAAGCAGGTGGGAATTCTGGCTTTCTCCACACCGATATAATCTTGTGCTCATTTAGCTGGGAGGAAGCGCCACTCAGCTGGGAAAGGGGAATGTTCTGACTCCCGAGTAAGCTCGCCCTGAAAGCCATCCTAAACTCAGCGCCTTGAAACACCCTGGATTTCGCTGGGAGAGTGAAGCAAACGCTGAAATCGCTTTCCTTAGAATCAGCGCGGGGAGGGGGCGTTTAGAGGGCTGGATCGGGGCCACGGTAAACCCCTGCATTAAGGGCTCTTCTCCATTCCAGAGAGAGCACGGAGAAACGCGGGAGCGAGGGGGAAGCCTTGCCGTGGCCTAGGAGGCAGAGATGACTAGAGGGGCCCGGGCCACGCGCGTTGGTGCGCGCGCCCGTCCGCATCGCTTCTGGGCGGCGGGCAGAAGAGCCGGTTCAGTGTGCTCCGGCCGGCCGCTCCGAGCTCTCGCCTGCTCGCCGTTCTTTGACGTTGTGCAGCACCGACGGCCCGTCCGCTTCCCTCCTCTCGCGCCCATTAGCCGGACAATTTTCCGGATGAGAGAAACGCTGCTCCCTCCTCTGTCCCCGAAAGTAGCTTTTGTTTCCCCCTCCCAGAGGGGTTTTTCAAGCGCTCTGGGGCTGATCCGCTTTCCCCCGTCTCTCCCTCCCTTCACACGATCACGGCAGGGACTATGGAAAGAGGGAGCCCGATTCTCCCCAGAGGGAGCGCGCCGGAAGGATCTCTCTGCAGAAACGGAAGAGCTGGCACCCCACCCCCCTGAACAAAGTGTGTGTCCAATCTGGATTCACTCCGCATCAGGAGCTAAAAGGCTTTGCTACAGGCCGCTTTCTGTGCCGCTTCCTTGGGATGGGGTGGACTAGAGGAGCTGGCGAATCCTTCGCAGTCCCATGGAATGCGATGGGCTGAAGCGTATGTTCAGATCTCCCGTTGAAGCCAATCGGAATAAAAGGATCCATGTTTACTCGATGGGGACCTTGCATTTCCATCCATACAGGCGTTTATAGTATATAAACGATAGTCATGGTATAAAATTAATAAATTTGATATCATTTCTAGTCATGGCATAAATGTGAGAAGTGCAGGGGATGTATTTCTCTGGCTGTGTAGAGAGATTTATGCCTCGATCCAGCCTCGTTGGTTTCCCATGCATTTTACTTCCCTGGGTGGAAATCCATGGGAATGAATGAGACTTGCACTGCCTCGGGGTGGCTCAGTTGTGCCCCAAATCTTATATTTCTCCTCTTGGATTCTGGCCACGCCAGAAGGTTGAGGGTTTCTCTGAGGGGCAGAACCCCTGGAAATTCCTAGGAAGAAACCCCGGGTGGGCAGCAAGGACATTCATTGGTGGACAAGCTCCTGTCCTGCTTTCCAGGAGGGCTTGTGGCACGGAGAGTTGGGCCCCGCAGCCAGGGTGGAGAATCTGCTGAACAGACCGGCTCGCTTTAGTCATCCTTCCTGGTTTAGGTGTTCAGTTTAATTTTTCATTTCAAGTTAAGGTGCGCAGACCAGGAGGCCTAGGAGACCAAGCAAGAAAGAAGGTGCCCTTACGAATACAAAACGCCCCAAATGCAAATTGCTCTAAAGAGAATGTGCTACTGCCAATCTCTAGCCAGGTTCTTTTTTTTTTTTTTTTTTTGGCATGTGGGGGCATTGTACAGCCGATGTGTGTGAGCAGCTTATTTAGAAGTAAATCTTCTGCATAAGGAAGACAACTCTAGATTGATTTTCTCTCTCACTTTCTCATTCTCAATCTTTCACACACTTAAAAATTTCTATTTTTAGATTTTTATTTTTTTCAGGGCATAAGCCACGGCTGGGAGCCTTTCTGGAGGCTGAAAGGCAGGCTAGAAATGATTTTACAAAAGAGGAGAAAAGCCCGGTGTTTGTGGAGTTCCAGGTTTAGTGGAAGGTGGATACGCCGCGGGAGGGGCGCGTGTGCGCGCAGTTCGCCATCCGTTCCTGACAGCTGCGGAATTCGATGCGGGCCAGCCTGGAAGAAAGTCCGGTGCGCTCGGCGGGGCTGACTTCCGAGTAAACGTGCGGGAGCTCGAGGCTGCGGCTCTCCAGCCCCCGTTTGGCGGGTGCCCCGGGATGCTGCCCTCGAGCTGCTGCCTGGACGCCCCCCCGACTAAGGAAAGGCGGAACCTCCCGCGCAAAGGACCGTCTCCAAAGTTGCGGGACCCGCTTCCCCGCGCAGCGACAGCGCAGGCCTGGCGCCGGCCCTCGGGAGCAAGAGGCGGGATGGGAGGCGCTCCCGGCCCGGGGAGTCCCGAGCGGGGCCCGGCCGAGGGCGTCCACGCACCGGGGCATGTGACACAAAGGAGGCGGCGCGGCGCGGCGCTTCCCCGCTTCTTGGAGGCTCATGGGGTGTTTGGAAGCGGGCCGTGGCCAGCGAGGCGCTTCAGAGCGCACTGCGCGCTGAGTCAGGGTGGATTCCAAGATGGATGTGGGTCTGTCTGCGCTTTCATTTGCAAACGGCATATTGGGAGGCTGTGCAGCGCCACGCACGAAAAAGGCTAGATAGATAGACGGACAGACAGACAGAAAGACAGACAGGGAAAGGACAGGACAGGACAGGAAAGGAAAGCCAGAGCAAGACAGAATTTTTCTGCCCACCCCAGAGAATGAAACAGGCTTTTAAAAGTTTATTTGCTGCCACCACGGAGAGGAAGAGAGGAAGGGCGATCGTCTTTCTCTCCTATGAAATTGTATTAGTATGCAATCTCCGCTGACACAAAGGAGCA
This sequence comes from Varanus komodoensis, assembly GCF_004798865.1. Lineage (NCBI taxonomy): Eukaryota > Metazoa > Chordata > Lepidosauria > Squamata > Varanidae > Varanus > Varanus komodoensis. The sequence continues at coordinate 4,799,045 of NW_025335942.1, forward strand.
AGCCCGGGTTCTGGGAAGGAGCACCAGCAGTGCGATTCTGCGCGGAGGATACTGTGCTTGTGTTGGTTGCTTCAGTTCGATAGGAAATAAGCAAATGAGCAACACTTTCAGAGAGCGAGGGGAAACTGGAGGGCGCTTCGCAGCCCTGCGCCATCACCTGCCAAACAAGAAGACGAAGTCCTGCTTCTGGCTGAGTTATTGCAACCAGGAGTCCGTGTTAATAGTGGGGGAAAGACCAAAACCCTTGATCCCTTTCCTTTCCTTTCGTTCTTTGCCTCTTCCCCCCCCCCCCCCCCCCTCCCCTTCTCCCTCTCTCTCTCTCTCTCTCTCTTTTTCCTTTCCTGTGAAGGGGAGACACCAAGGCAGCAAAACAGCAAAACCCCAATGTTGGACAGCTGTAAAATCGTGTAGACAGCTTGTCATACAGCGGCGCGGTTTTTCTGAAAGTAGCCCATTGCTAAACATTAAACACACATACACACGCGCACACACACACACGCACGCACGAGCACACACGCGCGCGCGCGCGCGCACACACGGGCGGGCGGCGGCGCGCAAGTGCACGCCCGCCGGGGCGGAGTGGGCGAGCAGGCTCGCGGAGCCACGTGCTCGGCGGAGGGGCGGGGCAACGGGGCGAGGGCGGGGCCTGGCGCTCAAGTGGGTGCCAATCAACGCATCAACTTCAAATTGTATCTGAAAGATCAGCCGCGGACCTTGGGGCAGGCGCATCAGTCGGCGCTGCATTGCTGATCAGATCACATCTGAGGGATTTGGGCGCGCAGAGGAGCCGGCAGTGGAGGAGGACGCCCCGCCGAGCCCGTCCGCACGCGCCGCCGCCGCCGCGCCTCCTTCCTCCTCCTCCTCCTCCTCCTCCTCCTCCTCGCCTTCGTCTACATGCAGATTACAAGATCCGCCTGAGAGGGAGGGAGACGCGCAGAGCGGGCGGGCCGGCAGAACCGCGAGAAATTCCCCAGACGGCTCCCCTCGCTCGGCCCGCAGCGCGCCGCCCGCCGCCCGGGGCTCCCTCCGTGCGCGCCCGCCCGCCCGCCCGCCGCGGACCGGCGCCGGCTCCGACTCCGGGCTCGCCTCGGCCCGCCGGCGGTGCGCGCTGTCCGTCCTCGCCGGCGCGCCC
>NW_025335942.1:4800276-4854538 GCF_004798865.1 Varanus komodoensis
GGCGGCCGCCGCCGCCGCGGCCGCCGCCGCCGCCGCCGCCTCGGGCCGCCCGGCAGGCGCCGAGCTGAGCAGCGGCTCCACCGCCGCCGTCACCTCGGTGCTGGGCATGTACGCGGCCGCGGCCGCCGGGCCGTACAGCTCGCCGAACTACAGCGCCTTCCTGCCCTACACCGCCGACCTGAGCCTCTTCTCGCAGATGGTGAGTGCGCGGCGCCGGGACGGGGCTTTGCGGGGAGGCGGGCGGAGCTGCCGAGGGGCCCTCGCCGCCAACCCGGGCCGCGCCGTCCCCCGCGCCCGCGCCCGCGCCCCGGCCGGCTCTGCCGCGGCGGCCTCGGTCCTCCGCCCGGACGCGCGCCGCTCGCCGCTTCTCCTCCCGCCCGACCCCCTGCGGAGCCGCGCCCGCCGCTCCCGGGCCCCGGCAGCCTTCGGGCGCGACGCTCCCCCTCTCCCGCTCTCGCCCTGACCCGCTTAGCGTCTTCCTCGCCGCTGGAACTTGCCGGGGTTTAATTAATTTGCAGCAATTAACGCGCGCCGAAAACGGGAGGCGTGCGCGCAGCTACACAGTGGCGGCGCGTAAAAGTCTCCAAAAAACCCGGGTTTTGCCCCGTAAGCCACCCAGCGCCCGCTCCCTTCCCGGATCCTTTACCAGCGAATTGGAAAGTGTTTGCCAAATGACTCTTCCTTTTCATACAGTACTACGAACTTGACTGGAAAAGCCACACTGGGGTCGTTTTCAGCCCCTCTTCCAGCCCGGTATCGAAGTATAAGTGTAAAACCCTTTGGATTCCCCGCTTCAGCATAATTTATTGATCAATTACGGAGGCTCCTCTTGGCATTTTATATGAAATGAAATGATCAGATGATGCTGATGTGTGTCTTTTTATGGTGAGGGTATTTAAAATATAGCTGGTTAACTTCTTGGTTTTTGCACGGTCCTGCTTGAAACCACGATGCTAATAGAAAAGCAGTAATGACTTTCAAAGGAATAATTTCCAGTGAATTCCCAGGAGAAATTTTGCTTTCATGTTGGCAACAATAACAAACAAAAATACCTTAACAAGGCAAAAAGGTTCTTTTATTGTTATCCTTTCTGTCTTTCTTTTTAAAAATTGAATCTTGTCCTTTACAGATGGAGCTCTTAACTCTTTGTGACTTGCACAGATTATTTCAAACTTATTAGAAAGAAGATTTCTTTCAAACGTCCTCCTTTTATACAAAATAAATATGTTTCTTTCAAATAAAAGGAATCTTGTTCTCATTGATATTATATTTTTTTTAAAAATCAGTTTATAATACAGCAGAACTTTAAATGAGCAGAACAATGTAAGACAGACTGAAATTGTCTATCCATTCTTACTTACTGGGCATCAGGGCATGATAATGATTTTCAAGTGGCTGTTTCAAAAGAATTCCCTGCAGGGGAATATAAAATGTATCATTTCAGCAACGAGAATAAATATTGCTCAATGAAATAAGAGGAGTATAGGAAGCGTGCCGTGTTGAAGCTATCATTAAAAATGGTGTGTTGATCTTACCAGATGGCAACCCGCCCCCCCCCCAACAATTCCTCTTGTGAGCCTGTTGTAAGAAATCAGGACTTTTTAAATTCCCCCCACCCCACAAAAACACCCCTCATACTTTTCCATTCACATGGTTGTATGTCAGCATATGCATTTGAAAAACTCTTTATGCCATTCTGATGTGATTAAAAAAGAAAGAAAGATAAACGAATGGACACCAAAAGAAGAAAAAGAGAATGTTTCTGAATAAGATCAGATATTCTTGTTCCTCACTCTTAAGCCTCCCCTGTTTGCATCCATCAGCATTTCCTAGAAAGTGTGGCCCTCTTCGGAAGAGTTTCCCCGACTTTGATGAAGTTTGAGAAATGGAGTCATAAAATTCCGTGTGTGTGTGCCTGCAATCTGCAGTAATAATGAGGCCTAATGAGGTTGTTAGAAAGATAAAATGTTATTTACCAAAACACCTGATGGGCTAATTTGACTTCACTCGGTTTTACTGCTGATGATAAAAAGTATATTGATTGAAAATAAATCAGTTCTGCTAAAGGCTTGCGAAAAGGAGGCGGGAAGTGTTTTGTTTTCCTTGGATGAAAGGATTACTGAACAGATGAAGGCATGGCATACATACATCCAGATAGAAAGGGGTCTCTCTTTCTGTAGCCAAGAGGATGATATGGCTGAAATGCATGGACAAAAGCCAGGGACACGTTAGCCTTTTCCAGTCCCAGGGATTCCAGTGGGAGAGAATTAAGCATGTGTGCTTAACTCTTGCCCACCGAAATCAGCGCGCCTTCGCTGGGCTTAACTGCCCGCATCGATTTGCGCCTTCCTGTTGTCTTGCTGCGCGCCAGAGACGGGGCAACGGCGCCCTGCTTCGCTCGTCCTTTCTCCTCGGTGAGCCGCTTTTGCAAACGTTGCCCGGGCGGGCCGATGGGGAGCCTGCCCCGCTGTCACTGTCGCCAGACGTGCCTGCGATGCGCTGATATGATCTCTCTGGAAGTGAGGTCACCACCCTGTTCAGCATGCCTGCTTATTTCTAATGGCACAATAAAAACGGCCTCTTGGAAGTGGATTTGGAAAATGAGCCTGGATATTTGATGAAGAGTCAGGGCAATGCTCTGGAGCTGGTGCAGAGAGACCTCCAGCTCCTCCCTTCCCTTCCCTGCCTTGCTCCCCGGCTCCCTTTCTGCCCCACCCCCCCAGGGAAAATCATGTGGGACCGCTTTAAACGGCAATGCAGAGGCAGAGCTGGTGGAAGGGGAGCTGTTGATTGTTTCCTCATTCACTCTTCCTTCTTTTCTGCTTGTCTGAATGTGTTCCAGGGCTCCCAGTACGAGCTGAAGGACAACCCCGGGGTCCACCCGGCCACTTTCGCGGCTCACACCACTCCTGGGTATTATCCCTATGGGCAGTTCCAGTACGGAGACCCGGGGCGGCCCAAGAACGCCACCAGGGAGAGCACCAGCACGCTGAAGGCCTGGCTGAACGAGCACCGCAAGAACCCGTACCCGACCAAGGGCGAGAAGATCATGCTGGCCATCATCACCAAGATGACCCTCACGCAGGTCTCCACCTGGTTCGCCAACGCCCGGCGGCGGCTCAAGAAGGAGAACAAGGTCACCTGGGGATCCCGTAGCAAGGATCAAGAGGATGGGAACATTTTCGGGAGTGACAACGAGGGGGACCCCGAGAAGAATGAAGATGATGAGGAGATAGACCTGGAGAGTATTGACATTGACAAAATCGACGAGAATGATGGGGAGCAGAGTAACGAGGAAGAGGAAGAAAAGGTGGAGCTCTTGAGGCAAAGGAGCGAAGAGGAGCACCTGGAGAAGGAGAAAGCGCTGCCCCTGTCTGGCCCCGACGGCCTAAAGCCCAAGGATGCCCTGGCCCTGGTGAAGGAAGCCTCTGACGACCCCACCAGAATCCTGAGCCCCAGCAGACAGAACAACCTGCAAGGCCCACTTCACAGCAAACCCAAGATCTGGTCTTTGGCAGAGACAGCGACCAGTCCAGACGGGGCCCTCAGCAAGGCCACGCCCCCTTCCCCCCCCAGCCCAGGTGAACCATGCCTCTGCCCAGCTCCAGCACCCAGCCTTCCTGCCCAGCCATGGACTGTACACCTGCCAGATTGGCAAATTTCACAACTGGACAAATGGGGCGTTCCTTACCCAGAGTTCCTTGTTAAACGTGAGGTCCTTTTTGGGAGTTAATCACCACCACGCCGCCCATCACAACCACCACCTCCAGGCCCAGCCCCAGCAGCCCTCGGTGTTAACAGCTCTCAGCACTGATAAGCCTTCAGAGAGGACCAGCCCGAAACACATAGGTAACGTCTAAACCACAGAGACAGACATGCTGGGAGACTAGAGGTCGGTGGCCTTGCGGAAGGGATGCCCTCCACTCTTCCTCAGTCAGTCCTGGTTAGATGGGGTGGTGATACGGGGCTCCCCCCAAAAGCTTTAATGGCCCCATGGATGGAGCTGCATCCAGTTGTTCCCCCATGGATCTCCTAAATTGCCCTTTGAGGAGATACACAAACTTTCCGCAATCTGGTGCTCACCTAATCTCATCTCCTGCAACTTCTGTCATTCCAGCTAGCACCCATGCTGGCTGGGAATGATGGGTTCTGAGGTCCAGCAAATCTGGAAAGCAGAAAAGTGGTGCAAAACTGCTCTTGAATCTACCGATTGCAACTCCTGTCGTTTTGGCAGTTGCAGTGACCAAGTCAGAATGAAAGGAACCTAACATTTAGGTAGCTCTTTTTGATGGCCGAAGGTACTTTGCCCCTGGTTGTCATTCCAGGAGCTCGACAAAGGTAGACTGAGGCAGGATGCGTGTCTCTCAGGCCATCAGAAAAATTAGCAGCAAGACTGGAATGGGGGACTTCCTGGTTCATAAAGCAGCCTTTAGACACTTGTTTACTTGTCTTGTTTTGGTTTTGTTTCATTTCATTTTAGAAGTCATGTTATATGACTTGCTGAAATGCAGGAGAAATTCTGTTGTTGGCTTTCAAGTGTAACTGGTTTATCCACATAGGTTAACTTTGCTAAGAGATTCTCTTCCTTTCTTTCTTTCTTTCTTTCTTTCTTTCTTTCTTTCTTTCTTTCTTTCTTTTCATCCTTCCTTCTTCCTTCCTCTGTTTTTCCTGCAGAAAGAGAAAATGTACCCAGGACCGACTCTCCGCCTCAGCAGTTAAAATCTCCCTTTCAGACTGTCCGGGACAAGTGAGTTCTTGTTGAGTTAAATTTACTTAAAGGAAAGAAAGTGCTTGGATAATGCAGACTAATCCAAGCACACCCTCATTACCATAAATCAAAGCACCAATCAAGCAATTCTGTAAAGCTTTTCAAAGTGGCATAAACTTACAAACTATATTCTTTAGCCTGGAAGTTTGGTGTGTGTGTGTTTTTAAAAAGTGAATACCCTCACCACCAATGTCACATTGCATTTCTATTGTGTAAAAAATTATATATATTCCTAGCCTATTCCCTAATGCAGATGGGCAACCCGCGGCTGAGCTTTCACTGATAGATGGTTCTGTCTTTTCTTCCCAACAGCTCTTTGACTCAGCAAGAGGGGACATCATGAATTTTAACAACTCTCCCTTCTGCTTGATTAAATGGGGGGTTTTTTTGGTGGAAAAGGAAATTTCACAGACTGGTCTAAAGGACAAAACAAAAAAGTGGACATGATCTTAACTGACGCCCATCAATCTCTTTTTGCAATAAAGTGGTACCAATCCATTAAAAAAAAAAAAGATTTTCCAACTCCTTAACTGGACCTTCCCCTTTTTGTTCCTCCATTTCAGAAAGTGTAATTCTAACCTTGATTGGAATATTTGTTTTGGTAAAGATTTCTCACGTGTTTGTGTTATTTTTTCTGTATATAAAGTGATTTGAAATTGTAAATAGTGCCACAGCAAAAACTTGTCTAAATCGTATATTTTTGTCTAATAAACAAAATGAAATTATGACCTTTCCCTGCACAAGGGATTTGGTGTTGCACAAGATCATTTATGAGGCTGTATTGTAATTCTTCCCCTCTCAGAAGACTGAAAGTATTAATCAATTTATTAGATTAATCAACAAGAGCTTTGGTTGATTAATTGTGAGGAAAGGGGATGGATGATTTGAAATTTAAGTCATTGTGTCTTTGAGTGAAAAACATGCTTGTTTATTTTGGAGGCCACTTTCGTTCTGCTGTGATACTGTAACAGGGACATGGGAAGAAAAAACTAAAGATTATCTTTCCTTCCAACAAGGTGTGATAGCTTTTTATGTCCAAAGGGTCCAGATTAAGTTCCATTCATTTCCACAATCTTACTCTAGCTAGAACTAACTGGGTCACAATTCTAAGCTACTTTAAATGTCCTTCCATATGCCAAAAAGATATTTGTTTTGAGAGGTCAGTAGCATGCAAATGCTTCTAAATTTAGTTGGTGGATCAGTTAATTGGTTAAAAAGGCAGATGAGAAATGGACTAAAAATACTTTAGGAACAGTGGTCTGAACTAAATATTTATGAAAATCCCTATAGCAATTTGCACCTTGTCACTGCTCAGAGTGTTTATTTTGCCTTGATGCCGGAAAGGTAGATTTCTTTTTCATATCAAAATGCTGATTTATTTATTGGCTCGTATGCATGTCAGTTGCAAACGGGCTACCTGCCTGTGTGTGTGTTTATTTATTTATTGGGGCTGTTTTGCTGTCTAGAAATACCCCCCTTACTGTGAGGGAAACGATTGCTTTCTCCTACCTCCCTTGAAGAGGATGGGGTGGGGGGGGGTCAATGTAATTGTTTTCCGGAGCCGGATTCATGTCCAACCGTATGAATGTATATTTCCCACGAGTCAGCGGATCTTTTTTTGCCATGTGTGCAAACACGGTGCAGTACCTCAAGGCCCAGGGATAAGGTAGGCGAACTGGACTAACAGGAAATAAAATTAGGATGCTTCGACTGAGATTCTGGCGCAAATCTTTTGCTGGTAGCAAATGGAAACAGTCTCTGTGCAAGCGGGGATGCCCACGTAGCTCTGTTTAACCAGGAAGGCGAGGAGGGAAGCGCGGACGAGTTTCGAAAAGCTTGGCTAATCTTCCAAAGACCAGCCCTTGAAAAAGTTGCAATATTTTTCCCCCCAGTGGCTTCCACTTGTTCTCCTTCCCACCCCCCTCCCCGGACTTTTCTCCCTTCCCTAAATGAGAATGCTAAATGAGCATTGAGCTGCTAATCAGAGACCAGATGGTTGTTGACGGTGGAAAATGGAGAGAAGCAGCTGGGAAAGTCATTAAAAATCATGGTGGAGGAGCCTAGCCGAAGTCTGCCTCCTCCGAGTAGGATTGTCGGAAACCAGGGCGCGATTGCAAATCAAATATTAATAAATTCCCCCATCAAGGGTGACAATATTGATCTGGAATTTTCTTCTCCTTTCTCCTTTCCCTCCTTTCCTTCCACTGGGGGGGGGGGATCGGCCGCCCCCGCGCGCAAACCCGCCGCTACTGTAGGTTTATGGGCTTTGCTCAGCCCAGGAAACGGGGTGGATTTTCCTGCCGTGGACACGGAAGCTGTGCGGGGATTTTTCTGCCCCCGCGTGTGCGTGCGTGCTTGGAGGGGCCGTGTGTGTGCGTGCATGCGTGCGTGACCCCGCGCAGAAGCATCCACAGAGCTTTCGGCGCGATCCGCTGCGCGTTGGATCGGAAGGAACTCCGGTGCTTTTAAACTAGGCTTGTTCCCACGGAGGGGCCGCAGCCGGAGTTGAGAGTAAGTCCCCACGGGAGCTACTCTTGAGGAGAACCGTGCAGGATTGCCCTGCACGGTAGCCTGCAGCGTCCGCGCTGCGATGGCGAGGGTGTAGGAAGAGAGGTCAGGATCCCACGGAGCGAGCTGAAGCGTGGTTACTTAGAAGTAAGCGAGAGGGTCCAGGCAGGGCGAACCGTCCTCGGGAAACGTGCGTGGGTGCCGCAGCTCGGGGCTTGCTCGCAGCTGAGCGCTCAGCATTACTCGGGAGTAAAGCGCCCCCCCCCCTCCGGTTGATCAGATTTAATGTCTCTGAGCATTAGGGCCGAGAGGTAAGTTCATTGCAATGGAGAGCCTGGGGTAGCGCGCGCGCGCGCGCGCTCTCTCTCTCTCTCTCTCTCTCTCTCTCTCTCTCTCTGTGTGTGTGTGTGCGCGCGCGCGCGCGCGCATATATGTGCATTTCAAAATATACATGCAGATTGTTAAAAATGGCCTTCAAATTGTATTTGTCCTTGCGCAGAGAAGAGAATCGTTTGAATGTAAGTATGTGTGCACACGCAACTTGTGGGGAGACGGACAGACCATTTCGGATTTTTCTTTTCTTTGGTTCTTTTCTTTCGCCGGCTCAAAATCTCAGTAAGCAGAAGCTGGGACTGCGAAAGTGATCTAACAGCCGAAGAAAGGATCCGTGAATTAGATCCCAGGGAAGCACAAACGGGGGGGGGGGGGGGCGAGGGGGGGGGGGGGGGGCAACCCCAAGCGCGCCAGCGAATCGAAGGAAACCGTTGGGTTCCCGAGCCGCTGCTGGGAACTCCTCGGGGCCGAGAACCGCTTCTCCCGCAGGCCGCCCCGTCCTCCTGCGAGGCCGCGGATGCCCTCCCCGCGGAGCAGGGCTTTCTCTTGGCTAGCCGCCGAAATCTGGCAGCATCCCCGGTTCCCAAAAGGCGACGGGCTGCGTTAAGAAAGACCCGCCCCCCCGCCACCGCCCCCCACCCCAGCTTCTGCAAGCCTGAAACTGGGTGAACAACCAGGGAAGGTAACCGAGGGGGGGTTGCACTGTGGGTGAGAGCCAAGTGGGGGGGGGTTGAAGGGGTCTTGCGGGTGCGTGCGCGTGTCTCCCGCTGTCTGGGATTTTTTAATGGGGGGGGGGGAGACGGGAACCTTGCGAAGGCCCGCAGCGCCCTCTGTAGCTTCCAGGCGGGATAATCCCTTCCCGGTGCGTCGGCAGGCAAGGAACGCGCGCGCGGCTTTCTCGGCCCCGCGCTCCCCGAGATGCGGGGCCGTGGCCGCGGCCTTTCCGACCCCGCGATGCGGGGCCGGGCCGCCCTTCAGCCGGGGTGTCCAGGGAACCGGGGTGCCATTCGTGTGACTTTACACCGGGGGTCCTCCGTTGCGCCCCACCTGCGTTGTTTGGAGCAGGAGAGCCGAGAACGGATGCAGTGACCCGGAGGAGAGCTTGTGAACTCGCCCCACTCGTGTCAAAGGCGGGTGGTACCGGCCTGGCCTTTGCATAATCCCCGCCCGGAGAATCTGCCAGGCAGCCAGCGACGGAGCGGATGCTTTCCCCGGGAAAGGTGCGTCTCCACCCCGGATTTGGGCATCCCGGGAGGGCATGCACGCGCAGAATTCGCTCTTTCTTTATCCCCGTACATCTTCACCTGCCAAAGAGGAAACACGGTCATCTGAATGCTCAGGGAAGAGGACACGTAGACGGAGATGTGGCCCAAACGCACCCCTCCGCCACCCCCGTGCAAAACCTTGCTAGGCCGTCCAGCCCAAGTTAGGCGCCCTGGAGGCCTCACGGAGACCGGGAGAGACTTCCAGCGCGTGCGGAAATCTCGCGGCATATGCGGCGTTTCTCCTACGGAAGGCGCGTCTCCTGGGGTCTGAGCAGGACGAACGCTGGGTGCGACTCCTCGCCATAAGTTGAACTTTATTGGATTTCCGGGCCACCATCCTATGCATGCTGACTTGCAGGTGAAACCCTGAAAGCAGGAGAGAGTTGGTTCCGAATAAAGCCCTCTTTCTTTGGGCCGCCAGCTCTGGGCTGGACCCGGGGCCCGGTTTTTCTCCGAGCATCCATGTTTCGGAAGGGCTGAGATGCTCAGGATCCTGCGGGAAAAGCCCGCATTTTGCCCCGTTGCGTGCAACGCAAACCGAGCGAGGCTAAAGCGGCGCGGAGATGGGCCGAGTCTGCTTTTGCGCGGTGACGAAGTGACTCCGAAGAGCCGGCTAAGACCACTGGCCTCTCCGCCAGCCCTTTGGGCTCTCCACCTGGTCCCGCCTTCCCCGACCTGGTGCCTCCAGAAGGGCTGGACTACAGCTCCTCTCAGGCCAGGATGGAGTCTGTAGTCCAGCCTAACTGGAAGGCACCACTTGAGGAAAGTGGTCTAGGAACGCTCTCTCTCGGCCTGTCTCCCTCGGCTTTCAAAGAGAAACCATCCACAAAAGCCCTCTTGCACACCCAAGATAATAAATATTTTTTCAACCCTCTTTCAATATGTTAAACTCTCCACACTAGAACTTTTTTTATTGGACACGTCGCTTAAAATAATTTTTAAAAAAAGATTGTCAGGGAGGTGATTAATACACTCTGGCGAGTAGCATCGAAGCAACGGCAGCCTCTCTGGGGGAGCACGGAAAAGCAGCGTGAAACCGATTCCGAGAGTCGGTCCGCGGAGTGCGGCCAAGCGGGCGTCCTCTGCGCTGTGGGTGGGGGCTGTGGCTCGGCGATAGAGCATGTGCAGAGAGCCCGGGATTGCCGAAAGCAGAGCTGCTCCCGGGCCGTGCAGGCAGGGGTCTCCCAGGGCCTTTCCTAAAGGGTGCGTCAGATTTACAGGTATCTACTCTTACAATCGAGTCCCTTCTCTCCGTCCCTCCGCCCTCGCCCACCCCTTTCATCTGGAGATCTCTGGAGATCGCGGACACGGGCACATTTTTTCCCGGGGGGGGGGAGCGGGCGTCTGATCTTTGGGTTGTCCTAACGACACTCTTACAGCCACAGGATTTCATGGATTTGGGAATTTTACTTATGGCTCCTTTTCCATTTTTGGAAGGTAGGATAAAAATGCGGAGGGGGCGGCAGCAGCTACCCAGTTGTCCGCCTTCGGAGGGTGGCCGGGAGAAATAAAACCGGAAGGAATGCCAAGTCCGGGCTGGCCGCGAAATGCATGCGAGGCGGCGAGGGCGGACGCTGCAGACCGAGCCCAGAGGCCGCGCGGTCCTCCCCCTTCCCTTTGTTTAAGTTCTCGCTCGCAGGCAGATGCGCCCAGTTCCTCACTGCGATGAGCCAGGCTCGTTTTCGGGGATCGGTCCGATCCGGGGGCAGGGAAAGCGGGGGCCCCTAAAGATTTGCAGACTTGCGCTTGCGGGAAGAGCGCGCACTTTCTGGGCGAAGCGGCGCGATGCCGCTTCCCCGCGCCGCTGGCGTGGACACGGGGCCCGGCGCGGCGCGGCCGCCGCCGATCCGGACCAGCCCTGTTGGTCCCGCGGCTGCGGGGCCAGGAGCGCTGGGCAGCCCGTCCTTGCCCCTCTCGGCCCCCGGGGACGGGCGCCGAGCTCCGGGCCGCCCGAACGATCACAGCGGTCGTCCTGGCGCCCCCCGTTCCCCGCCGCCGCCTCCCGCAGCAAGCCGCGCAGAGCCATTCTCTGCCCAACGCATCCGCCGTGCGCTGCAATATGGCGCATTCGCGCGCACGCCTCTTCCCAGTGGCCTGACACTGATTAATGGGACACGCGCCCCCGCCCCCGCCCAGGCGGCAGGAATGCTCAGGACGATGAATCATGCGCTATAAAGTTTCAGTCGTCCTTGCCGGGTGAGGGACCCTTGCAAAGGGAGCGCGCAGGAGACTCCTGGGAGGGGGCGAGGGGGGAAAGATGCCCTCCAAGCCGCGCTTAAGGTGTGGCAAAGTTGAGCGCCGCGGATTAGGCCCCTCCTGCTTCTGGCAGCCTGGCGCCAGAATCCTCTCCTTCTGGGTGTGTGCTCCCTGGTCAATGTTATTCCAAGATACACTGCACCTGCACCGGGAAGCTCCATCCTGCTTGCGGCTGGCAAAGGGCAACCCACAGGTCTGCGGAATTCCCTTTTCAAGCTTCCCAAAGCTGAGGGAAGCACAACTTATGCCTGTTGCCTGTGCCCAAAGCGACCCCTCAGCGATTTTCCGGGCAACACACACCAACACCTGTGCTTTCTTTGCATCTTCTCTCCACCCTGCAAAGGGGAACACGAGTGTGTGCAGAAAAAGTTACGGCAATGCGGTGCGCCTTTCCACCTTCATCTCTCCGTGCGCCACTTCTACTGATTTTCACTGTGTGCCCAGAGAGCATCATGCTAATGAGGCTGCTTTTCTACGCATGGAGCAAATAAATACTGGCATGCTTGCGCAGGTGTGCGCGTATTCATGCCTGCACATCATTGTTCGCTCGTACAGGTTGGGCTCCAGATGTCCCGGCCTACAAGTCCCATCACTCCTAACTGGCATAGCCAATGGCGAGGCCTGAAGGGAGGCTCAGGCCAGCATTCCTGCAGGGCCACAGGTTGTCTCCTTGCAGCAGAAAAGCAGGGGGGTGCTTAGTTTCGCGCGCGTCAAAAGCTTCCCAAACCCGGGAGACAACGTGGCCACACTCGGAAGGGCTGTGCTGAGCGGCCTTGCAGGCCTCTTCCAGCTCAGATCATTTCCCTACGATTTGATTCCCAGATCAGCGCTTTCCCACATAAAGGCCGCCGTGGTTGTCGGGGCTTCCAGCTGAAATGTCAGGACAACGCCATGCATCTTGGGGTGATGCTGGGATTTGGCCCCAAGCTCCATTTGGCCTGCGCGGTGCTGGATCCCCCTCCGCTTTTCAGCTGGAACCGGGTTGTGTGCACAGCCTTCGCTTGGGCTTGGGGTGGGAGAGCTTGCTCCCTGGTTGCTTGTCAGAAGAAGTGCTATCAGCAGCAAGTGGGGCTCTCTTTGTGCATCGGACACCCTTCGGGTGGGAGAGAAGTGGGCAGGGAGATCGTTTTGATGGCTGCCACGATCCCCAGAGGCATTCTGGGGTGTTCAGAGCAGGTATTCAGAGGAGCAGTTCAGCTTGTCCCTAAAGCAGGGGTCTCAATCTCAACTTACCTGGGGGCCCCGGAAGTAGAGTCTGGGTGAGGCTGGGCCGCATTAGGCGGTGGTGGTGGGCCGCTTTGAAGGCCGCAGGGCCCCTCCCCAGTGCCCTGCCTGTCCCGGCAACTGGCCCACGGACCACGAGTTCGAGACCCCTGCCCTAAAGGAAGGAAGGAAGGGCTGCCGGGTTTATGCTGTACAGGTGGAGAGAATCGAGTGTGTAAGGTTTGGTTCTCCTCCTCCAACCCTCAGACCTGGTTTCTAAGGAGAAGAACTTCACAGACATGGTGGAATAACCTGATCAATTTTTAAGGGCCTGCTTTTTAACTGGAAGGTGGGGGCAGTGGTGCAGCCCGGGAAGGATGGGGGGAAATGTAGCCCTGGACTTTATCAGGTGAGGAGCTTCACAGGGCACTGGGGAAAATCTTTTGGTTTGCATTTTAATGCAAATGTATGTTATTCTGCACACTGGGACCAATGCAAGTGCCAAATCTCAGGTCTGTTACAACACTGCACATCGTTAAATTTAGCTGTGGGATCCTTTAATCGAAAAGTGGCATAAAATGCATTTAATAGAAGAAAGTGCATACCAGAGAGCATGTGTCTGTATATGTGTAAATTCTATGACATTTAGATTCGAATAATATAGAATTGTTTGCAAAAAATTACTAGGAAAATAGTTAGGCAAAACTGTGTACCATAAAAGCATGTATTAGAGAAAAGTACACAGGAATGTGTATACGTTTTGTATGAATTTAAATGATACGAAGCATGTGGGACAAACTGAAGTTAAGATTGGAAAAATAAGAAGCCAGCGTGGCATAATGGTTGATGTGTTAGACTGAGATTGGGGAGAACCAGGTTCTAGTCTGCCCTTGACCCTGAAGCTCAGTGGATAGCTTTGGGCCACCCTAGCCTACTTCACAAGGTTGTTGTGAGCATAGTATGGAGAAGAAGAGGTGGGTTACGTAATTGAGGTTACAAGAAGAGAAAAGGCAGGACAGAAAGATAAGAAATAGATAATGGAGTAAAACCAACATTACTAGACTCGCCAAGCCAGATGAAGTATGGAAAGACCCTGTAAAGATGTTATTCCTAGCTTGCATTTTATGATGCAGATTTTAAATAGTGTTTTCTCCTTTGAACAGAAAAGCAGGACAAACATTTGCATCTCCTGGTGCTGACTGTATGGTTCCCCTTGGGTGTGTGGTGTGGGGCACTCATGGTCAACTCTGGCGCTGGAGAATGGACAATTACCAAACCAATGGACAAGGTTCCACTTATGCATCCAGAACATGTGTGGATGGTGATGAGGGCGACCACGCAGCCATCATCCACGTGCATGTGTGAATCACAGCTTTCACACGGGTGCCGAGCAAGCCCCAGGGGTTCCCTCCAAGTGAACACTTTTCACTGCAGGTCCTCCCGAATTCAGTTGCCAGCCATCGTCAGTTGGAGGCACCCATCTCAACCTGGAAACCCTGATTTCAGATGGAGCCAAGTGTTTGGACAAGGCCAGAAGCTTTTATGGGTTAACTTCACTGTGTTACTGGTACCACCGGAGTGGCTGGTGACTCCCAGATATGAATGGTTCCCAGAATGAGGACGGGAGACCTGGGAAATGTAGCTGAGACCAGTCACCAGTGTTAGTCCTATGTAAACCCATTGAAGTGAAAGGAACTTCGGTTTGTCATGGCTCACATAACGCTCATTCATTTGAGTAGGTCTACTCTATGCGGGAGTAACATTGAATACTATGGGGTGGAGGGAAGCCTAGACATTGAAATGATGGCGGTCCCTCCCTCTCCCTCTCCCTCCCTCCCTCCCTCCCTCCCTCCCTCCCTCTCTCTCTCTCTCCCTCTCTCTCACACACACACACACACACACACACAGAACTTCTTATTTCTCTAACCAGACACTTCCTAAAGGGAATCAGAGCAGACGTCTTGAAGCTTAAGGCTGCCATATGGAAGCAGGTCTTGCAGGATTCAATTCTGAGTAAAGAAAACACTGTCCTGATTTCTGGAAATTGTTTATTTTAACCACTAGGCCAAAAAATTATATAACAATAAGGAATACGTTCAGGATACAGCTTTGGGTGTTGGAGTCTTAGCTCCCTTACTCTGACTGTTCTAAGAATCCCTTACATTTCCTGAGGTTATATGGGCCTTTTGCGGTCTTGATTTTGTTTTAGCCAAAACAACCTTGTGGGGTAGCCCAATGGCACCTTCTGTGTCTACTCTGAGTAAATCCCACTGTCTTCAGTGTTGCCCACTCCCACGTGAGTGTGCCTGCATGGTCACACCAACATGGGAGAAAGGCGACTTGAAATTAGTAGGGCTTACTGCCATGTAAACATCCATGGGAAGATGAAGTTGTAAGGAACCACAGTGCTTTGCTTAAGTCAACTGGCATCTGTCTACTATCCATCTAAATCCTACACTTTGTCTCCTGAATTATAATTATGTGGGTTGTCCATCCAATGTTCATGCTCTTTGCCTCTGCCTACCGCAATCCATCTGTGTACTTGCAGAGGAGTTGCACTGGCCTCAGTGAGAACCAGTGTGATGGGAAGGCTGTAATGCAGGAGATCCAGGTTGTAATCCCCACTCAGCCATGAAGCTCACCGGGTGGCTTTGGGCCAGGCTCTGTCTCTCAGCCTAACCTACCTCACAGGGTTGTTGTGAAGAGAACAGGAGAGGAGAACTTTACAAGCTGCTTTGGGCTCCTTGCAAGATGGAACAGAAACTCAGTGTGGTGATCCAGACTTCACCGCGAACTGACCGTCCGACGCGTTGCCCCGGTTTTTGCACACGTGCGTGCGTGATGGAGAGGGGCAAAGAAAAGGTCGCAAGCGGTGACTTTTGCCCGCTTAGCCATGATTCCCCGGATCCTTGATATCTGAAAGGCAGAACGGAGTGCACAGGAAAGGAGTCAGAGGCAAGTCCGGACGGACGAGCGCGGTGGGAGAGGGCGCGAGATTCCACCTCCCGCGGCAACAGAGTCGCCGGGAGTTTCCGCAGGCCTGTAACTCCTCGGAGCATCTCAGGAGCCCCCGCAGCGGGCCCGCGCAAGGGGGGGCGCGGATCTCCCCGGGTTGGCGCCGCAGCAAGGCGGCGGGTGGGCGGACGCGCGGAGCCCTTCCCGCAGCGCGCCGCGGAGAGCTGGGCTCGTGTGGATTCCGAGTCCCCAAACGCGCTCGAGGCGCACACCCCTGACGGTGGGTTCCCAGTCCGCCCGGGCCCCCAGGCGCCTCCAAGACCCCAAAAGGAGCCCACGAAGTCCGCCCCGAAGGCGGACTCCTCTCCGAAAGATCCCGGGGACGCACAAGACCGGAATCGGCCTGGACGTTACGCGAAGACTCCCCCAGTGTGCGACTCGACAGACCAAATGCTCCTGTGAATCAGACGATATATTTTTTTAGAATGTAGGCGGGTTTTAATGGACTTGAACCCTCCATGAATGCTATTTCAGGTTGTTTTTCTAAAAAGGGACTCTTAGGGAGCAGCCACGGTCAAAGGTGGAATGCAGGGAGACTTACCTTCGAGTGGGCACGTGTAAAAAGTAGCAGGTGTGAGAGCATTTGCGGACCTTCTCTTTGTATTACGGGTTCACTTGCAGTAGCCGCCCCAATCGCACGCCTTGCCTCTCCCTTTCCCAAACCTTCCATAGTCATGAGGGCCCTGCGCGCCGCATTGATTTCGATGGGAGAATAAAGCCTTAAAACAACGGGCGGATTGAATTTGGCTGGATCGCATCCTGAGCCGTGCAGTTTGGCTGAATCGCGCCCTTACAATCTAAAGTCTAGACCGTAACAACTCCTTGGGTCACCTCGTCTTCTTTTTCTTTTTAAGAAGCTCGAGGATAAGAGATGGTGATGCACTCGCGCATTTGAGTGTGTGTGGATGCACGCGCGCGTGTGCGGGGAGGCGTTCAGTTTCACTACTGCCTGGAGTTAAACTTGAGATTACTAGTTCACGATTTGGGAAGGGAAGAGAAGGGAAGAGAAGAGAATGGGAAGGGAATGGGAAGGGAAGGGCCATTAAAACCCAGCTACAGAAGGATCCAAGAAATAACCTCACGTTCAACTTTCCACCGGCCTTTACTCTCTAACTCGTACGCTGGCCACGATCCAGCATGAAGTGCTATTTCGTTCTTCCACGTTCGGTGAGAATCAACCACCCCTGAAACCCGTCGAACTGAAACCCACCGAGTTTTAGGAGCGCAATTGTTACGCGTACTCCAGAGTAAACCTGTTTATGGGGAGTCGTGCTCACAACCAGGAAAGCACGCTTAGCCTGGACTGCAGGCAGTCCCGTCGGGTTTGCCTGCAGCCAAAGGGGCCATCCTAGCCATGCCTCCTCAGGAGTAAGTCCCGCTGAGCTCTCTGACGCTTGCTCAGGTAAGTGGATACGGCGGGGCAGTCTCGCTCGTGCCCAGTATTCGGAACAAGCCCTTTCATCACTGCTCCATCTTTCCGTCTCTCTGGTATTTTATTTCTAAAGTTTGCTCCAGTTGGTTTTGATTCCTGCCTCTCAAGGGTGCGGGGAGGGGCCTGCTGCCAGGCGGCGCCACGTCTTTGCGCTGCCTCCGCAGCAAGGGGCGCAAACTTCGGCAGGGCTTAGCCAAACACGCCCCTCTGAGCCGCGCCGCCCGGTTAGCCCTGGGCTGGGCAGCTGCCAGGCACGCCCGCTAAGGGCTGACGCGGAAGGCGATCGCGAGCGGGGCAGAGAAATCCCGGCTTCCAAGGAGGAGCCGGTGCGCGCTGGGCTAAGCAGCGCCTCCCCGAGGGAAAGCTCCTGGGCTTGCGTTTTCCCACGCCGCGCAAACGTGGCGGCAGCGCGGGGCTGCTGGGAAAGGCGAACTCCGCGCCAGGGAGAACTAGGAGAGGAGCTGGAAACAGCGCTGCCGACACGGAGTTGTTCTTGCGCACACCCTGCGCCTGGTCACAGCTAGGATGCCGGCGCACCGGTTTTGGCCCGCAGCTAAAAATGGATACTGCAGAGCTAAGAAAGGATAGAAGAGGGCTGCTCAAGGGGTCGAGCGGCTGCGACACCTCTCCTCTGGCGAGAGATAACCGCTGCAAAGACCTTACCACGTAGGAAAAATGGTGAGGAAGCAGAGCCACGACGGAGGTGTCGTGGCGCAGTGCAGAGGAGGCCTTTCCTCCCTCCCTCATATTTGCAATTATATTTATTTGTACCCTGCCTATTCCTGCGACTAGGACTCCCGACGGCTCACAACATACAAAAGAGCACAATTAAAACATAGGTAGAAGAAGAGCACAAAAGCTGAAGTAGAATTAGTAGCATGTTAATTCTTCCATATAGCTGGAAGTGAATGTTCCTGCCCAGTCCTGGATGCTAAGCAGCGTTGAGCTTGGTTGAATTTTGGATGGGTGACTAACTGTTGTATTCTTTGGCTTTGGCTACGGGTGATAAAAACTGTAATGTAATACTAATGATTAAAATTAAATAAAACATCAGTGTTAAAAGCAGTGCAATATATAAAATAAATTAGTCTCGTAGGTCCAAGATTATTCCCGAAGTTCTGCAGGAGCAGAAAGGTTTTTGCCTGGTGCTGAAAATACAGCAAGGAAGGCACCATTCACCCTTGGGGGGGCGGGGTGCCAGAGCTTGGGGCAACCACCAAGAAGGACCTATCTATTTTCTCACCTAGCATGCCTGTGAAGGTGGTGGAACTAAGGGAAGGGCCTCCCCAGAAGAGCTTAATGTACGGGCAGACTCAGAAAGCAGAATACAGTCTTTTAAGAGAGTCTGGACCTTAGCTGGATAGGGCTTTGTAACCAGCTTGTTGAACTGGGCCTGGAAACGGACTGGGAGCCAGTGAAGTTCTTTCAGTCGTGGTGTTGGGAGCTCCTGACATTCAGCCCCACTCCACAGTCTGACACAGCTCTCTGGAGCAGTTGGAATTCCTGAATACTCTTCAAAAGCAGTACCTTTCAAAGCCCGTTTCAGGACTCCAAAAGTACTGTGCGAATCTATTCCTGGCCAGCACTGAAACTTGGCCAGAAGTACCTCCCCACAAGCTGCCTGATGTCTGCAGGAGAAGTGTAACCCCATCCAGCAAGGATTTAATCTCTGTTCCTTCATCTGCCTTCTGACTGACCCAGAGAACTTCTATCTCCTCTGGACCAAGCTTCAATTTGTTTGCCCTCCTCAGTTCAGTACTGCCCACAGATGCCGACCGAACACCACAACTGTGTCCTTGGCATGAGATGGAAAGGAGGAATGGAGCTGAGTGTTCTCAGCATAGGTGCTGGTGACCCAGAACCTCACCACTTTGGACAACCTCTCCCATCCAATGGTTTTGTGTATGTGTTAACTAACATGGTGGACAAAATGGAGCCCTGAGGAACACCACAGGTCCATGGCCAGAGAGATGGACAGGAGCCCTCGGTTCTAGAATCATATCATAGAATAGTAGCATTGGAAGGGGCCAGAAGGCCACTGAGTCCTGCTATTGCAGGACACTAAGTTACGCCATCTTCTGGGCCAGTGCCTCCAATTCCCTTCCCAGAGAGGCAACTGAGAAGGACACTATTGTACTGAAAGCCACTGAGAAGTCCTGCAGAACCAACAAGCTTCCATTCATGATAACCGTCCCATGAAGCTGATTGGTGGGAGAGACAAGACAGATCAAAGGAATTACTTGTTCACACATAATCTAGCCAAACTCTTTGCCACTACAAAATGTAGTGATTTGGACTGCTTTAAAAGGAGATGGGGCATGCTCATAGGATATGAGGCTGCTAGTGACTCCTAGTCCCCATGGCTATCTGTTCCCAGGAGGCAATTTCAGAGGCAGTGTGCAGGGGAACATGGGTGCGAGGGTTCTGTTGCATTCATGTCCTGCTCGAGGGATCCTGCAGACAGCTGGCTAGACCTGCATGAACAAAATGCTGGACTGGACGGGCCCTTGGGACCTGATCCAGGAGGGACCTTCCTGGGTTTTTCGTCTTCTGAGTAGTGTCATTTATTATCCGTTGGTTTGTTTCCCTCCCTCTCACCACCCTGAATTTCAGAGGAAGAAGAGAAAAGTTGGAAAGTGTTCTTCCTGCCTCACACGGCTAGAATTTGGAGTTGCCCAGTTAAATCGACAAGCGGTAGGTCAATGTCGGCAGGTGCTTCCTGCCGCCAGAGGGACATCAACTTGCTGCGAAAACAGCTTGGCAGATTCGTAGTCTTGCCAATCATTATTCGTGGGAAGCAAAGTGGAGCTTCCATATTCAAAAGCAGCAGATGGGAGGGACACGAGAAGGGGAAGCAAAAGTTACAATGGGCTTCCAGGAGGCATCCAGAAAACCTTGTTAGAAAGCAAAACCTGGTCCAGATGGACTTCGTTCTGATTCATCAAGGCAATTTTGGGTGGGATCCAGATATAGGCATACTTAGGTTGTGTTCACATAGCACAACAAGCAGCCCTGCATGGTTGTCATGGGTTGAAGGTTTGTTTGTTTGTTTGTTTTTTGCCATGATCTCCTGACAGACATCAAGTGGCTTCTACTTTATGGTGGTGTCCAACCTCCCTGCTCAGTCCTCCCACTGTTAGCAAGTATCCTATCAGCCACTGCCCATGTTGCCTGCCTTTTCCTCATTGGTACACACATAGAGGCTGGATGGCTGGAGTGACTCCTGCGGCTGCCACTCTTTCCAGAGAACTTTGTGGTAGCTTCATACTAGCACTGTGGAAACTATGATGCTGACTTCAGACAACATGACAAGCCATGAAGTCATGGCAAAACCATGCTTCTGCGTATAAGTAAACCTGGCTCTTACCCACTGGTGTCACCCCCTTCCTTCCTTCAAATCACCTGTCACACCGCCTTGCTCACAGGCTTTTGGCTTGTTCTCTTTCTTGGCTGTTGCCATGTTTTCCCTCTGCATAGCAGCAGCTTTCACGTGGGCGTCCCACCATCTCCCTGTCTGCCAGCCCCAATGCAGATACACTGTTGTTTTCTCCACTGGCTACTTTATAGTGCAATGTAAGCTTCTTGCGAACAGGGACCATGCGGCCCATGTAACACTGGCGTAACATAAACGAATAAGTGGATAAGGGATTCATGCATTCTGCAACGAAGCTGCTGGCATGGAAAGAAAGGTTCCAGGCCGAACCGTCGTGTCAACAGCATCGCCACTTAAGCCTTGGCTTAAAGACAAGTCAGAGAAGAAAGGTTGAAAAAATATTAACCATCTTTGAGGTGCGTAGCCGTTCGTGTGTGAGTGTGGGCAAGACTGGGTGGGGAAGACGTTTTAAGAAGGAACTAGCTGTGGCAAATGCTGCCCAACTCACACAATGAAGCGATTAACATGTTTACGAATCAAATTAATCGCACATTAACACCGCAGCTCAGTGCAGCGGAATGCTAAACACGGCAGGCTGGAACGCCGGCCCGCCCTCTGCCACGTGGTTGCAGGGAGTGGAAGCCAGGGAAGGTGCTGGCACACACAAGCGGCTTTTGTGTTTGGGCAGACATCTAAAATGTTCTGGAGATGGTCGGGAGCCCCAGGGGAGGCGGGGAAGCAGACACTCCTGTGCAGAAGGGAAATGGCGGTGGAGAAAAGGAAAAGAAGGAAAAGCTTTGGAGAAACTTTCAGCCCTGCTAGCACATGACCACACTCGGTCTCCATTGATTAAACTGAGAGCCAGACAGCTCGTACAAGCACACATTCCTGATTTTCTCATTGCCCGATGACACGCAGCTAAGTGTGCCTGGGGGCTTGGTCAGAGGACATGGAATTAGGGGGAAATGCAGAAGTTGGTCTGTGGGAGCCTATTTATGCCTCCCCCCTGAACACTGACCGACAAACACACATCTGTGGGCGGCCGCAATGTCTGGACGAAGCAGTATAGATTGGAAACCTCGGGTCCACATTTCTCCCATCACACCAAACCACTTTTTTGAGGGGAGGGCATTCAGAAGAATAGCCCTGTTGGTCTATTGCAGCAAAAATGACCAAGAGACTTGTTGCTAACTGGAGACTGACCAATTTATTCTGGCATAAACATTTGTGTACAACACTGCACTTCATCAGATCCACGGAGTGTCACCGAAAGTTTCAGATTCTTATACAGAGTGGTTAGAATCAGAATTATACTAGAAGAACTGTGTAGAAGAAATGAGACTTCTGTTTCCCCTTTCCCCAGGATAGCTCTTCCAGCCCCCTGAAAATACAACACAGAGTCCAATAAGGGTGAGCTGTGGGGAGAAGGGGCATGGCCCAAACTGCAGTGAGGCAGGCAATGCCCTCGCCTTTGTGGAAGGCAACGCACCCCTATTCATGGTGCATTGGTGTGTGTGGGGAGAGAGAGTAAAGAGTGGGGCATGAAGGAAAATAAGCTCAGAAACCCCTGGAAGAGGCCACCCCACTGCTAATTGTGTCTGCTCACTGATAATATTCTGCCACAAGGGAAGCCAATTAAGCTGTGTGGATGGATATGGATGGATGGGTGGATGGAAGGATGGAATCCTCCCACATTCAGCTGTGACTTTGTACATTGTGCATCCTGCCATAATGTAGTGATTTGCCATGGTGAGTTGGTGGAACCAAGCTTCAGGTTGGGTGCCAAGAAGCACTTCCTGATGGTTAGGACCCCTAGGATAAGGAATGGGCTTCCAAGGGAGGTGGTTGAGACCCCACCAGTGAGGGCATTCAAAGGAAGATTGGACAACCACATGCTGGGGATTGCATGAGCGGGGCTGGCTGGAGCCAGGGAAAGACTAGATGGCCTGGAAGATCACTTTGTCTCTATGTTTCTAACCCTCAGATGAGCCCAGTGGTCGATTGGGCTCACCATGGGCACTTCACTCCCTCCGGGATCCTTCCCCATTGTTCCTCCCAGTGGTATTTCTGGGCGCACCATGGGAAGAGTGACCACCTTTCCCATCAGCCACAATTGCAATCTGCCTTTGGATCCCTACAGCTGTCTCTTCATGTCTCCCCACCCATGATCAGGGAGCCCAAGGACCAGCTGGGAAGTGCCCAGCAGCCCCTTGGAGGGCTTGCACATGCCTCCCCGCCATTTTTCAATTAATGCTCTTATGTCTGCAAATGGGTGCCAAACCCACTGTTGCTTTCTTCACTGTCCCTGCTGCGCCAACATGGCCTGGGCCTGGAAGCAAAATGGCGACACTTTGCAGCCCCAGTGGGGGAAGGGGGGAGAAGCCTGTCAGCTCATGAGTCGACAGATCAGACCTCCACCCCGTGGCACCAATGCACACCCTTCTGGCTTTGAAACATGGCATGCAGCAGTTCCCCCCTTCCCACTCAGGAGAAGAGCCCTTGAGCTGCAGGTGGGGTGGTCTTGGCTTTCATAGAATCATAGAGCAGTAGAGTTGGAAGGGGCCTTGAAGGCCATCGGGTCCACCCCTCTGCTGTTGCAGGACACCATGTTACACCATCCCACTCAGAGGGCTGCCCAGTTTCTTCCTGAATGTCCCCAGTGTGGGAGAGCCCCCCACCTCTCCAGGCAGCTGTTCCCACTGCCGTATTGCTCTGACAGTGAGGAAGCTTCTCCTGATGTCCAGCCTGAACCTGGGTTGCCGCAACTTGACTTGATTATTCCTGCTTTAATTGCCAGCCCCATGGTCGCGTTGGGGCCAGCTTTCCACAGTGCTTTCTGGCCAGCTGCTTGGCAAGAGCGGCAAGGAGATCTTGTTGTGGGACTTGACTCAAGGCATGGCAACCCAACCAGCAGACCCTTCACGAAACCACTGGCTCTTCCTGTGCTTACTAACTGTGACTGGTATCCACAACCACAGTCACATAACGCCTCAAACACTGACACCTGCCCACCGTCAGTTGTCTTATGGTGCAAACCCAGCCATGAAATGATCGCTACCCCTGTGGGGACCAGTGCTAAGAGAGTCCCAGCCGGGTGTGGGACCTATGTTGTTTTGATGTGATGCATCTCAGATGATGGCTCTTATCTACTGATCTCATTGGCATTAAGTGACATGGGTCAGGGCAATTGTTCTGAGATGGCTCCTTTGCACTTGTGAGTCCTCAGTGGACTGGGAGTGAAGAATATCAGTATGCGTGAGCCTTCTCCCAGTTCTCCTCATTGCTCTGGGCCGAGATCCTCGGCTGCCGGAGTAGAACAGGCGCATTGGTAAAGATTCCCCGCTGTCAAATAATCAGATGTAATTTCTTCCCGTCTCTCTGTGTGTATGTGTTTTCTAATCTTTTGCCACCATGGTTTTTGGGCCCGTTCCAGAGGGCTGCACAAAGAAAAGCTGAGCATCTGAAGTGTCACTCCGCAGCTGTGGCAAAAGAGAGGCATTTCCATTCTGTTGACGCTTCTAGCACATGTGCGCAACAGAAGGTGTTATCAAAGGAGCCGTTCACCCTCAGTTCTGCGCATTATTTTTTCACCGCTGTGGCGAATCTTTCTGAGCTCCGTGAACCAATAAAACAAGAGCCCCTGTTTGAGTTGATATATTAATATTTGCGGAGGATTTGCAAGGTCGGGGCAAAATGTCAGCAGATTGCCAGGGCAAGACTGCGGGGAATAATTAAACAAATCTCTCAGCACTTCAGCCTCCTGAACATCTTTATTAATCTTTTGGAAACAGTAATGCTGAAAAATTCCTGCTTTCGCAACCGTAAGCAAAGAGTCGGTTGAAGTTGCCTTAATCAACTCCTTGGTTCGGCGATGTTTGCTTTCTGACAGATTCTTGGCCCCCTCCCTGGGAGATACTTGCGAGCCAGGAAGGCGGTAATGGGCAAATTATCACCAGGCGGCCGAGATTCTCACCTCAGCCACAGCGCTAGTAAATGCTCACGGATGTCAGGAGAGGGTTTCATTGGGTCCAGGAGGGGGGGAAGAGACCGCTCCTCTTTCTGCAACTTCTTGCTGTATGTTTTGTGGTTTTAAAATATTGTATCACAGTGACAAGCACCTTCACCACTGTAGCTTGCATCCCGGCACTCCACTTTTATTCCAGTAATATATAAAGCGAGGCCTATTCTTGTGGCTACCTTGCATCACCGCTTTAGCTCCACACAAAGAAATCTCGGGGCTTGGATGGCATCTGGGCAACTTTCGCCTGCTTTCTGAGTGGTGATGGAAAAGCACTCTGTACCTGCTCAGGGATACTTGGATCAGGTCTCAAGTTTGGTGGATAAACCAGAGGCTGGGGGCTTTGGTGCAAAAGAAGAGCTGCCTGCACTCAATTCAGGTCCCCCAAAATGGGCTAATGTTGCCATTCCTACTTTTCAAAATGTTCAGTGAACCAGGGTTGGGACCTCTAGTGATTTTCATTTCATGTGCACGAGAGGGAAAATGCAGAATGCATCATATCTGATTACTCTGTAAGGTGGAAATATGCTTTTGGCTCCTGGCCAGGGCTGAGCAAAGACAGTAAAATCATTACCATTTGATGAAAAATGATCGGGGGCACAATCCTTTGCAAGTTTGGGCAGAAGGAAAGGCCAGCATGCTCCGGCGATGCTTAATACATTGGAGAAGTTAAGCATATCTATCTACTTGTATTTCGTTTTTTGCTGTTTTGCTTTGCATAATGATGGCCCTCCTCCCTGCAAAATAATTTAGCTTCACAGCTGCATGGCCCTTCCATGAGATTCCACTCTCAATTTCCTTTTTTTCTCTTTTTCCATCTGAAAATGTGGTATTACCTCAGCTGACAAAAGGACAGAAGATTGTACCTTGCCCTTCAACTTTTTAGCCAGATAATGCATCACAAAGATAGTCTAGCTCAACCTCCACTGGAATTACAGTTCCTGACCTCAAGCATGAGTTGTACATGTGAGTTGCAAGCCAGGAGTTGTAGAGTCATCTCCGCAGAGCCACAAATTCCAGGTGTTCAGCTCACCACCATCAAGCCACACTTCTCGGCCTCATCACACCTCCCCTCAGTCTTTAAAATGGGAATAACAATGCCTTGCCTTACAAAGAATTTGCATGGAATTGTTACCAAATCTACGGAAAACGTGGAGGAAACGACTTCAGTTATTCGTCTATTTATTTGCTATTTGCTATTTATACTTCACCTTTTGTCGGTCTTGCAAGGAATGCAAGTTGCACAACCCTCATACACCTTTCTGTTCCAGCCCCACAACAATCTTGTGAGGTAGGTTAGACTGAGCATCAGTGACTTGCCCAAAGCCACCCCATGAGGTGGGGCTTAGAGGAGACTAGATGTCTTGCGCCTCCCCCCGCCCCCCGACACCCTAACCACTACACCACCCTGCAAAGAAGTCTTCTCTGCTTTCAATTTGGATAATTCTTCCTAAGCTTCCCAACCAGCTTGAACGACGTTGCATTAAACATGCGGCCACCATTGGAAATGTCAGTCATACATTTTAATTCCATTCTCTCCCTGCGTCACTTACCATGCCCTGGCATTGCGACCCATGGTTTGTACTTTCCCCTATCTACCCCTAGACATTGTGGGAGGGGGAGAAAAGGCCGTCTGTCCTTCCTGCTTTTAGCGCCAGCCACGCATCAGAGGTGAACTGTAGTTCAGGCTGCATAAAGGGACTCTTCCTTATAAATCTTGAGCTATAGCAGCCAAACAACCTTGCACAACCTGGAACTTTGCCGCCTGAGGGCTCTCTTAAAATACTCCTATCCTTCTGTTCTAATTGAATGTCATCCACAACCGAAGGAAATCCATTGCATCAGTGCAAATTTTCTCCAGATACGTTGCTTTGCAGCAAGTGCTACTGGAAACACTCTGGGGTCCATCCTGGGGCTTGTTCAAGCACCTGTCGAGACAGACTTCCCCGCCTGTGTGGCCAAGATGTGCAGACTGTGGCTACTCCATCCTAGCTGAGCATGTGCTAAGGGACAGCCAACTAGGCTGGAGCCCGAAAGCTTTCCTATGGGACCCCAGACTGCCCAGCTGTTCCTGGGCATGTGCTGAAATTATTTATGTCATTATGTTAAATTATTTTATGTAAGCCATCCCAAGGCGTTAAGCGATGGGACGGCATACAACAATTCTAAATAAATGAAAGGTCCGGGGTGCTGGCCACCCTCCTAACATTGCATCCCTCCGGGTGAGTTGGCTTTTGGCCCACCTGTGCTCTGGGTCTTGCTTCTCCCTCTTCCTTGACTCTTCCTGCCTCATCCCACCTCCTTCTTCTCTGATGCCCAGTAATCTGTTTTCACAAATAGGAGACAAGATCCTCTAACGACACACACAATACTCATAGACATAGAGCGTGTGTAAATCAGCATACACAAATCTGTGTTGCTGTTGTTCCATCCAGGCCTGAGTCCTTGATGCTTTTGTATACAGAACCTCCTCTGATTCCTAGCCAGCCCGGAGAGTCCCGGGGTGACAAAGGGCTAGTTATAGCAATGGCCTGCAGAAAAAAGAAAAAAACAGCTAGGGCCTTCTCTGCGGTGGCACCCCAATTGTGGAATTCGCTCCCCAGAGAGGTTCACCTGATGTTGTCACTTTATTCTTCTCGGTGCCTGGTCAAAACTTTTTTATTTTCCCAATATCTTAAGGCCTGTTTTAATTGGGGTTTTATTATTAGTGGAATTTTAGGACACTGTGTTTTAATTTTTTTACATTTGTATTGTTAACCTGTCCCAGGACTTTGGTAATGAGACGGTCTAGAAAAGTTTTAAATAAATAAATGCATACATACCTACATACATACATAAACAAACTAGTGAGCTGTCTAGCCAGCCACCACCATGTTTGGGAGCCGAGGGCCAAGCCCCACTTGGCAGTAAGAGGTCCATGCCATTGAAGATGGGTCTGGTGTGATTACATGTGGTATAGCAGGCGAGAGGTGCGAGGGTTAGAAACATAGAAACAGAGCGAGTCAGAAGGGGTCTCCCAGGCCATCTAGTCTGACCCCCGGCTCCAGCCGGCTCTGCTCACGAGATGCCCACCATGTGCATGTCAGGCCTTCTTGCCACTGGTTGCTTTGTGGGTCTTCCACAAACACAGCTGCACCCCCTGTTCATTTGCTCCCCAGCCCAATCTCTGATATTGGAAGTAGGAACATCTAGGAGAAGAACAGGTGGCGGAAAGGCTGGTGGGGTGGGAAGTAGCATGGACTTTGTGATTCCCATGACTCCCATCCCTAACGTTTCACCCAATATGAGCAGACCCACACTTAAAGGCAAGTGTTCGCCACAGGGGCATGTTCATAGAGAGCTGCAGTCTACCAGAAAGAGCTTCCATGCAGCCCCTCCAGGAATTGCGTGAGAAATACCATCACAGATAGCACATCATTGACGGCTTGTTCAGAGCATCCCTCTCACAATTATTTCTGACGGACCTAGTTCACACAGTCTGCTGGCAATTGCATAGGGTGGATTCCCTTGAGCATCTACATGATCCACGTCAGCAGCGTTTGATTATGGTATTCCTGATCACCGTCACTGAAGGCATGGCACACCAGCTGGGTCTGCTGAAGAACATTGTGCCTCTGCAGCTAGCAGGGCAGCACTTGAATTTGTCATGGCTCATCCACACAAGCAAGACATTAGTGGATTCTACAACCATAAAATGATGGACATTCATGTGTACATCTGACCCAAGTTCAGTAATGAAGTGTTGAGAAGTCAAGCCTGAACCAACACCTCGATCTCTACTGAACAGCTGGAAGGAATCCAGGTCCTAGGATTTGATATACTCCCTTGATTCCATTTGGAAAAGTC
Organism: Varanus komodoensis; assembly: GCF_004798865.1. Taxonomy (NCBI): domain Eukaryota; kingdom Metazoa; phylum Chordata; class Lepidosauria; order Squamata; family Varanidae; genus Varanus; species Varanus komodoensis. The sequence continues at coordinate 4,828,294 of NW_025335942.1, forward strand.
CAAAGTCAGTAAAGTGTCTGTGTGGCACACCCAAGGACACAACTGTCCTCCACTTCTTTATTAAATTGCCATTCATCTTCATCCTTTTATACTCCAGCTTTCACTCCAGGCAAATCTCCTGAATGCAAACTCATTAATCTAATGATATCACTATTAATAATTGATCATTAAAAATTGCCTGGCACAATTATCATAGGAATAAAATGTGTATATTTAGAATGCACAAAGATGTAACATTGGATAGCTCTGGTAGGATATCTAGATTGGGAACAACCCACCAGTAAGTTGTCCAGTAATAGCGTGAGAGATTATTACATATTATTAGAATTAGAATTAAGGGTATTAGAATTCTGGCCATTAAGTGCAGATGGGAGAAAGCATGACATAGCTTTGTCAACTGCACTGGCTCCAGCTGTAGCTTTGCACTGGTGCTAACTCCATCTTGGTTAACTGCAGTCTATTTCTGGGCCCAGTGTTTTTACTTGCAGGTTTTTTAACCTTCCAAGACTTTCACAGTTTGGGGAAGGAAATCTGCAAATCCCCTTTCTCACATTTATTTATTTATTTAGAAAGCTTCTATGCCGCCCCATTCGCCGAAGCCTCGGGGCGGCTCACAACAATAAATACAACAATATAAAAACAATATAATTGGAGACGTCCTGGCCAAAGATGCAAAATCAATAAATAATATTAACAATTAAAATGGCATTTAAATAAAATGGTCTTGGCCTGGTGCCAAAAAACAAATAACGACGGCGCCAGGCGGACCTCTCTGGGGAGCGTGTTCCATAGATTGGGTGCCACCGCAGAGAAGGCCCTCCTCCGGGTACTCACCCTCCTAATATCTTTCATGGAGGGTTCCCGGAGAAGGGTCTCTCCCGCTGACCTCAAAAACCCTATACCTGCCTGGACCCTAAGAATCTTCTTAGAGTAAAGACGGGGACATGAGTTTCTTACACAACCTTAAGATGCGCCTCTGCACCAATGTAACTTGACTTTTGAAAATAGCATCTGAAAGAATCTGAGGGGCTAACAGGCTCATTAATGTCTATTCTGGGTAAATTAACTAAAGGCATTATATAAAATAAAATTAGTAAGTGAAGAGAAGGACAAGCCCTGCTGAGAAAGTATCAACATGGTTTCTGCAAAGATACGTCCTCTCTCATTAACCTTTAGAGATCTTTGAGAATGTCAAGAAACATGTGGACATGTGCAATTCGGCAGATGTTGACTTAGACTTCGGACAAAATCTCTCACCAAAATCTCTCAGCAAAATCCCTGAGCAAACTGAATCATCAACGGAACAAGAGTGGAGATTCCCTTATGGCTCAGTCCATGGTGAATTGCTCCAGTAGCAGGATGTAAACAGTAAGGTTCCAGGGGAATCTTTACAGGGACCTGTGGTTTCACATGCCCACAAATGATCTGGAATTAGGAGAGAGCACTGAAGTGGCCAAGTTTGCGAACAACACTCTATTATTTAGGATGGTTGTGACGAGCCCCAAAAGATGCTCTCCAAACTGAATAGGCATCAACATAGCAAATGCAGCTCAGGGAACGCAAGTATGAAGTGACAGATGTTGAAGTAAAATATCTGATTGGAGCCAAGCTGGCAGTGACTGCCCAGGGAAGAGATGTTGGGCTTGTGGTGTGCAGGACCGTCCAAATGTGGATGCAGCGCATGGTTGCCGTGAAAAAGGCAAACTCCACGCGAGGCAGAATTTGGAAAGGAACTGAAAATAGCCAAGGTGGGGTTACTCCTATGCACTGTGTACCATTCTGGTTCCCAGACCTAAAACAGATGCTGTAGAGCTAGGAAAAGGGCAGAAGAGGGGCACTCAGAAGATCAAGGAGTTTCAACACCACTTCTCTGAGGAAAGGTAATCACCGCAAAGACTAGATCATGTTGGAAAAATGCAGAGAAAGCAGGGACACCACAGAGGTGTACAGAATTGTGCAGAGGAGAGACGGACTCTGTCTCTCTCTGTATGTGTGTGTGTGTCTGTCTCTCTGTCTCTCTCATGTAATAATTATTCCATGAAGCTTCTCAGTAGGAGGTTCAGGTCAAAACAAGGGCATTGTCCACATGGTAGGGTGGCCACGTATCCTTTTCTGTAAAAAACAGAGGACTGTTCTCTCCTTGAAGATGTCCTCTGTTTGAAAGGCTGTCCTGCCCACAGAAACCATCAGCAGCTGGAGCTGAGCCATGAGCCTTGGGGGGGGGGGCACATCGGCAGCCCTTGGGTGGTGGACTGTGCAAGGCTCCCAGGTCCACCTGGTGCAGCCGTCCTCACTCTGACGAGGCCTGCTGTATTTCCGGAGAACTTACACCAATGATTTCTCAGTCTACATTGATAACTACGCATTGGCCACGCCACACCGCTGTCCTCTTCGGCCCTCCCTGTGGGGGATGCATTTCCTCTGGGGAGCTGCCATCCCTGCCAGCTCAGTTCCTCCACCCGCCCTGCCCTTCAGCCATTCATGGCCAGAGAATTTTTGCCGGTTCCTCCTGACTCAGAGGAGGATGCACCTTGTGCATCCAACACAGGGACAGCAGCTCAAGCAGTACAGGCACGGGGCGAGCGTTGCCCCAACAATTCCGACAAAATCTGGAGGGAACACGTTGGTTCACCACACCAGGGTAATGGGCGAGGGAGGAGGGAAATATTTCGAACCATTTAAATCCATTTCTGCTTAAATCCTGTCAGTGGAAACAATGATTCTGTGTATATTTCTGGCCAAAGGCAGGCCTTTTAGGAGCTTTCTGTAATAATGTGATATATTAATGTAATATTGATTATGTTATTGCCTGTAAATCCCACTGCTTAATAAAGCTGCAGTCATTTTGCAATAAAGTAGCATTTGCAGTCATTTCATGGGTGTCTGGGGGCAAGCAGGGGACTGATGTAAAGTCATTTATGAGGAAAAGTGGTACTTGGCAAAGAAGGAAACCAGAGAAAATGTAAAGATCTGGATGAAAAAGAAATCGGGGGTGCGTGTGCTTATTTTTAGCACTCCACGCTTCATGTTCAGCTTCTTGATTGACTGCTCTGTGTTTCTTTTTTTAAGGTTCAACAAGGGAGACACACTGTGTGCTATATCTATGCATGAATCGGAGAGAGACGAATATTTTATTTTCAAAAAATAACAAGTGAGCGATAACTGCTGATATTGAGTCCATGTGAAGGCAAGGGAACAAAGCATAGTTTCCCCACGAATCATGCTCACTTCAAAGTTGAAGCGCTCACGCACCCTTTCGGAGGAAATGCCATCACACTTTTTGCAATCCCATCTGCCACTAATATCATCCGGCATGTGGTCAGGTTCTTTCTGAGCTGACTTTTATCTCTCTACCAAAATGTTCATGTCTCCGTTTTCATGTCGGATGCTAAATTCAGGTCACTACAAAATCAGAACGACTTTTTAATTGCTCCCTCCTCTCTTTGAGGAGGCATCCAAGTTCTTCCTTCCAATAGCTAAGCGCTTGTTTCAGGAGACAGGGTGAACCAAACTCTCTTAGCCAGCCCACCTTCCAGGACCTGAAAGATAGTGGTGAGCCCACCAAAAAGCTTCTAGCTGAACAAATTTCTAGCATGCTGTGTCTGGAAGAATCACAGTCGTTTTGGTAATGAGAAATTAGACCTGGGGAATTGGAAACTTGTGTTATTTGCATGAAATATCTTTAGGTATGCAGGGGACATTAGTTTAGTCTGCATTAGAATTCAAACTTACTGAATTTTGCACTTTGAAACCTTTCTGCAAACTGAACATTAAAATACGTAGTAGGTTAAGGGATCTGCTTACGAACTAACACTCATTAGGCAGCAGCACATACACAAATGCATTTAGTAGAAAAGTGTACAAAATGAATTTTCAAAAACCTTCAACGTTTGCGATGAACCAAAAATAAAATCAGAAAATGTGGAAACCGAGAAAAATCAGAACCGGTCGTCCCATCTGTTGTTGATCTCAATTCCTTTGGGATGAAAAGGGATATTTGAAGAAATTGGAACCAAAGTAACTTCTAGAATTGGGGAGGGGGTGCTTGTGGGAATGCAGCCTCCATCCTACCGCACCAGTGCATTTGAGGCTAGAGGTGGTGGCTGCTGTACCCCAACATCACAGAGTTGATCACCTCTGTTTTAGCAGCAGAGGATCTGAAAGGGAGCTTGCAAGTTACCTGATCCAGCTCCGCACTGCACACAAGTCACTATTCCTAATCCATCAGGAATGTCTCCAACTTCATCTTAGATTCCTTTGAACACTTCACAGTGATGTGCTCCATTTTCAGTCGGTCCTCAGTGCTGGTAATCAGTTTCCAGTACTGAGTACTGATTCTGATTCAGTTGGTAATCAGTATTAAGAGCACCACGAATTCCACTTCAGATGGAGATACCAGCCAAGCCATTGTCCGATCAGGACAACCGAGTCTGGGACCCCCTTGTGCGAGATGGATCCTGTCTTTGGGAATGCGTTACTGAGTCATCCAATAACCATGGCAGGAGTGAGAGCTTTTTGTCCACCGTGCCTGGAGGACATCTAGCTCTCATTTTGTGGCAGGGTGCGCCAGCCCTGAAATCACCTCCGGAGCATCTCTGCCTCCCCTCCCTAGTTAAGCCACACTGAGTAGCTTCTCCAACCGGTTATTATGCTGTAAAACCAGATGCCTGGGAATGGGCTCGGCAGGCTTACGATGCAAAAACACACAAGTATGGCTCACAAGTCGGGACCGGGGCCTCCCAGCCAACCCACTGTGCATCCATGGGGAGAAATGGGTGCTGCGCAATTTGACCCTGTGCCATGGATCATGTTTGCAAGTGAACAGACCAACCCTTCACTGTGGCCACCAGCAAACAGTTTTGCCAAGGTTGGAATAGTCTCCCTGGAGTCTTCCATTTCAGCAACAGTCCTTCATATTTTAATAAACTAAAGCTGTTGGTAATAGATGATGATTTGACATTTGACCAAGAGGTGTGTAGCCAAATGAGCAGGATTCAGAGACCTGGTCAAACATTAGCACCTAGCCTTCCTGATTTAAGGGGAAGGCTTTCAACACATGCTTAATTCTGTCACTGAATTCAATGTGACTTGAAATCATTTAACCTTGGCTGGATCGTATCCCAAGATTCTTTCTTCTAATATTTACCACACTGCAACTTAAACATCCAATTTCCTATTCACAAGGCTAAGAGGAAACACATGTTCTCTTTCCTCTTTATGGCGAATGCTAAATATGTGAAGGGTCTGATTTTATTCACCTTCCCCTTCCCCTTCTCCTTCCCCTTCCTGAAACCCTTCTTTCTCTTCTGAACTGATTTGCTTCTTTCACTTTCCCACCCTGTATTTCCTGCAGCTGCCTGGCAATAGGCAAGAAACAAACAAACAAACCAATACCAGGCCCATCTTCGGTTTGTCCTGAGAGGTTTTGCACCTCTGATCCTAAACAAGGACCCTGCAGATGTGGTCAGCAACAGTGTAAGAAACCAAAGGGAAGGCCCAGATTCAAAATGCCCTTCCTGCAGAAGGGGCCTTCTTGGGTGGGAGAGTTTTTTTTTTCCAAACTCAGGCTTTCCGTCTACAAAATGGATGGGCACATGAATACTGCCCTGCTTTGGCCTGGGCAACCAGAAGGGTTGGTCCAAAGCGCCCACGAGTGTTTGTGATAAACACAGCAATGGGAAGGAGTGTGCGATCGCAGCTGGGCAGCATCTTTCCCCTGCTGCTTCCCGGCATCTCTCCGGGAAATGACCCACGATCCTGAGATCTCGCTCCTCGACGCGTTATTTCCTTGCCCCTTGTCTGTTTCCAAACAAACATAACCAATGAGATTGTGACTGCATGTCCTGTTCATCATTTCGGGGTGCATCAAGAACCAGTAAATGCTGCCAACAAAATCTGTAAAATCCTGATGAAAATGCACTGGAGTATATTTTTGAAGAACTAGAAAACGTATTGCATTCATCTCATGTTGCGTTTTAAGGGGATGACTAAACTCTGCAGCCTCATCAGCTCGGGACCAGTTGCGCAGCAATGTTTTCTCACCCAGAATCCTGGGATTGAGGATTTAGACGGGTGCTGAGAATTCTAGAAGAAGCTGCCTCTCCAATTTTCTGAGCTCTCCGGGAAGGAACAGCGTTCATTTCAGTAGTGTTTGGGGCTGGACGAAAATGTCCCCATCCTTCTCTGGTCTTTTCTTGTATTTTTCCTTTTTTTCAAGAAGCACAGCAAACGAGAGCAATATATCCTGGTGGAAACAGAAGGATTTGCCCTGGCAGCTGCCACCCTGCACAGTATTTCCTCCCACCTCCTTTGTCCTAGTGGCACGATGCCGCCTCTCACATGGGGTGGCTGAGCTAGGTAGCCGCGAAAAGGGTAAAAGAAGTTTCAGCTGCATTTCACCAGTCACAAGTAGCCCTGCATAGCCTTCAGCACAGCCTTTCAGAAAAGCGCTTAGCCGCATTCTTCCTCCATGCTAACGTTAACCACGGGAAACAAAAACGGATGGGAAAGAGACGGAGGAAGGCTCAAGGGATCTCTGCTATTCCCTCCGATCACTTTTCCAGTAGCCCTTCTACTTTTGGGGCCACCAGTACCATGTTCGCCCTTGCCGTTCCTTAAACGGACTTCCACTGCTGTGATTCTTACAATGCAGCCTTGTGCCGATCTCTTCAAAAGTAAGCCTCACGGACTTTAATAGGGCTTCTTCCCAGGTTTGCATGCACAGCACTGCAGCTTGGACTCTGGTTCAGTATGTGTTTTTAATGAGTACATGTTTTAAGGAACGGGTTGTGTTAAGTTTTCCCAGTCAATCTATTGCTTGCCAAGCCGTATCTGCACGTGCATCAGCACACAAGAGCACTGCTGAGCTGTTCTGTGTTTCGCACAGATTCACTGTGTCGCACAGACATTTGTCAGCCAAGATTCTGCCAGTCACGGAAATGTAGAAAGAAGGGATCTGAGATCCCAAAACCATTAGATCAGACATGCATTCTCATTTAACGTACAAAACTGGAGCCGTCTTCCAGGAACAAGCAAGCCATCAGTATAATCCTCGATGCAGTAAAGTCTGAGGACAACTGATTTATGCCACTGAAGTTTCTACAGCCCCTCCTCTTTATAGGGGCCTATCTTATCAGATCGTGTTGCCTTCATATCCTCCCTGCCTGGGAGCATGTTGGAAGCATCTGTTTGGCCACAATCTGGAATGCCGGGCCTTTGGTCTAATCTAAAAAGAGCTTTCTTATGTTCTCATCCGATTGGAAATCGTGGGGAGGGGAGTGGGGTCGGCAGGAGCAACAGAGAGTCATGTGGCAATACAAACCAGTAAATCCTCCAGAAATGCAAGCACACCGCTTTTACTACAATATTTTAAATTACAGCGACATCGTTCTTATCCAATGGATCAACATCTAAGAACACAAGAAGTTCCCTGATAGGCGAGACTGAACACGTACCAAGTCCAGATGTTCCTAGGAAACCCGTGAGCAGGACTTAAGTGCAGAAGTCTTGTACCCATGCAGCTGTTTCGCTGACTCTTATCACTGCTAGAAGCCATTGCCTGATTTATCCAGTAAGACAACAAATTCATATTTTCATTCCGTGCGGTGTGAAGAAATCGTTCCATTCATCTGTCTGGAAACTCCCACCAGATCCTCTCAGGGCTAGGTCCTCTCAGAGGAAAATGTCTTCCTACTCACTTTCCCCATTCCATGCATAATTTTGTACATCTCCATCAAGTGTCTTCTTGCTTGGGTTCTTCCCAAGCAGAAACACCCAAAGGTTGTAACGTCTCCTCATGGAGAAGCTGCCATAGTCCCTTGATCATTTTAGTTTCCTGTTTCCTGCATCTTCTCCTGCATCCATTTTGATGTGCAGTGATCAGAACTGTACAGAATATTCCAAAGGTGGTTATGTCATAGATTTGTACAAAGGTGCTATGATATTGCCCAGTTGGAAGTTTAATCCCCTTCCTAATGATTCTTAGCATTTGTGTGCCTAGTAGTGAATTCTCTTTATCGGCAGGGTGCTTGGCCTGTAACAGGGGAAAAATAACTATTTTGGCCTGGTGATCAAATTGCTCCTGCAGACTAATCCATCTTTCCTGGCACTGCACATTTTTTGATTCTGCTGCTGAGAGAGAGGCATGGAGCGGCAGAGAAAAGAAGCACTGGAATTGTGCACAGGCTTTCTGCTCTGCTCATCGTCCCACTTGGATGACACAGAGCACGTGAAAGTTCTTGCCACGGCCTTGCGAGAAAGCCTCCAAGACAGGCTGAATCACCTTTCAGCTTCATGTGCCATTCTGCATCCTGACTGAACCTCTGTTTCCATGTTGGGGCGGGGGCGGGAATCTGTAGGAATGAGGTCAGGAGAAGGGGAAGGGCCTAGGAGAAGGGCTTTGCCAGATTGAGAGCAAATTTGGCCCATGGGTTGGTGAGTCCTCACTCCTGGATTATAAGAGGCCCCTTCCAACTCTAAGATTTAACAGAAATGCACCAACAGGGCATCTCTCTGGATGAATCAAAAGGAGAACTGGAAACAACCAAGTAACAGAGCAGAATATGTGTTTTGATACATGCGTTTCTTCGTTTGCTTATCACGGCACTTTAACACAAGGGCATGCAAGAAGTGAGGGCAAAGCAGGGCCCCCTTTTGGCTGTCTTCTGCAGAGAACCTCAGGAACAGCAATGGCCGAGAGTTCTGGTGTGCCTTGAAAATGTTTGGAATACGTCGTGGCATATGTTCTCATGAAGACATCTGCCGAATGAGAGCAACACCCTGCGCGCCTGCTGAAGTGGTCTCTGGCCCATGAAAGCTTGCTTCTGTTACAGTAAAGATGTTAGTCTTTAAGGTGCCAGAACCCCCTTTGTTGCCGTTGCCGTATCAGACTAACACGACTACCCCTCTGGAATTAAGAAGACAAAAACGTTAATCGTGTTTGAAAGGCAGAACTGTGTCTCTTATGCCATGCCTTTTCTATTATCTTTGCAAGCTGCTCATTAACTTCACGGAAGGGAATGATTTCCAGGCACACAGAGGCTCATTCCTGGGAACAGAGCACAACCTTCCTAGTGACAATTTTGTTTAAGTGCACGGGTTGCTTGCAAAGGCCCTAAAGTGACTTCTCCAGATTAAGATTGCACAACTTGCTTTTGGCTCTGATATCTGCATCTTGGGATGGCCAGGCTGGTGGGGGCAGCACATGGGCACGCATACATGTAGATGTCACGGAAGCACATGACTCACACCCATGCCCCCCCCACACACTGCTCCATCTCTCAAATCCCCCTGCTACTCTAAATGTGCGCATATGCTTTGATGAGATAAAACCCATGTCCATCCCAAAAATCTTAAACCATCCAGCCATCCAGGTTTCCTGACTTCCGGTTCTTCTGCCTCCTGTAATCCACCCTTTTGCTAAAAGCTCATGGAATAGTAGAGTTGGAAGGGGCCATGAAGGCCATTGGGTCCATCCCCCTGCTGTTGCAGGACACCAAGTCACACCATCCCACTCAGAGGGCTGCCCAGTTTCTTCCTGAATGTCCCCAGTGTGGGAGAGCCCCCCACCTCTCCAGGCAGCCGGTCCCACTTCCGTGTTGCTCTGACAGTGAGGAAGCTCTTCCTGATGTCCAGCCTGAATCTGGGTTGTTGCAACTTGACTTGATTATTCCATGTCCTACACTCTGTTATCAGCAAGAAGAGCTCTTGACCTTCCTCTTTGTGGCAGCCTTTGGGGTACCTATACAGGCATCTCATGTCCCCCCTCAGTCTTCTCTTCTCAAGGCTGAACATCTCCAGTTCTCTCACTCTCTCCTCACAGGGCAGTGTTTCCAACCCCTGGGTCATTTTTATTGCCCTCCGCTGGACCCTTTCTCATTTACTTGCACCTTCTTCAATCTTGGTGCCCAGAACTGGACACGGTATTCCAGGTGAGGCCTGACTAGCGAGGAGTAAGGAGGGGATCCTGCTCTGGGTTGCCTGGAAATCCTCTTTCTCACGGCAGATGCTCCAATCCCCCTCTGTGGACACTCTGCAGATGGCCGTGGGTTACTTTGAATGGGTGTCGCTACGGTGTGTGCGCACAGGGGAAGGGAGGTCCCAGAAATCCCCTTCTGTGCATGAAGTCCTTTGTTCGGATCCAGCGTTTGAACACAGAACGGAATGTCCTGCTACTGGGACTTTGCCTTGCCCGATAACGAGAGACTGATCCTTCCCATTTGCTTTCAGTCAGCTCCTCATTTGTCCAGCATTAAGTTCTGATCTGATCTGATCTCATTCCTGCCTCCATCTGCAGTGCTCTTTCTAAAAAAGCACACCCATTTGTGCTCATTTTGGAGCACATTTCTCTGAACGTGTGCATTGTTGTACATCATTTTCAAAGCAACGTCATTTTTTCCAAGTTACTTTCCCTAACATAATGCCTTTTGACCTAACATATGGATTTTGTAACAAATTGCTCACACACCCCTATAGATAACCATGAATTCTCAGGCCCCAGAGAGAGGAAAGTAGTTTCTGCAATATCAGTCCCTGTTTAATTCATATATTACATTTCTGTGAATCTCTCTGGGCAGATTCCAACAAAGCAGAGTCCTAAACTGCAACGTAAACTATACAATAAACTTTTTAAACTACAGTACAAAAGAGAAGGAAGATCCAAAGCAAAACCCAGCAGCAATGCAAAGATTTAAAAGGCAGGAACAGGTTTAAAGGAACAGAAATGGAGAGACTGAATTTCCTGGGAAACAACCAAGGTCTAGAAGCCTCAAGATCCTCTCTGCCCTGTGATGGGCAACTGTGGGGCAAGTACAATTGGCAAGCATTAGCAGGCCAGTGTGTGCATGTGTGTGTGAGTATAATATAAAAACAGATTGTCCTTCTGCCACTGCCTGGGTGACAGTGCATAAGCTGGTCTTCCTCCATCTTGAGCAGAAATGCAAGAAGGATCAGGAAAGGCGCCACTAATCGGGCATTTTGTCTCCGGCAGCGGCCGGCCACCTGCCTCTGGGAAGTTCCAAGTAGGGCATGGAGATGCTGACCTTCCTCTGCTCTCGATCTCCAACTCCTGCTGCTTACGGGCAGTGAGGACTAGTGGCTCCAGTGGTGTTGAGGTGGTGTACGTACTTCAGCCGGAACTTTTAAGGAGCTCTCCATGCTGATGAACCATGTGCTTGTCATCTATTTAAATTCTTTGCTATGCCATCTCATATTCCTGAGGAACCTCAAGACAGTTTCTTACTTCTTACTTGTAGGGAAATATGTCTAGAGTCTTCTGAAGGATGCTAAACCTGGTGCCGCTAAGGGCACGGTCTGCTTCATCTTGTAAGAGGAATGCTGAAACTCCGCTTCTCCAACAGGACATAGGTCGTCTGCTGCTTCTCTTTTTCAGGCGATTGAGACAACGGCCAGGCAGTCTGTTGCTGTAGTCTGCAGGCCAGTGCATGAGCCAACCCCCCACTACAGTCATCCTGGACTGTGCCTTCCCCTCCTCAGGAGAAACACACACATGGGATCTCTTTATTCCTAATTCCAATTGTTGCATGAGAGAGTTTTCCTTAAACAAACAAATAACTGTTTTATTATGTCCCTAGTATCCTTGACAGCCACCTTAGGCAGTATTCATGGAAAGGAATGGTAGGTGTGGAAACAGCAAAGCAACACTCTAAGAGAAGGAGTAAAAATCAGAAATTTGAACTGATTGCAGAAACAAGTGGGCATCCAGTCCAGTCCTCCAGTCTTCTAGTCCTCCAGCCCTCTCCAGTCCTCCGGTCCTCCAAACTTCCGATCTTCCAATCAACCAATCATCCAATAATCCTATCTTCCATTCTTCCAGAGTTCCAGTCCTCCAGTCCTCCAGTCTTCCAATCTTCCTGTCTTCCATTCCTACAATTTTCCAATCCAGTGCAGACAGTCCCAGTTGTGGGCCCTGGTTAGCAGTCTAATCCTCTTTCTGAAGCTTTTCTGAATGCTCTTCAACAGCAGCCCTAGATAGGCAAGTTCCAGGTTCCCTCCAGTAAGCAGGATCCTGGCCATTTCAGCTTAACCAAAACCAACAAACTGAGTCAGCTCCCGAGGCAAAGAGGCAACCTGGGAATATCTTTGCACACAGGAGTAGTGTGGTCCCAAGGTCTAGACCCAGTGAATTATTGGGCTATAATAATTGCCGGTGACGGTCTCTTGGCACATCTTGTGACAAGCAGGGCTGGAAATCAACCTCTACCGATGGAAAGAATCCAAGCCAGAGATCTGAAAGTAGTGCCGGGGGTGTGCCAGTTGGCTTGGCTGGTTTGCCAGCAATTCATGTGTCTAATCAAATGAAGTTGGTTAATTGTATTCTAATCAATAAAGTTTTGGCGCCCCTCAGATCCAAGTCATAACATCTGTGTTTTCTTTTTTCCATTCGGAGACAAATGCCATGTTTGTTTGCTGTGCAAAGCAAGGGAAAGGCTCAGTGGAAATGCTGGGCATATTCTGTTTGTTCGTAATCGGATCTCTCCCCTGAATGTTAAGATAGAGAAAAGAAAATAGCATAAAATAAGCACAATATTCACAGTCAAGATTCAATTTTCATGGCCAATTTGAAAAGTGGCCTAATCCACACAATTACGTTTAAGCCAAACATGCCTTTTGCAATATAAATAAACTGTAATGTTCCCAGAAGAAAATGGGAAAAGAGGGGTAATATTACTCTTTTAGGCAGATGGATCAAAGGAACACAATCAAATAACAAGACAGTATAACCACATGGTCCTATGTGCGTCTACTCAGAAACAAGTGTCACTGAATTCAAGCAAGTATGGATTGGATTGGTGCCTCCTGCAGTCTACAGAGGGTGGGGGGGGAGAGAGAGGAGTGAGTCATGGTTAGCTCATATTTGGAGTTTCTCCTTATTATTTATTACCTGTTTTGCAAATTAAGAAATAAGACAAGGAATGCAGCATGTCGACATTCAGCTCTGCCCTGAGAAGATGCGCACTAAAGCAAGCTGGAACACACGAGGAAGCATCTGATATTGGAGGGTTCTGTCTAACAGGTGACAGCCTCCTGGGATGCACTGTGAGCTACCTGTTGAAATGCAGGATGCTGTGTGGGCTTCCTCACCAAATTAATGCAGCAACAAGGGAGAGCAGATTTGTGACTGCACATGTGTGAAAGTGGCATGGGCTGCAAATAGATGGATCTTGCCTCCCATGGATGGGTCACCGTGAGCCATGCCACCTGGTTTGACGGAAGATCTCAAGTTTGTGCTGACCTGGGCAGGGCAGGGCAGGAGAACATGTTTCAAAAACATGGCATGTCACACACACATGCGTGTGCATCAGTGCGCACGTGCACACAGTCCCCTTCCTTTTCCAGCAATATTTTGTGCCTTGCTTGTTAAGAGGCGGCCATTAAGAGGCAGGGCAGGGCAGTAGCCTGTCTCAGTAGAGAAAAAGCATCCTTCCACTGGGAATGGTCCGGGTCTGGATGCGTCTGGGAGAACCACTGCAGGCATGCGCTGGGGGTAGTGGCCAGACTTGTCCCCCTGGCCTGAAATACCACCCCTGCACTGCTGAATTTGCTGCCGTGTTGGAGGCAGCAGCTGAACCATCCATGGACCTGTCCTAAAAAGCCCCAGGCATTGGTTCGGAGCTGAATTTCACCTCCTAGGCCAGCTTTACTACTGGTTTAATGCCTCCGCTGCGGCTGCTGGAATTCGGCCACGGAGGTGTGGTACCCAAGGGAGTTTTGGGTGGTTGAAATTAGCTCCAGAGCCTGATCTAGCCCACCCGGGCCTGATCTAGTGAAAGCCCAGCCTTCTTCAGAAGTCCCCTTGGATTCAAAAAGGGCTTCCTGAACTTTGGGATGCGCTTGTGACTTGTCAACCCTCTTAAAACAAGGGCAGCAAAAGCCATGCAGACTGTCAGCAGGTTTGAAACGGCGAGCATAAAGCGGCAGATTCAGAGCCCTGTTGAACATGGGATTCACAGGAAGGCCGGCAAGCAAATGGCTTAACAGTGAGGCATCATTATGAGGCGCATAAGCAAATGGCCTTTACGAAGCTGGGTGACTGGCGGCCGAAGCCGAGGGTGTCAGCTGGCAAGCCTCTGAAGTGGTATACACAGTGGGCCTTTGCCAAAGACTTCGAATCTGGGGTCTGCGGTACCAGGCTGTGTTATCACGGAGCGATTGACCTTTCTAAATGCATGAGAAGTCAAAGACCTCTAATCATCTGTCAATACAAGCAAAGCTCTGAAACTCTCCCTGGGCTCAGACACTGTATCTTGGCTTCGGTCTTCTAATCCGGTAGATATGGGCCCAACTCTGCCATTCTCCCCTCCCCGTCTGCCTCCCCTCAACACCAAGGCAATAACGCCAATATTGACTTTCCACGCAAGGTCAATTCAGGGGCATTTTCCTTGTTTCTTTTTAAAAGCAAGGGATGAAAAGTAACTTTTTATGGCCAACCTTTTTTCCAAAGGATTGTGGGAGTTTCAGACCTGTTCCTTTCTGCATCCAAGGCAGGAAAACGAGGAGTGGAATGAAAGGAAGCAGAGCTGAATATAAAGGGACTGAATGCTCAGACAGACATTAAATTAAAAGATTTACTATCACGGAGCACAGAGCATCAATGCGTGAGACCCTGTCTTCTGAGTTTCTCTTTTCAGATGGGTTAAAAACTGTGCCACCTGCATCCCCCTAAAAATAAACCACAGCTAGTATTTTGCATGAAGCCAGAAATGTGTAGGTTTGTAGATGTAAATATTGACGCATGTTTGTGCCACCAAATGTGGCCAAGGAACCAATGTGGCTGCCAAGGGTACAACTCATTACACCCTCCGCCGTTCATTTGGCTGTATGTGAAAACAAGATGTGACAAGTCAAAATCCTGAGTGGGCCTCGTTACATCTCAGGGTGTGTTTGCGGCAGCTAGTTTCCTGGAATATATTGGGAAAACAGCTGGTGCCATTCATACCAAATCCCGGATGGAATTACTGCATAGAGCTCCACTTCCCGGTTGCTTGGGAGAGATGTAAGTTCCTCATTAAAGAGGGAATTTTCATTCCCTGCAAGGTTTTCCAAGATGCCCTGAAAAAGATAATTCTGTTCCACTGCTGGGGTTTGGGCTGGTAGAAGGGGGGACGGACGGAAGGAAGGAAGGAAGGAAGGAAGGAAGGAAGGAAGGAAGGATATACCATTTGTCAGCAGGACTACGCATCCAGTCCAGATGCCAACCTAACTGTACAGTAGCTATCCCTGGTGCTGAAATTCAGGGCAAATCAGGTTCGAGCCATGGATAGCCCTGCTGACAACGAATCCAGAAGCTCTACGGGAAGGACAGCAAATTGCCAATCCTTTTTATACATTATGCTTACCAAAGGTTGTTGGGACTAGGCTCCGAACTCAAGTTCTGGTGGCATCTAAGCTGCCTTCTCAGGATCACCACAGGAAGACCGAGAAGCTCAGCTTGCAGGGACAGAACTGAAGGACAAGCTTAGCCTGAGAGCTTTGTGCCCGTCATGCTCATCCGGCTCCATCCTGACCCACAAGTTCTTTCTGACTCACAGGGTTGTCCCCTGCTTCCATCAGGTTCTACTGTATCTCATCAGTCTTCATCCCCATTGCGTAAGGCCTTCCATCTTGGCTCCTAGGTCCTTCCCCTCAGCCTCATGGCCTGACCCATAAGGAACTGGCTGCCATGCATGCAGTTTCCATGGTGCTCTCGTTGGCACATACGTGGTTCACATGTCCGATGAAGAGCAGAAGAGAAATTTCTCAGGAGAAGAAGGGGGAGTCTAGGAAAATGGGTGCCTCCCTCTCCCAATACAAACCAGACAGTCATTATAACAAAAAATATTTTTCCACTCTCCCCAAAAAACTTGCATCAAAATGGTTCTGTTCACAGTTTTTTCTTTTCTTTTCACTGAAATCTCATCAGTGAAATCTCATCACGGGAACAGGATATCCCTCCATAAATACCTCAAAGACTGTCACAGAGAGGAAGGTCAAGATCTCTTCTTGCTGATGTTGAAGGGTAGGACACAGAATAATCAGCTCAAGTTCCAACAACCCAGATTCAGGCTGGACATCAGGAAAAGCTTCCTTACTGTCAGAGCAACACAACAGTGGAACCAGCTGCTGGAGAGGTGGTGGGCTTCCCTGCACTAGAGGTATTCAAGGTGCAGCTAGACAGCCCTCAGAGTGGGATGGTGTGACTTGGTGTCCTGCAGCAGCAGGGGCTTGGACCCGATGGCCTTCTGGCCCCTTCCAACTCTACTACTCTATGATTCTGTGATCACTTTGTGCAAAGCTATTGCACCACCTAACACAGCAGTGGCTAAATTCATGCCTTTTGCAAATAATTTTATGAAGTTTTTGTTTTAATTGCACTGCTCTCAGCTCTGTTTTTATTTCAAACCAGAGCCAGTCAGCAATTTTAGGTTTTAGATATCAAGATAGCTAATTGCATTCCATGGTTTGCTCAGGGAAAAAAATGGTTTACAGAGGGTGGGGGAACATCCATCTTCAGTATAAAGGGAGTTAATAAAATATTCTGTTTTATGATACAACTGATCCCACCGTTTATGATACAACTATTCTGGAGACAATGGGTTGTGGATTGCAGCCAATCTTAGTAGAAAAAATAACATGCAAGGATGCAGAGCGGTTTTATTAGTTTTAGGCCGACTGTGATTTACAAGTTTTGGCCCTTACACAGATACTGCATAAACCTCTCCCCGTGTTTCTCTCTTTTGCACACCACAGGCACAGACAGACATGTGGACGGTGACTTCTGGGCTCAGTTCAAAACTCTGGTTTTTAGTCTTTGAAGCCTTTTACAGTCCTGGCCCGGTGAAGGAACGGCTTTTTCTCTTGGTTGGGATCACTGGAGGAGACCCTCTGCTACATGGAATCCCTCCAAGGAGTAGTTATTCCATGCTGCCCCCTTTCCCAGCATCCCTCTCAGTTCCAGTCCCAATCTTCACAAGCTCAGCAGAAGATCTAAAAGGGAAACCTGTCTGCATTTGTCTGAAGGCACACAGGTTCCTCCGTGAAGTTGGAAATCTTCCACAATCAGGTTCCCCTCCATGTGAGAGGTCTGGGTATTCAGGCATTGGATTCTGCTTTGAGCATGTGTGAAGGGTCATGGTAGAGCTGGCAGGGATGCGAGCTGCACAGCCCTGCTTTCTCTTCCTTCCCATAAAGAACCTGCAGAAAATTGCTTCGGGAGCCCTTGGCAGCTGACCAGAAACAGAGGTTTTCCACTTTAATATGAAGAATTGAGGCCTTTGAATTGTGGTGCTAGAGGAGACCCTGCGAGTCCCTTGGACCGCAAGGCGATCAAACCAGTCAGTCCTAGAGGAGATCAACCCTGACTGCTCTTTAGAAGGCCAGGTCCTGAAGATGAAACTCAAATACTTTGGCCACCTAATGAGAAGGAAGGACTCCCTGGAGAAGAGCCTAAAGCTGGGAACAATTGAGGCAAAAGGAGAAGGGGACGGCAGAGGATGAGGTGGCTGGATGGAGTCACTGGGGCAGTCGGTGTGAGCTTAGGTGTACTCCAGGGGATGGTGGAGGACAGGAAGGCCTGGAGGAATGTTGTCCATGGGGTCGCGATGGGTCGGACACGACTTCGCCACTAACAGCAAAAATGCATTACCTATTCAAATGAATCAGGGAGCACCCCTGTTAAGAAGGCCTTTTGGGGACACCTTCCAGGTTAAAAGGGTGCTAGAGCTATGAGCTTCTAGAGTGGCCACTCTTCCAGATTTTGCTCCCTCTTTTAGCTCTTTCAAAGCTGAATCTCTGAATGAGATGGAGACAACTTGTCCCTGGTACAACTTCTGAGATTCGCATGCACAAGACCATGGCAGTTCTGTGCAGCACCTGA
Organism: Varanus komodoensis; assembly: GCF_004798865.1. Classification (NCBI taxonomy): domain Eukaryota; kingdom Metazoa; phylum Chordata; class Lepidosauria; order Squamata; family Varanidae; genus Varanus; species Varanus komodoensis. The sequence goes on from NW_025335942.1 coordinate 4,846,166, forward strand.
ATGGCCCTTTTTGATGCTGCAGCTGCAGAGAAAGACTTTGCACTCCTGACATTACAGCAAAGGACAATGGGTGCTTTTTTCATCTTCCCCTCGGGTACCTTTAATCCAAAGAACAAACACGTTTGAATCAGCGCAGGACATGCTATTGCAAAATAAATGAATAGCAGAGAATACCCTTGAGCAATGTGTAGTGTGTGTGTGTGTGTGTGTGTGTGTGTGTGTGTGTGTGAGAGAGAGAGAGAGAGAGAGAGAGAGAGAGAGAGAGAGAGAGAGAGACTGTTTGTGAGAAAAGTCTGGGAAGTCATCTTGACATGAAACCGTCAGGGCCTCTTTACTAATGGTGAGAATGAATTCCCAGGAGGTGCAGGGAAGACTGAATGGCCTTGAAGCCTGGTGTTTTTACTGGTGAGATCACCCAGGACCCCCGCAGTTACTTACAACAGCATGCTAGCTGGTAGTGGTCTCCACTGCCAACCACAAGCTTTTAGAACATATACAGAGTGTTTTATAGATTCTGGGTCACATGGGCCCAGCAACCGGGCAGTTGATGAAGAAAGAAGGGGAACAGAGTCAGGGGAAGGCGAGAGGCCTGCAGAGGGGGCTCAGTACAATGGCGTTAGATTGCAGGACGTTAACATAAGGATCACTGAGGCACAGGACCATTGTGAGTCTTGGCATGCAAATGGGGGCGCTTGCAAGGCCGTTACCTGGCAGCCTGAGCAGTTCTTACTGATCAGTAAAACAGCAGCCCTGGCAGCTTCTGGGGGAAGCCACCACGTCCCCTTCTTAAAGTGACAGCAAGTGCCAAACAGAGACCTGGCCTGGAAGTTTGGGGTGCTTCCTGAGAAAGGGGTGCAGGCATTTTACAGGGAGTTTCATAAATTACGCAGTTTTTGAATTGCGTGGTATTTTTTTGTTTGAAGATTGTCAGCACTGTTCCTATCATTTTCGTTATCTATTGTCACTCCAATTAGAAGACCTTTTGTCATTTTTCCATTTAGTAGCCATGGAGTGGTTCAGTATCGAGCAACGCATTCTTATTGTGAAAACTCATTACAAAAACGGGGAGTGCTACACAGAGACTGTCTGTAAACTTTGTGTGATCTTTGGACGTGACAATGCCCCTACCGCAACCACAGTTTTGAGGTTAGTACAGAAATTCGAAGAATCTGGGTCAGTTGCAACTGGAAAATTGCCCAGTCGAAACCGTACGGGTAATCGGCGAAATCGGCAGGGACGTCTGCGAAAGAGTTATCGTTCATTTCAACGATCAGATGACTTCCTGCAGAGAAAGTGGAGGTGGACATATGCTCGATATCATTTTTGATTATTAATTTGAAGTATATGATGAATGAAATTAAATAAAAATTTTGAATTTTGCTTCAATTTTGGCTGATTTATTGCATTTTTTAAAACTGCGTACTTTATGAAACACCCTGTGTAACACAGAGATGCATAAGCCACTCTTTTCTGCCAGGATTTAGCTGAATTTTCCCAACAAAGCTCACCAAGGGTGTTAAAAGCATGCCTGTGTCTTCATGCAGGGTCTTGAGGAATTATTATCTCTGCCCTTTGAGTTTTCGGCATTTTATTGGGTTATAATCAGGAATGGAAACAGGCAGATTGTCATTGTTATTGCTTCATGTGCACAAGATTCTCAACCCTGGGAAGTGCGACATATTTTTCTGGTGGCAGAAAGCAAACTAGGGCTTGGTGTTTGCATCTCTGTTCACCCCCCACCAGTCAAGAGACTCTCAAGAAGCACCTTTGGCAGCGGTGACATCTGGGCCTCTCCTTGCGTAAGACTCATTCTGCTTGGCACATCTGGATCTTGCAGCGCTGCCTTTTCTTCCTGGCAAAACTGCTGCTGCTGCTCCGTTGGGTTGGGTGGGGACTGGTGGGGAACAGCAGCTTTCAAATCCTGCCAAAGATACTCCGTCAGATCAAGGTTTCAGCTTCGATGGGGCTGTTCCAAGGCATTCGTGGTCTTGCTTTTAAGCTGTGCCAGCCGTGCTCTGGCTCTTTGTTTAGGGTCCTCGTCCTGCTCAAAGGTGATTTTCCACCCCAGTCCCAGGGCCCTGGCTGACTGAATTTCCTCTAGAATTTCCCTGTATTTAGCCCATCCATCTTACCCTCAGTCCCAACCCGTTTCCTTGACACTGTCGTACTCACAACATGTTTTTGCCTTCACCACGTTTTCTTGTGGGAATGATGTCCATTGCTATATGCCATTTTGCAGTTGCCCCAGTTTTTCTCATCAAAACAGAAAAGCTTTTTCCAAATATTCGCTGTCTGTCCCACACGCTCTTTTGCAAGCACCAGACCTCTCTGGGCAACTGGTTCCACTGCCATATTGCTCCAACAGGGCTTTTTTCCAGATATCTAGCATGAACCTGGTTTGTTGCAACTTGAGCTGATTCTTCTGTGTTCTATACTCTGGGATGACTGAGAAGAGATATTGACCTTCCTCTTTGTAATATTCCACCAAGCGAGTTTCATAGCTGAGTGGAGACTTTATTCCAGGTCTCTCTAACTGCTAGTGTCTCTCTGAGCATTTTTCTCTAAAGAAACCTATGATAAGTTGGTTTGGCAGGATGGGAGAAGAAATTGTTATAGTGCAAAAGTATAAACATCAATCACAAATTTGCTTAATAAGCCATCCAGCTCAGTGCGAATTTGAATCAGGGTTTCTCCAGCTGAAGGGTTATTTTCTATCTGCTACTGATGGCACATCTTATTACAGACTTAAACTGGATTAACTGTAATGCCTTCCCTGATTCTGAGCACTGTAGTTCTGCAAAGGTAACTTGGGATCTTTCACAGGGACTCAACAGTCTGCAGGTATCTTCAGAGGATATAATGACCATTAAACTGACCCCAAACCTACTATTAGTTTCTGGTGTGTGTTGAGTATCACTCCTACTTAAACCTTGGACAGTGTCTGCTGGACCTCTGAAGACTAGCTGGTAAGATTCTGCAAATTCAAACTTCCAGTTTTCTCAGTACTTTTCCATTTCATGATGCGCAAGTGGGAAGGACCAAAAGAATACCATGCACTTGCAAATTTAGTATGTGAGAAAAAAGAATTTTGTCAATCTTCCTTCTTAATATGCTATTTTTGTATGCAGTTGTATGTGTGTGTTTGGTCTTTTTTTAATGAGGGAAGTCTTGAACTTGAAGAAGTACAGTCTTGAAGTGGTACAGTCCAACAAAAGCTTGACCATTGGCTTCTTTCTGCAAACTGGCCCCATATTTTACCTTGTTAGCTGTACTGTTTGCTACTGAACTCAAGATCTCTTTCTGTCACGTGTCAAAATAAATGCTGCTTGTCAGTAGAAGAATACCTTTATCGTCCCCCATTGCTCACTGACTTCATAGAAGCCTACACCTTTAGTCTTCACAGGAAAAAAGAAAGCTGTGATCTCAATATTCCAACACTTTTTATTTACTTTATCTGTAATATAATTAATAGATGACAGCACAAAGATCAAGGTGGCTATCAAAGAAACCGAGACGGCTTCATACAAAACTTGCTCTTTTGAATCATTCTAGGACTCTATCAAAGCACTTGTGATAATTTCATGTAAATCCCAGTTGTTCGGAATCTGTAACTTTTAACCTGTACATACCATTTTTTAACACACTACATTTCAAAGGCATTCAAAGCCGATCTAATTTGTATTACAGAATTACATTATAATCTGCAAGCAGCACATCACACTGATTTCTTAAAATTAACACCGACTCATGATAAAGACATCTTCAGAGGTCCCCTGCAGTGGTACGGAAAAACAGAAATAAGATAAAAAACCCTGTGACTTAAAGCAACGGCATCCTATATTGAAAACCTGCTTTTTTCACCAGCCAAAAACTGTCCTGCAGACATTGCCTTTGAACTTGGGGAAAAGTACATGAAATACAAATCCGAACACCTAACCTTTTCCATGAGCCATTGTGGGGTAGTCGTTGCACACCTGCAAATTAAAGAGAAAATCAACAGACGTCATGGGTTCTTTTTCCTTATGCTGGACAGTGGCGCAACACTTCTGCTAGTGGGCTGAATTGATCATGCCCAGCAAATTTTTAAAATTAAAAAAAAAATTAAAAAGGGCTCTGCAAAATTGGACCCAGGGCATCCTCATGCGGAGGACATTCCATTACACTGGAATCATCGCTGGAAAGACTTTGCTCCTCATAGAAGCAGGGTAGAAGGTGGTGCCCCAGGACCAGAGCCTGGATTCTTCCCCTTGGAGCATCTGGGAGGCTGTTTGTCTTGCCTTCCTGCTGTCTCTGCACAAGTGAAGCAATTCTAGTCATTTCCATTGCATCCAGTTCACTGGATTACCTGGCTTTTTGCCTACATAGGATTCATTCCCTCCCTCCCTCCTGAGTTGAATCTGTTGCTGCTGCTGCTGCTGCTTCTCCTCCTCCTCGAAATCAAATCCTTTCCCCTGATCATGCACCTCTTTTTACAGGTGGGGAGTCCTTAGAAGACATGCAGACAGAGAGACTTTAGAACAGGTGTGAATTAGCCAATGGAATTTTGTTTCATTTTGTCCTGTCTTTTCAGCTCCTAGCACCACCCACTTCATGGATATTAATAATCCTGCAATTGCAAAAGATGGCATCCTGAGAAAGTCCCCATCTGTAGATCTGAAAATGCCAAGGGGAGAGGTTTTGTGGGAGAAAATCATTATTATTTGTACCCCTGTTTAATTCTAAGTTAACTACAACTTGATGGTGCATAGTGGAATACCAGCTTTTTATTTACTGTAGTTGAAATGCACAAGGACCAGATCTGGATTTGGTCCATCCTCACCAGGCAGGGAAGATTAAATCTCCTCCCCATATTCCCCAAATTTCCCCCTTTCTTTGTGTGTGTGGCGGACTTTTTTTTAAAGTCTCCATTGACATTGCGGAATTGCTATCATTTCATTCACTCTTAGGTGGTTAACAATTTCAAACACAAATGTGCAAACCAATGAGAAGTACGGTTCTTGTGAGGAAAAGCACACACAAAGGAATTATGGCTAGCTGTGTTTGCCACACAAATGAGTAGGGGTGGACATTAGTTTTACTTTCCACAACAGCCCCATTTTGTCAGGCAAAAGCTCGCTCCATTCTTTTTAGGGTTATGCTTGATTTTATTTTTACAATGGCCCCGTATTGACTTGTGAAAGCCTTTTTTTTGGCAAGCACTTCCTCATTAGAATTCGCTAAAACATGCATTTTGCATGTTAAAAAAGGAACACATTGCAAAATTCAGAGAAGAGTAAAACCCAAAGGCTTGTCCTATTCCAAATTGTGTACTAGTTTAGGAAGTGTGATTGAGATCAACTTACATTAAAAACTTAACTAAATGACTTTTGAACCCACCCCTAATCATATGTGATAGTCTCAGAACAACTGAAATCAAATTGCTTCTACAAATTATTTAAATTTGTGTCTTCCATTCACCAGGATTTGTCTGAATACTCAACTATTTCCCTAATACCCATTGAAATTTGATTTCATGGTTGGTGATCTGGCACTACTGGATAGTTGATATGTAGAAATATTTGGTGATTGACAGTACCTGATTGTTGATTTACGTGCTGTCAATTCATCTCCGATTGTTGAATTATGTGCTGTCAATTTGTCTCTAGAATGTCCTATTGGTGACAGCCCTACTCAGCTCTTGTCAATTCCAGGCTGTGGCTTCCTTGAGGGAGTCAGTCCATCCCACACGGGGCCTTCCTTTTCTTCTTCTCCCTTCAACTTCCCCTAGCAAGATTGTCTTCTCCAGGGAGTTTTTCCTTCTCATGTCAGCTTCAGTTTCATCACTTTTGCTTCTAGGGAAAGTTCTGGGTTGATTTGCTCTAGGATCCAGTCCTTTATCTTTCTCTTAGTCCAGGATATTCTCAAAGCTCTCCTCCAGCCCCATGTTTTTAATGTATCCTTTTAATCACTGTAAGCTTTTTTCACTGTCCAGTTTTCACACCCGTGCCAAGTGATTGGGAACACAATAGTGTGGATAATCCTGCCTTTGGTCTCCAGTGAAACATCTTTCCATTGATAATCTTTCCAACTCTCATTTGATTGTATTTGATATTTGATGTGCAATCATATTTACAACCCGACAATATTCAGTACTGAAATGATCTGGCATTTACAGGGCAAGCTTACCTTTTGAGTTAGAGCATTTCAAGGTTAGAACAATCCTCCCCTTTCTATTCCTCCTAAAATCGGATTTCCAGCATTGGTGTGGTGAACGATGTGGTACTTTCTACAGGAGTTGGGGGTGGGAAGTGCTCTTTCCAATCTTGCAGAGGGAAATTCGAAATTTCCTATGCCCCCTGAAATTTCTTCCATGGGGCCATAGGACTGCATAAGACTGTAGTTTTTAATAGAAGAGGTGCAGCAGCGGTTAGTTTTTCACAGCATATTTAATATGGGATGGTGATCAAAACAACCAGGGAAAGCCAACAAGTGCACAGTGGTCAGAAGGTTTAGCAAAAATGTTTCATTATAATATCTGGGTTTTTATTCAAAACATTAAGAACAACATAGTGACCATCTGGAAGAGTTTGAATATGTGCAAATAATTCTTATTTTTAAAGAAGAAAAATCATATGGGTAAAGGGCTAACACTGGAAGTTGAATTTTATATTCATTTTAAACTTTTCCTGAACTTCCTTGCTCTGTAAAATAAATAGTTATGCAAAAATAAAGCAGGGCAGTGATCGTATTGCTGAGGACAAAATATAACAAGTTTCTTTCAATGGGTAGAGCTTACACTCAGTAAACATTCTGCAGAATCATGGCAAGACTTTTCCCAGGCTCTGCTCCTTCAGGTGGTATTGCCTGTCATTTATTTTAATACTTCCTCTGTGAGTAAGCGTAACCTTTTCCTTCCACAGAAAATTGGCAAGTCAGGGAGAAGCAGCGCTGATGTTTTCATGGGAGAACATTCAAATAGGCCATCCCCAGCACAGGGTCCAAGAGAAGCTCATCAGTAGATTCTACCGTAAAAATCGGTCATGGCATGCCAAAGTCGGAAATCTCATTTCAAGAATGTATTAACTGAGAGTAAAATATATCAAAACTGAAAATCTTGAAGTTACATCATTAGGGAATGGCATCACATATAAACTTCATTTTCTTTGCACTAAATTTTAATAAGCCTTATAATATTTAAAGGTATGGTATGTTAACCTATTCAAGAAAACATCTTGTTATGTTGTAACTGTTTTTCACAATCTATGCCAAGATCTACTTTAATAACACCAGGGAGCCTTTTAAAACAAACGCACAGTATGTTGTCTGGTGCTTCGTTCGCATGGGTAATCTGAAAATTATTAGTTTCACAAGTCCGTTTAACAAATACTCTGAATTTTAAGCCCTGAAGATTTAACCTCTATCATTTATGGCTCCTTATTCCCAAGGACAGATCAACCTGCTGGTCCTTATTTGATTAAATATTGTCTGTTGGTCAATCTTGCTTGACCCAAGCTTGCCCTCCCACCCACAGTCAAGCCTGGAAAAAAAAATCCCCATTGCCTTTCTAAAATATCATTTGCAAGCAACCCATGGTCACCAAAAGGACATCTCCATCTTCCAACCAACAGAATATCTTTTATGAGCCTTATTCTCCTGAGGATCCATGCCAAGGCCAAGACTGGTGGCCATGCCCAAATTTCCAAAGGGTCCAAATTTTCAGCTGTGCAAACATCTTGGTGAAAGGGAAAAGAGAAGATGTTTGCACTTTGGAGGAAAAACGGAAGGTCATCCTAGCAGCTTGTGGACTAGGAAAAGTCTCTTGTGTTCCAGGGACATCACCAAAATCTTTCCAGTCTTTTGCAGCTCCTGGTCCCCATGAATGCACCTGTACATTAGTGGACAGCATTAACAATGAAAAGGAGAGAAGCATATTGTGACCAGTTGCCGAACAATTAATTGTTGTGTAATTGTTATGCTGCTCAGCGTAGGATTAGAGGCAATATGTACATGGGCGGAAGGGGGGCTTGAATTCACCATGGGCAGCCACATCCATGCTGTGGGTGGTGGCCATGGTGGTATTCACAAGCCACACTCCTACATCTGACCTCACACGCTCTCTAGATCAGCCAGCAGATCCCAGAAACAAGGACCTTGAGCAGGAGCGATGGAAGATGCAGTCCAACTTGTATGGAGGGAAGCTGCTGGTTTATGAGCATGTGAGAGAGAGAACTGGACCTCACATCTCCCTTTGGATGTGGTGCACAGATTCCAAGTAAATGTTCCTCAGAGCAGAGTTCAGAGCATATAGCTTTTGCAGAGTAGAAGACTCTCTCTCTCTCTCTCTCTCTCTCTCTCTCTCTCTCTCTCTCTCTCTCTGTGTGTGTGTGTGTGTGT
>NW_025335942.1:4854638-4902653 GCF_004798865.1 Varanus komodoensis
GAGAGAGAGAGAGAGAGAGAGAGAGAGAGAGAGAGAGAGAGAGAGAGAGAGAGAGAGAGAAATTGACAAGCCAAAAAGAAAAAAAAAATCTGGATTTTGCTACACAAATTCACTCTCATTTTTTTCTGGCTGTTTTCAATGCATTCCTGGAAATAAAAATGCATGTGTTAAAATGGCAGTGGAATGAAAATTAAAAAGAGCTGCTGCTTTTGCACTGTCCAAGTCATTATGTTTTATGACATGGGTTAACAGCGAGCCATAAAGTAAGTAAATCATTACTGCAAGCAGTCCTGGTCTTTGCTCAGAGACTGCCTGGATGGAGGGTTGCTTAGCTTTCCATGCATCGATTTCCCCCTTCCTCTGCAAAAATGGAATGTTCTGCCTTTTGCTCAGGGTGAGCATCACAGCGTGGCGTGGCTGGGTACCTGCCACAGATCCTGTGCTCCCGAAGGGGCCTGCGTACAAGGCCGGCAGGGTGTGCTCCTCTTCTTCACCTTGCTTGCTGCATCTCAAGTAGCTGAGATGGGGAGAAGGAGCCATTGGCGAGGCCTCTGCCCAGTTGCTCCCTGCCCCTCTGCCCGTCCAGCAAGCCAGGAGAGCAATGACGTGGGAGAGAAGGAGAACATCAGCACAGCCGTGCTGGACCAATGCTCCATGCAGTCCAGCAGTCTGTTGCTCAGTGGCAGACCACCTGCCCACAGGGCTTCTTAAGCAGCAGGACCTCCTCCGCCCAAGCTCCTCAGCAGCCGGGGTGTGCAGGCAGGCCACCTCTGGTAAAGGAGGCAATGGATTGCCAGCGAGGCTAGTAGCCACGGAGAGGCTCCTCTCTCCTGAATCTGTCCAATCCCCTTTTCAAGCCATCCATAGAAACAGAAACAAACACAGAGTCAGAAGGGGCCTCCTGGGCCATCTAGCATGATCCCAGCTCTACTCATGACATGCCCACCCTGTGCACGTCCACCCTGGTGGCCGCCACCACTTCCCATGCAGTGAGTTCCATAGTTGAAGGGTATGCTGTGTGTAGAAGGATCTCCTTTGCGATCCTACACCTCCCACCCATCTGCTTCATGGGATGACCCCAGGTCCGAGCATGAGGGGAAAAAGGGGGAAATGTCTCCTCTACTTTCCCCACATCGTTAATTATTTTAAACCCCTCCATCGTGTCTCCCTTTCCTCACATTGTTTTCCAAGCTGAGCAGTCCAGTCCCAGTTGCCACAGCTGCTCCTCCAAGATTTGCTTCTACAGCCCCCTGCACATTTCCATTGTTCATGGAAAGTTCATGGAAAGATCATTTCCATTGCTCTTCTCTGCAATTTTTTCCAACTCAATAATCTCCTTTTCTAGGTAAGGTGACCAGAACCGCATGCAGTGTTCTAGATGTGGTCACACCAAAGATTTGCATGAGGGGAGTGAGTACTTCCTTGAGGAAGAGACTCTAGTGACACAGGCAGGGCAAAGATACACCAGATGCAGGATGGGGACCACTCAGCGTGCCTTCTCCAGGGGCCTTCAAAACCTGGGGTCGGTACAGATTTTGCTGTCCAGCATTTGGGTGTGACCCAACAAAGAGTGAAGTGGGGTCCATGATAGATGCACTCATTTCATTTGCAAAATGTTGGAGTTGCTACTTCAGACCAAAAATGAAAACAAAACAGGAAAAAGTGCAGTATTTAGTTTAGCTAAACAGCTGAACAGGACTTTTTAGAACTATGAAGACGAATCTAAGAGTTGCACTCATTCCTACAATCCAGTTTTGAAAATCCTATGTTCTTTCTCCTCTGAATATGAGGAAGCGTGTGATTTTTCTTAAATTATTGCATGCAATGTAAACTGAATACTTTTCCTGTTTTTGAACTTTGTGATGCACATCTGTAATACAGTGACAAGAAATGTAAATGTTCTATATCAGAATCAGACCTTTACAACAGATGTCCATTCTCTTATAGATCCTACAAACATATGCATATATTTAGTTTTAAGAGGATTATAAACTAAACATTTTCTAAGCGCGGGAATACATATTTTCAGTGGATACAGCACTGCAACTGCATAACTTTTTCTTCGGAGGAAACCCTTTCTGCTCACCCAGCCAATCTGCCAAAGGAAGTCTTTTCTGGGTAAAATGTTACTCTCCTTTTAATGCCTGGCAAGTCCATCAGATATTTTGGGAGAGACAGACATGAAGGAATAAAGGGGGCAATTCTCTTAGATCGACAGACTTTAACCCCATCTCCCCTGCACTTACTTGCTAGGGTGGCCAAATGGAATTTCCTCTGCATACCAGGCACTGGGGGCAGACAACTAGGGAAAAATAGAAATATAGAAACGGAATGAGTCAGAAGGGGCCTCCTTGAACCCTAACCCTCACCAACGGGCCCTCAACCACCTCCCATGGAAGCCCATTCCATCCCCTTGGGGTCCTAACCGTCAGGAAGTTCTTCCTGGCATCCACCCTAAATCTTGGTTCCCTGAGCTTTGCTCCATTGGAAGGCATCCTGCTCTCCACTGCAGGGGAAAAAAGGTCATGACCCCCCTCTGTGGGACACCCCCTCACGTACCTGTATGTTACTAACAGGTCCCCTTGGAGTCTTCTCCTCTCAAGACTGAACAGACACAGCTCCCTCAGTCTCTTCTCATCTGGTTTACCCTGCAACCTTGTGGCCCTTCACTGCACCGATTCCAACCTTGCTATATCCCTCTTGTTATGAGGGCTCCAGAACTGAGCACAATACTCCAGCTGCGGGCACACCAAAGTCATATAGAGTGACACCTCTCTCGATCTAGAAGCCACGCTTCTGGCTATGCATCCAAGGGTGGCATTGGCCCTTTTGGCCACCACATCACACTGCTGGCTCATGTTTAGCCTGCAGCCAACCAGCACCCCAAGTTCCTTTTCACAAGGTCATCCTATTTGTGTCAACCCAAGAATTATGGGAGAGAAGGTTATGGTGCTCTTTATGAAATCTCAAGCTGCTGCTCCTGGTTTCAGTGATCGCCAAATCATGGCTCTTCCACATGTTCCTAGAGCACAGCTGAGGAGTTCGTCAGTAAAGCAGGGGCTCCCACTGCATTTGTCGGCATCCCAGGTTTTTGCTCATCGCTGTTGGCTGCTTTTGGGGAAGAGAAGGGACTAAAGTGACTCTTTCATCTTTATCAGGATGGGTCTTATGCCCAGAGAGTTTAGAGGACTGTTCAGTGGCATTGATGGAACGCACGAAACACCTCCTAATCAGCCAGAACATCTATTTGGTACAGCTACACTGACTGGCAACTTCATTCCAGGTTTTCAGGTACGGGTCTCCACAAGCCCTACCTGGAGAAGCCAAGGATTGGATCTAGGACTTTTACAAAGCCATAGCTCCTCCATGAAAGCATCCATTTAGGGGATCTGTAGTGTTGCAACCTAAGGAATGACCATGCCAATGGATGCATCAAGAGGGGTGGATGGGCTTTTCCCATTCTTCTACCCACCCTTAAGCAGATTGGCTGCACTCTGCTGGTCCAGAGAGATACTGTCGAATTAATTCTGGAGCTGGTTGGCACACAGTTTGCCCTGGTCCCATTCCTTCCACTCACCTTCATGATCTCCCTTCCCCTGCTAGATCACATGTGCAATCATGTGATGCACCTTTGTTGTTCGGCTTTCAGGATCCAAGATCCCTTTCTTTGCAGAATTCCCATTTGATTCAATCCCTCTTGTGTAGCTGATGAGTAATGTGGCCGTCCATCCAAGCAGGCAAGACCAAGATGGAGATGCTGGTCAAGGTGAGGTCTAGATAAGCACTGGGGATGGTCAAGCAGATGCTCATTTGCATCACTGGTTTCTTGCTGGAAGACACTCCCTTGTGGCATTGGCTGCACATCGTTCTGACTAGCAGAAGCCGGGCACCATGAACGGGGCTTAATAGCCACTGCTCCTCCCTGCCTGTGCCTTTCCACAAGCGTCTGCCCCCCTTCCACTGAAAATGAGAGGAACCTCTTCTGAAGCAGTGATGTGGTTTCTTGTGCTCTCAGAACTGCTTAGAAGGAGGGCTGAATCAGAACTCTTCTCTGCCACTTTGCCCATCTTTATTCATGTCGGATGTGTAAGGGGAAGGCTGCGATGACAAAAAAGACTGACACGGCTTTGCTAAATCTCTCTCATCTTGCCGTCTGCTGTTGCAGGTTCCTTGAATTTTCTGGTGGGAAACAGTGGGTGCACCCACGTTTGACATAACGCAATGTTTAGAAGGGTGGGTTTCTTATTATTTCTTCTTGGCTTTGACAGAGATTGGTTTTGAGGATGGGCCAATAAAGCTCTGTTTGGGACAAAAGGGATGAGACTGAATGCGATTTTTTTACTTTTCATCGTGAGCTTTCTCACCTGTTTGAAGGTTCCTTCCTGTACGTGTCATTTTCAGGCTGTTAGAAGTTAAATCTTTTGTTAAATTATTTAGAGCTTTTCAGATTGCCAGCCCAAGGAGGATTAAAGCTGTATATATTTTTGTCTTCTTTACTTTCCCTTCTTTTCCTTATGGTTTGCAGCTATCTGTTTTACTTTACAAAACAGCAAACATAACATTTCCTCCAAAACAAAACAAAAAATTAACATCCATTACAATGTAGCATTGCTACGTTTGGTTGTTTTAAAAGTAGCAGAAATGGAGAGATCATTTGACAAATCATATTTCACATTATGCCTTTCTTTGGGGAGCAAACCATCTTATCCTTCAGCTCAGAGTTTGCAAACAGTTCTCCTTGATTTTCCTTGTATATTGTATGTGATACTTCGGCAAAGCTCATACACTTATGTGCTGAAAGAGAGAGAGACAGTCTCTGCCTGGAAGAGGTGAAGGGTGTGGAGAAGATGGAGAACAAATTTGTAAGATTGATTCATCTCTGGATGGTGGTTAATCCCCACCATCCTCCAGTTACATCACTTTTCAAGATGGCTGAGTTTTCAACTTGCTTTTTTAGGTACCAAAAGAAGCGCCTGAAGCAAAGAAGAGTATGTTTTTAAAAATAATTTTGAGGTGTCTGCTATTGGCAGCTGGGTCCTACTGGGCTTCTTCCTGTTTTTAAAACTTTCTTCTGCTCCTCGCGGGTCTTTGGACTAACAGCAACATTACTTTAAATTAGTATCCAGCAGCAATGCTATTACCTTCTGTATTTGCCCTCGGGAAGGCGCAGATGGCCCAACTTTGATCAGCATCCTAGCATGGCTCATAGGAGGCTTTGTGCCATGGCCCTGATCCAGAGTAGGGCTGCTTACCCTCCTTTAGAGCAAAAATGCAAACGACATAGCAGCTAGATAGATTGGGAAGTAATATTTGTCTTGGCCTTGTAGCAGAGCTCCTTGTGGCTACCTGTTGTTGGCCATTGCCAACTGCCATTCACCATTATTCTCCCCCAGAATGCTCCTCGAATGATAGTGTCAAGGAGACACATCACTCCAGGAGAATTATAGGAGAGCACAATGGCTGGGAGTCAACAGCCACAGAGAGTTCTGCTGCCGCTGGCACAGACACTGACAAACAAGCTGCCAGCAAGAAACACACTCCAGACGGACACTAGGATCTCTCTCCTTCCCACCGCCAATGAACGGTCAGTCAATGGCGAGGAGGAGCCATTCTGTAATGGCTCTAGATCTTCAGCAGAGAACTTCAGCCCTCAGTTGGTGACTTCTCCCAGACCATCATTTCAGTATTTTACACAATGCTGCTATGGGAAGGCTGTTCCACCTGGGCACTGGGCAAATGGCCTGGATGCAGAAGAAGAAAGCCTGGACAGACACCAGAGGTCAGCAGTGTAAAAGGTCTTGAGTATGGTGGACGTGGGGATGAGCTCATCTGCCCACGGTCTAAGTCCTCCCTTGGGCTCTGCTCCCTTGGCAAGGTGCTTCAGACCCAGGGACTCTCCAGCAGCATTCTTTCTGATGCTATCCTTGAGAGAGCTAACTTTTGAGCAACCACACAGCAGACTGCTCAGGCCAAGGACTTAAAAAGAAGTCTCCCAATTCTATTCCAGGAAAGAAAGAGACAGGACCACTTGTGGGCCTCTTAAAGATATGTGCACATCACAAGAATCATGGGCTACCTGAAGAGGCCCAGCCATAGTGCGGTCACACTGCCAAGTACTGGCGCACCTGGGGCTCCATCTTGGTGCTGGTGCCTTCAGACTCTAACTGAGTGAGCAGCAACAGGAAAGGCTAGAAGGAACAGCAGGCCTCCATTCCCGTCCACCTTCCAATCTGGATAGCTTTACAGATTGTGGCCCAAGAGGAGGGGAGAGGAACAGGCTGAGGCAATGGCGCTGAGGAGGAGCTGGGCCCTAATGAGGCTGGGTCCCATCCAGAAGGACGTCTGGACTAAGAGTCCCATCAAACCTGGAGCTGACCCTGAAACAGCCTCAAGTCAGTGGTTCCCATGCCAAAACAGCAGTGTGGTTGGTGGCTCCTTAACTTCTGTTTTGGGAATGTCTTACTGTGTAGAGCTGGCGGGAGGTCTTATTCCCATGACAGTTTTCCCCCATTTCCTATGCAAATGTTTAATAATGGGGGATCTTTCTGATATATGAGCCCACACCTGCAGACTTCACTGGTACAGTCCCAGCATGGGTTTACCTCACCTGCTGCAGGTAAGAACTAAGCCTTAATCTTTTCTTTCATTCCCTCTCTCTGTCTCTCTCTCTCTCACACACACACACAAACCAAGGAAATTTAGCATTCTCATCCCCTTTCCCTCTTTCTTTATAGACATGATCTCTTCCTGTTGCCACTATGGAATCACCAGTGCTGAACAAACAGTAAGGTGGAACATGGTCATCTTTACAGTGAACTTTTATATAAAAGCTCAACCATGTTAACTAAATAATGTAACAGGATGGCTAACTCTAACATTTCTGGCAGAGCTTGAATGACTATCTCACTTGACCTTTTTGGCACTCTACCGGTTTATCCACTGGTTCAAAATATCCATCAGTTTATTTTCATTGCTCAAGCTATCTCCCAGCTGGCTTTGCTTTTTCTCACCCGAGTCCTCGCATAGCCAGAACTGATTGGTTAGGTGAATGCCATGGTCCCTGATTAGCTAGGATCACCCATGTGACTAATTAATTGCAAGGGGAGAAGAGAGGTGCCAGCCATGAGGAAAAACAGTGGTGAACAGTGGCAACTGAATAAAGAAAAGAACCAATAAGTGAGTGTCTGTCTGTCTGTCTCTGTGTTTCAGGAAAAATCCTAACTATTTTCCACCTGAAAATCAAAACTGAAGTATATTCAGCACAGGGCCTATTTGCACCCCTTTCAATCTAATTCTGACCCACTCCACATTAAATCAGTATAAAAGGGTCTTCCATGAAGTGAATTTTCAGCTGAATTTCTTTCTTTCACAGTTGGAAGGTCCCCTAAGACATGATAACTACAAAGCAACCTCGAATAACAGGAATGTAGGAACAGATGTTATTTGGGTTCTGGTGCATAATAAAGTATTCCAGGGATCCCCGATGCCCAATTATCTAAACAGTTATTCTTTCTATTCCATGCATTATAAATCGAGTTTGGACTAGACAAACAAAATCAAGACAGTACTTAGTGCTCAGGTGATGTGGATCAGAAGAGACAGATCAACACATCGTGCATCGCTTTATCACCCAGAGCACACGTACCATAACCAAATATTCCTGCATTCAAATGAGATCAATTAATCCTGTAATAATTATCGAACTACCATGTGCACAGAGGGTAATTATTGTCTGATTATTTCTGTATTATACTCTAAAGCATTATAATGAGATGTAGAACCTGTGATTTACATGAGGAGTGATCCTTTTTTTTCCAAAGTTCATGTATAATTAACAAGCAAAACAGAGACTTTGCCCAGTCCTTAGTCTGTAGAACACACACACACACGCACATGCACACACGCATGCAGGGATGCACCTTTCTGGAAATAATGCTTTTGAATCTAGAAACATTTCTCCCAGGCCCTAGAGTATAAGCTCTTTGCAGTGAAGGAAATGCACTTTGCACCTGCCCAAGAGTCCTTTCTTACTGTCTACATTCCAGAGTTTAGATGAGGGATGCAGTGCCAAGTTGAACTCTGGCTGAACTCAGCTTCATCCTTGCTCAGGATTGAACAATAGTGGAATCTGCTCTCCTGTGTATTTACATGGTGATCCAAAGAACCAGTGCGGTGCAGCGGGGAGAGCTTTGAAGCTGGACTGAGGTGCAGAACTCTGCTGCAAAGCTGAAAGGATCTCTCATTTTGACCTTTCTCAAAGGACAGGTGCCAAGTCCCCACCTAGGAAAAAGAAACCAAATGCATCAATACAAGGTGCGGAATACGTGGCTCCATGGAACTGAAAAAGAAAAAGATCTTGTAAGAATTGTGGACAACAGGCTAAACATGAGCCAACAATGCGATGCAGCCGCCAAAAGGGCAAATGCTATTTTGAGATGCATTAACAGAAGTATTACTTCCAAATAGCTAGAAACAGTAGTTCCTCTACACTCCTCACTAGTTAGACCTCACCTGGAATATTGTGTCCAGTTCTGGGCACCAAGATGAAAGGAAGATGCAGGAAAATTGGAAACGGTCCAGAGGAGGGCAACAAAAATGAACCACGGTTTGGAAACACTGCCCAAGAGGAGACACTGAGAGAACTGGGCATGTTGTTGTTGTTGTTGTTGTTGTTGTTGTTGTTGTTATTATTATTATTATTATTATTATTATAACATTTCTATGCCGCCCCTTGCCGAAACCTCGGGGCGGCTTACAACATGATAAAATACATTGAAATACAATAGTACATAATAAATTACCATTAAATATAACAATACAAAAAATACATTGATTTACAAATACAAAATTAAAGCCTTGAGAAGAGAAGATTGAGTGGGGACATGACGTTCCTCTAGAAGGACCTCCAAGGCTGCCACAAAGAGGAAGGTCAAATCTCTTCTTGCTGATGCCAGACTGTAGGACACAGAATAATCAAGTCAAATTGCAACAACCAGATTCAGGCTGGACATCAGGAAAAGCTTCCACACTCACTGTCAGAGCAATAGGACAGTGGAAGCAGCTGCCTGAAGAGGTGGTGGGCTCTCCCACACTGGAGACCTTCAAGAAGAAGCTGGACAGCCCTCTGAGTGGGATGGTGTCACGTGGTGTCCTGCAACAGCAGGGGGTGGACTCGATGCTTCCCCTCCATGAATGTAGACAACAGACATGTGGATGTTCATCTAATCAGCACCCCTTGATTTGACTTGAATTATATCCAAATATCTGGTGTGCAATTGCTCATTAAATTCATTATTTATATTAGAGAAGCAGAAGGGGCTTGAAAGAATCAGTGAGTCCCTTCAACACAGTCAGCCTTTATACAATAGCAGGAAGCATTCACGAGGATAAAACCCTGGATGGTGAATTCCTTCTTTTTTACTATAGAAAAATGTGGGATTTAGAGAAAAGTCTTGCCTCTGTGAAATGCCACATTTAGGGTGTAATCCTATTCATTCAGAGAGAGAAAAATCCTACAATTCCCAGGATTCCCCAGACAGCCATGGGTTGCACCCTAAATGTGGTATTTAACCCTCAGGCAACATGCATAGGACTTCCGTCTTATCGGTGTAATAAAATAAATGCTGAATATTAACATGGCTGATGTTATTACGAATTATTTGGAGCTGTTATTCTAGAAGGGTAGAGGCAAATCAGTTGTAAGAGCGCAATCCCATTTCCCCACTGGGCCTACAAACATGACAAGTGGATTACAGAGTCGTTTCCCACAGGAACGAACCAGAATGCTCCCTCCCATCGCTCCGGAAAGATGTGGTGGTGCATTTCATTTTGTTCCAGAGATACTTGGTTGTGCTGGAACACACTGAGTGGGTCTCATTCATGTTTTGGATAGGAGAATGCAGCATCCCAGTGTTCTGTTTCCACTGAGAGCAGTCTGCTTTTGCAGGTGTTGAGGGCTAGGCTGCTGCGTACCCTGAAGGAAAGCGCCCGGCAGTGATGCAAGGACTCTCTTGCTGAGTGCAGCTGGGAGGAAGGGAGAATTCAGCTGGGCTCCTTCGGGAAGCAGCCTTGCAAGCTCTGAAGGGCTTTCATTTCAGGATGCAAGGTGGCAGCTAAATGAATATTGGAAGAAGAGATCATAAAGAAATGGATAAATATCAGCATCAAGGTGTAGAGGGGAACTTGGGGCTCCGCTAAGCATCTTGCCCCTCTCCTCTCTGTAAAGCTATTAAAAGTTTTCTTCTCTCCTCCTTTCGTTTTTACTGACACAAACAGGGGAAAGGGCTCCATCAGCGCCAGCCACAAGCCAAGAGATGCTGTAGCGCCATTTGAAATGATGAATGAAAACAATTCTGCCATGCTGCATTTTAAAGAAATGTAATCAGAGTCATTTTAGATATTGAAAGATAGAGAAAATTCCAGGCAGTGGTAGAAGTGATGGCATAGATAAAACAAAAACAAAAAAGCCAAGAGCTGAGTGAATACGATTAAATTTATTGTTTCCTGTCTATCTAATCTTCATGCTCTTTTCTATGAAAGTATTTTATTTGAAGCTGTATTTGTAAACATTTCCAAAACTTGGATTGCCTCAAGCCTCTCTCTTTATTGCATATTTTAGCGCTGCGGGTCCTCTATAGATTTTACTGCCACTGACCTCCTAAATCAATAAATAAGCCAGAGCGAGTACAAAGCTGAAGAGTCCCAGTAAAGACAAAGCAGTCATTTTAGGGTCCCTGCACCACAAAGCTTAGAAAGTCAAAGGCACAGACTTGCAAAAGCAGCAAAAGAAAGAACAGGAAAGGAGCTTTCACTCACTGGGACCTGCTATGGTGGCCACGTGTCCTCTTTTACTCAGGGCAGTCCTCTATTTGAAGGGCTACCAGGGAAGTGTCCTCTATAGATAGCAGATAGAGCAATGCACATACGTTTACCTTCTCACAGTCTCCCACGCTATGTTGGTGAGATATTTTGTATGCTAATTTGTTAATTTGAATCAAAATAATTCTACCTAAATTTCCATCTGCACATTTGCAAGTGTTTCTGGGCCTCTCAGCAAACTCTTGGAGAGCTCATTTTCTAGAAGAATTTCACTCTGGATTCTGGCTTGGAGTTAGAGTTGAAGCTGTCTTGGCTGTGCTGAGACATGGCCTCTATTGAGAAAAACAAAGAAAGAGTGGGATGCAGTCCTGCTCATTGTCTTAACACATTTCAGTGGGTTTTGACACCATTGCCCCTCATAGCCTTCTGGATGTCTGAGTTGGAGGGCCGATATCCAACTTAGTGGTGGTCCCATTCCTACCTGGAAAGTCGATTCCAGAATGTGCTCCTGGGAGGTTTCCCTTTTGTTCCTTGGAAATTATTTTGTGGGGGCTGCAGAATTCTATCCTACTTGCTCTGTTCCTTCTATATAAAACTGCTGGTTGAGGTTCCCTGGAAAATCAAGGTATGGAATGCTATGAATACGTTGTTGTTGTTTAGCTGCAAAATTGTATCTGACCCACCACAACCCCATGAACAACAATCCTACAGACTCTGTCCACCATCCCCCGGAGTCCACCCAAGCCTGCACCCACTGCCCCAGTGACTCCATCCAGCCACCTCATCCTCTGCCGTCCCCGTCTCCTTTTGCTGTCAATTGTTCCCAGCATTGGGGTCTTCTCCAGTGAGTCTTTCCTTCTCATTAGGTGGCCAAAATATTTGAGCTTCATCTTCAGGATCTGGCCTTCTAAAGAGCAGTCAGGGTTGAGCTATCAATATGAGATGATGCTAAATTATATCCCTCTTTTTTGTAATTTAAAAGAGGCATCAGTCCTTTGCCATGTCCAGAAACACCCACTGCCTCACCTGGGCTTGGTATAAAGGAGAGCTATAGCTTGGTGCCTTTTACAAATAGGTGTCAGCTCAGTCTGTACAACTGGAGGAGCTCTCCTAATGTTTTCAGGTAGATGCTGAACTGCATGAGGGATACAATTCAGCCCTGTGGTACCCCATGCCATAGGAACAGAGCAATTATCTCCTTATGCCATCTTTTGTAATCAGCTATCTAAGAGGGAATGGGAGCACTGAAGTCTTCAGTTCCCACCCCAGATACCGTGGTCAATGCTACTGAAAGTTGGAGAGAGAAGTCCAAGAGAATCAACAGAATCTGACTCCCTTGTCTGACTCTTGGAAGGAGTCATCCCACAGAGTGCCCAACTGAAATGGGTCTTGATTAGAGACTCCCAGCATTCTGGGATCTGTAGGCCTCATTTGGAATTTGGGAACTGCTGTGGACAACACCACACAAAACACCTAATCACTGGATCGAGGCTTTGACATCTGCTGGTTGCATCTCTGATCTTAGGTTGTACCTCATTCAGCAACACCTTGTGTTCTGTGTCTACTGGACGCTGCATCTCTTTAACAGGTTGTTTAATTTGGCTAATGGTTGGTGATACCATGCAACCGATGCCTCTCCTAAATGTATGTTTTGGCAATGTCTCTTTTTGTGGAGAAGTTACTACAGATACCATCTTTGTAATAGTAATGGCCTTGGGTAGATCTCAATGGACACACTCTCTAAATTATTCATTTGTCTTATGGAAATTAAGAAATGTCCACCGTGAATGGATTCCCTGTCCTCTTTTAACAACTAAAAGATTGATACTACAACAGACTGATACTAAATACCCACCTGCTTTAGTGCAATGGACCGAGGACCAGGTGTGTACCAAGGAGCTGACTGGGCTCTACTTGGAAGGAGAGAACATGTTGGCCGCCTACATCATCTGTAAATTCCACAGAGTGTCCAGGGATTTGACAGGAGAACCAAGCCAACCAGCAGGAAGATTCCCCAGAGAACTTTGGAATCCATTTGAATCCATCAACCTTCATGGGCAACCCATTTTAATAAGTCCTTCACCTTGTCGAGGGGAAAGGCCACTGAGGGTCTAAATCTCAACAGGGAGAGATCCAACCATGACAATGGTGTAGATATTAATTCCCCTCTTTCTGATCACCAGTCTCCTGTTCAGCTGAGAAAATCAAACCACGTGTGTGTGTTTTCTTTACTCTTCACATCAACAATGCCACCCAGGGCTCTTAGAGATGCCATTAATAAATAGCAGTTATAAAGAATTAGTAGAAATAATATTAAGAGTAAATAATTTACTAATAATGCATGGCATTTTCCTCTTTTGTTCAGGGTTACCTTATTTTTACAGTACTAAGGAACTTGATTTAATGTACGACGGTTCTTTTGCGAATCTCCTTTAGGTGGTGTGGTTTTGCTCACCCCTGCTAACCAGTCCTTGAAGAAACTGTGGGTCAGATCAGTGAAATCTAATTGCTCCTTCATGGTGTGATTACTTCAGGCTGCAGCAAAGACGCTGGCCAGCTTTCCACAGCCTGGTGCCCACCATGTTTTGAATTCCAGTTCCTATCAGCCCTGGTGGGAGTGGCCCATTTTCTGGGAATCTGAGAGTTGTAGTCCAAAATACCTGGGAGGCACCAACATGAGGTCAGCTTCTCTAGTCCTTGGCATGCAGCAGTGAGACCAGCATCAAGAACCAGGGCCAGTGGGCTTGATGTAGTAACCTGGCGCTTTGTGAGACATGCCACCCGAGAGTGAATCCAGTTGCCTCAGATCTGAATTTAACGGCAGACAGATCAACCCTCACAGAACTATATCCCATGCCAGAGTCTCTGGGGAGGAGATCCAATTTGCTCTTCCCTCACCTGTGAGTAATTCCCACTGTTATTTCCACGATGACTTCTGAGTAGACATGGACAGGGTTACCTGTGAGTCCAGTTCTCTTTCAAATTGCTCTGATTTTTAAAACTGAGATGAAGTTATCTAAAGGAATGCAACCCCCTTTCCATTTATGCCAGTGTAAATTAAGGAGAGATCTTTCACCCTCCTCTCCTTTCCGGCAGACCTCCACCTCCGCTTTTCTCCTCCAGTCTTTGTCAAGCCGTTATTAGTTCATTAAGTGTTTCAGAAGGGGGGGAAGGCAGGGTGTCCTTTTAATTTACTGCTTCCGCATGGTACATTTGCTAGTGCAGGGCATGAAGATCGTGAGCTGAAGAATCTCACTGTGCTTGTGTGAACTAAGTAATTATTATCTTCAGGCTTGACTTGCTGGCTCATAATTTCGGTAGATTCTGGTGTCATTTTCTCATAAGACTATCTACATATAAACAGAGGGCCGTGTGATGGAGGACCATGAGATTTGAATATGAATTATCTCTTTGTTGTGAATTGTATCTTATGCATAAATTCATGGCTTTACCGTTTGTGAGTTATCAGAAGATATTTCATGGGTGGAAATCGGTTCTCGTTATTCCACATCTTAAATTATATTTTTCTTCCCCCCGTTGCAGCTTTCATTTGGCTGTGTTTTGTTTTCAATTTCTTTCTAAACAGAAGTTTATATTTAATACATTATACCAGTAGCTTTTATTCTGAGAAGGCTCTTAAAGGCAAAGATTTTTCCCTTGTCCAATCTAAAGGGTGGGGGAATTCATAGGATGCATATTGATTTAGACCAATGAATCTCTTTATTGATGTTTATAGCAGTGCTGTGAAATTTTTTTACCTATAAGGAAATCCTTCTCTTGCTTCCTGAGCTCTAACATTCACTTGAAAGTCAAACCTGCTGCCATCGGAGGTCGTTTGAGACAACACAGGGTGAAAAAAAGGAAGGTAAAGATGTTCACAGCATGGAGGCTTTGTTTATTGAAGAGAAAGCAACCAAATATTACAGAAAATGCAGTGTACAATAAATATTAGTACTGACCCTGTGGCCAAGATCAACCATGTTATCAGTTTACTACCTGATGGCTCATCTCTCCTGAGACAGCATTTCCTGCTCTTGTAGGGCACCAAGTTCAATAATTCAATAGCTCTTTTT
Organism: Varanus komodoensis; assembly: GCF_004798865.1. Classification (NCBI taxonomy): domain Eukaryota; kingdom Metazoa; phylum Chordata; class Lepidosauria; order Squamata; family Varanidae; genus Varanus; species Varanus komodoensis. The sequence continues at coordinate 4,869,530 of NW_025335942.1, forward strand.
CGTCACTGCCATCATGGAGATCGGGGGCGGGGAGGCAGCCTAGTGTTGGCCGAGTACTTCCGAAGGATGAATTCTGGACTCAGAGGACTGAGATGGTATGTATTTCCTAAAACTTGTCAAGATCATACAACATGCAGGGTTGCTGTAAGAAAGGCACATGTAGAAAACTTGGCATGTTTATCCGCATACAATGGGAAGTCAGGACTAGTGTTTCAATGAGATAGACTTTGGGAGTGGCTTCTTCTCATACCTCTCCTCTCCAAAGAATCCCTCCACAAACTGGTTTTCTATCTGTGCCTCATTTGTTTATTTTTCAGCAATAAACATACAGAGTATGCCATCATGGGTTACACCCATTTGTGTGCTTGAAGTGGTATAGTCAAGACACAGGCTGAGCATCTCTGTGAAGACCAGACCTCAGAGCTCGAACTGGGACCTTCGAGCATGAAGCCAGTATGTTGTCCATGGAGCTAAACTGACCATTTGATTATCTTTTAGGGTTTTCAGCTGATAGCACTCAACTTAGGGAATGGATTTACAAGTCAGGCACATTGTTAGATCAATTCTTAATTTTGAAATCTAAAGTAGCTCCTTGGTGTGAAGAAATCAGATTTGACCACTCTAGATCTAACTGTTTAGTCAATATCCCCAGTTATAAGCCCAGAGTGTCCTTTACTGCTTTGCATTTTCAAACCATGCAAACAGCCTTTTCGGTGGGTCATTATTATTACGGTCCAATAGAACATTGTGTATGCATCTGTGGTTCTCCTATAGCAGAGAATCTTCCCCATTACATGATATCCTGTCCGCTATATAGGGCTCCAAGAGATAAATTTTTAGCTGGAATTTTATCTGCCATTGATGCATACTTAGAATCTGAGAATGTTTTTGTTATCAGACAACGATGCTCACTTATCCTATAGAGTGTCTCTGTTCACTTTGGCAGCTCTGCAGTTTCGATTGAAGGTAGTTAATTGATAGTGATTAAACTTGTTTTTATTTTACATACATACATACATATTCAATTCTGGCATCTGTTATGAACAAATTTTCCAAATTTTTCACAATGTCTTTTGGAAATTTTGTAATGGCCTATGGCTAAATAGAATAAGGCTTGGCTTGGCTTGGCTTGGCTTGGCTTGGCTTGGCTTGGCTGCTTGGGCTTCAGCCAGAGAGCCATAATCAGAACTAGAAGGGAATAGGAGGCAATGCATCAGCCCTCGGTGGGCTGCGGAGACAATGGCCCGCTTGGAACGCTACACTGTTCTTGTGAGCTACTTTGAGGACAATTAGGGAAAGTAGCATATAAATCAATAAATAGTGGTGGCGATGGCTGTGATGTAGTGTCCTTCCCAGGGGCACTTTGGGTGGGAAAAAAGATGTCCTCACTGGCCATACAAAGACCCTTAAATATTCTGAGCCCATGCCTTGTACACCCGCACTGCATGAAATATTGGAAGCCATTGTCTTCAAATGAATCTTTGGTGGTCTGAATATTTACAGACCACCAAAAGCATTCTGGTTGAGAATGAATAAATGCTATAAATAAACTGGGGATTGATATGAAGGAACAGTTAATGAATGATGACACGATGCTGTTGCAAGAAAGGCCATGCAGAAAGGACTGTGTCAGTTATTGTTCAAGGGTCCCGATTCTCTTGCCTGTGTGTTTTTATGTACAGGTTTGGGTTTACTCTAGAACAGCTTTCCCCAGCCTGGGGACCTTTGGAGGAATCTGGACCACAACTCCCAGAATTCCCATCCAGCAGGGCCCTTGTCTGGGGATTAAGGGCGTGGCAGCCCAAACATGCCTGGAAAGCACGAGGTTGGGGGTGGATGCCCTAGAATAAATGCCCCTACCTTCCATTTGCCTCTACAAATTTTGGGTTTATGTTGGGCTGGATCCAAGGTCTGCCTTCTGCAATGAGAAGGGTGCTCCGTGAGAAGGAGGGCTATGCTAGCAGAAGGTTCCCTTGCCTAATTTCAGGGGATCGCCTCTCCTCGCACATGTCCCGTGTGTGGCTCCCCTTGTATCACATGATCATGTTACAAATACCACCCATAAACACAGCTCTATGGGCAGTTCACAACAATTAAGTCACCCTTCCAGATTGCAACATGCCTGACTCTGCTTAGCATCCATGATGAGCCAGAATCATGCACTTCCATGATAGAAGGACTGCCATGGGATGGAAGGGCAGAAAAATCTACCCTCCTCAGTCCTGTTGACCCAGTACTAATACGTTTCAATGTTCGTAGTTAAGAATGCGTTCAGATTAGGGATTTTAGTGTGCCTGTGCATGGGGACAAGCGAGTGTAAAAGAATTCTATCCAGCAGGTTATTAACTAGGATACTTGCCATAGCCTCGATCCATACATTTTAAAGAAATAGCGTAGCTTCTCAGTAGCTCCCCCGTCATTGTCCAGGGGCTTGCCAGGTGGTTTGGAGAGGGTCACGGGGAAGTCACAGGATACTGAAGCTGGGCCACATATTTAAGTTTTTCGATGCATGTCTTGAGTTGAATAGTAAAAGCAAATTGTAGGAGGGTTTGGAAATCTCAAAGTAAAAGCTGAATATTGAAATTGCCTTGGATTTTGAAACTGTGCTAGTGTTTATCCAAGTTCTAATTGGGTGCTTGCAGTGAATCAACCTGGACAATAAAGCACAGTATCCCCCTTTGCCCTTCCTCATACGCCCCATCACCCCATGACCATGGTGAAGGCGTTTCTCATCCTTCCTCCACAGCATCCTTTTGAATTTTTTTATAAATGCTATATTTGCGATGGCCAGTTATCTAACCACACTGCCATTCCTTGGTTGTTTTCCATGGAGGGATACGTGTGTTGTGAGCTAGTCCCTTCCCTTGGGTCCCCAAACTTAAGACAATTCTTGGAAATGCAGCTCTTTTACGGACACTGCACAGCTAATGAAAGGATTCACTCAAAATAGCATTCTACCAAAGCTGGAAGGAGAAGCTTCTGCCCATCTCTGTTGGAAAGCAAGGCAGAAGGAATGCTGGAGCCCCTCCAGCCGAGCAAATCATTTATCCTGACCCCTTCTTCACGGACTGGGTCCTGCATATGCTCCCACTCCCCTCCTGAAAAACCACAGCCTCATCCAAAATTGACTCTCGCGCTCTGTGTAAGGAACTTCTGGGCAACCTTGAAGGAGCCCCAAAGGGTGTGGACCCCCTTGCTGCTCCTGCCACCTTCCTCTTTTGCCTCCTCCAACAACTCCCACTGCGCAGTCCGCCCTGAGCAAGAGACTGACCTACTCTGCAAGCCACTTGGACATACGCTCTGAAATGCCAGCTGTGAGGTGGCCCAGAAACACTGAGGAATCCTATAGGACTTCCAGAATGGTGAATCCCTACAGCTGAGCCTAATGATATGTGACAAAACTGATGGCCGTGTGGAAAACCGCTGGAATTCTCAGCCACACATGGGCACTTCCTTACACTCGGCCAGCCGGGCCAGCTCACAAGCTTCAGTCTCTAAGACAGGCCTGCTTTCCGTTAAAACAAGCTGAGCCGAGCCACGTCAAACCAAATTGAACCAAACTAAACCAAAGCAAAGCATAAAGGAAGTTGGCATAACTTTATGCAAGCTGTGCAAATTGTCACCCAAAAAATTTGTGCAAGAACTGCCTGCTTTTCAGGTGCCCATTTGTGCAAAATGGCTGATTGCATGCAAATCATACATTCAGGAGGCTTTGGTACTGATTTGCACAAAATGAGCCAAGTACTATGATTGATGCAAAGGGGATAAATTTGTGCAAAATGCAGAAGTAGCTTGAATTATCCAATTTCCTTGGCTAGTTTTGCTTTGTTTTTGATTTTTAATGTGCAAACTGCAGCCCATCTTAGGGGCAGGAGCCTGGGACACAGGGGAAATAAACCAAATCAAATCCCTGACTTGGCCTGCTTCTAATGATCAGATCTGAAGTAGCCAAGGAATCGCTGGAATGAAAACGAACTGGATTTCCAGCCTAGGACACCTCTAGCTGAGCCTTTACTTAGCATATTGCTTAACTAAATTGCAGTTTCTGATTTTCACTTTCATATTGCCGAAAGAAAGAAAGAAAGAAAGAAAGAAAGAAAGAAAGAAGGAAGGAAGGAAGGAAGGAAGGAAGGAAGGAAGGAAGGAAGGAAGGAAGGAAGGAAGAGGGCACCGGATTGTATAACTGTCGCATGTGCCAGTTTACATTATGGGTGCAAATAAACTATAACTGAAACAGAATCGAGTCTCACCACAGTAGGAAAGACTGATGGAGCCAGCCGTATGAGCTGGCTCCCCAGAACTGGCTCCCAAGAAAAACATGGTTGGCCCAGACATTATACATCTTCAGATGCCAGGCAAATATTTTAATTGTTAAATGATGCATTTCTTTAAAAAAATTCTTATACTTGTTTTTATGTACCTGCCAGATCACTGTCTGTTTATTTATTATTTTTTAGCTATGTTTAGTTTAGTTTTGTTTATTGGTTCCTTGGGTTTTTGTTGGTTGGCTCTGGTGCAGGACTGCTGAAATGCATCATTACTGGAATGCATTATGATTATTTTGCTATTTGACCATTTTTAATCTGCTCTTATTTTTAATCTTGTAAACCGTTCCGTGTGCCAAATTGGCTGTGAAGAACGGTGTACAAAAGCCTGTATAAATAAAAAATAAAATAAACATAGCTGCTCAGTCTGCTGTTGTCCAGGTTCTACTATGGATGGACCTCTTGAAGGTCCAGATCTTCCCTCTGGTGGACCTTTGATGTTGAAGTACACCTGAGCTGGACAGCCCATACAACAGAAGGTGTTCTCAAGTAGAGGAGTGTCCAATCTCCAAAGCAGAGGACTGTCCTTTCTAATGTAGGACACCTAAACTGTCCTTCTGACTTCACTTGGATTCCTTTTGGGACTCCACCAGCGGCTGAGCTTCACTGCCTAGGTTGGGCAGGGTCATTGCTGGGACCCTGGCCTGGGAGAAGTCCTGTCCCTTCCTCTGCAATGCCATTCCCATTTTGGATGGAGCACCCAGAAGCTCCAAGAGAGCAGAGAGAAGTCTTGACTAACTGGGCTTATTAAGAGGGCCCACTGGGGGTGCAGCGACTCCACCCCCCAAACTCTGCAGACCTGGCACTGGCTGGTTCCTAGAAGAGCGGAGTATTGCTGGCTAATTGCAGCCAAATGATACACAATTCTGAACGGAGGGATCCTCAGGAAAAAGAAGGCCTGAATTCACAACGATATTGAGTCACTTATGGGAATTCCCCGGCCCAATTTTTTACCACTATGAAAACCATATCAGGATGTGGTTCCCATTCACATCCTTGGACTGTAATAACATCAGAACCCATTTTCAGCTCTGAGCTAATTGGAAACATCAAATCTTCTTTGCTCAAATTTAGTCATGCTTCATTTAAAAGTTAAAAGCAGCTCCTGGGAAAAGGGGAAGCTTCATTATTCAAAACCTCTTTTAGAAGCAGCATGGCTGAGCTAGAATAATTTAAATACTTGTTTCCAAGCTTTGTTTTAGGTCTTTCCGTCTCTTTTTTTAAGTTTAAGAGAAAGAAATGTCATGTACCATTTTGGGTAAATTAGGCTTTTTCAGTCTCCCAAGCCTCAGTGTGTTATTGTAAAAAACATCATTATCACGTGAAATATTCTGATCGGCGAGACATATGGCAACAAGATTGTTTTAAAATAGCTTATATGATTTCCAGATATGGGATGTTTTGGCATGATAGCAAAGGTTAAAAATTCTAGCTTTGAAAAAAAAGACGTACATTTCTGCCAGCTGCCCGCTACATATTCATAGAAAAAGGGCCATCTGGTTGCTATTCTGGGTGGACTAAGTATATGATATAAAAGAGGCAAGCTCAGTTGTGTGATAGTATGAAGCCCAGAAGGCTTGTCTTTCCCAACACCAGAAGGGACCCATGTCTGCACTCCACTCCTCTGCATTCGATTTGCTTTTCCTGTACCAACGTGAAATTTCCCGTTCATATTGGATTGGCAGCAGATCAGTGCCTGCGTGTTCACTCAGAGCGTTCTAATTGTAAGCATCTCCATAACCATTGGGAAACCTTTGCCAAATGTCTTGGCTAGGAGTTCCAATGTTGATCATTCCCAGAGGAAACCTCCAGAGTGTTGCAAGGTAGGGGTGCAAAAGCTCAGATCCGAGGTCCCAGTCATGCCCTCTGGGGTTTCCAGGGTGCATGGTCTCTTTCCCCAAATCACAGAGCATCTGGTGTCCTTCTGGCTTTGGTGCAGCATTTTCCTCATTCTATAAGGATGAAATTCCTCCCCTCTTGGTCATAAGAGCTTCAAGGTAAAATAACTCATTTTGAAGGGCCGGCTTCTTTTGCTTTTAGCTCCTCACCAACACCTTTGGAACACAGCCTATGAGACCTTACCTGAAACTGAAAGACATTGAGTGCCCTACCTTGGCAGCTCGATTCAGTTTTGTGTGAGCATAGTGCCTTTCCACGATGAAGTCCCCTACGCTGTTCAGAAGAATGTCATTTTCCATCTCCGTCTAAGGAAAACACCCACCTATTTGTCCAAGTGGAATTGGGGTTCCCATCAGCAGCAGAAGCAGCACTATTACATTCAGGAAGGTTGAGTCTCCTGCTCTTACAGTATAAAACACAATGCATCTGTCCTTAAAGTCCCTGGTCACCTCATCCCTGGTCACCTAAGCAAAACTGCAGAGGTTTCTAACCCAAAAGCGCCCTCCGCCCTGCCACCTTTGACTAGCTGATTGTGTGGGCTGGAGGGCCTCAAGTCCTTTTGTGATATCAACATTTGTGTTGCTTCATTTTGGTCACTGGCCACCAACAGAACATCGTCTCTGTGCAGCATGAGTCTCTGGTTCAAATACTTTGGTCTCTTAGCTTTGTATATGAAAAAATGGATCTTTCCTCCTTCCCCACTTTCTCTCTCTGTGTGTATGTGGAATCATTAAAAACAAAGAAGGAAAGAGCAGGGGAAGAACTTACTATATCAATTATAAATACACGGTGCTTTTCAAAGTCTGGCTAAGGCAGGTACAGGAGAATGGACTGAAGCCGCCTACTTCTATAAAAGTTCACGAGGGGCAAACTGTGTTTTATATGGGGTTTTAGTGCACCTCACTTGGAAAGAATGTGCATTAGTGGAAAGTTAAGTGCTCTGCAGTTCATAAAACTCTTGAACCTGGGTTGGCAAAGCTCCAGAGCAGTCCCAAACGCCGGGAGGTAGCCGTCCTCATATGATGCACTGGGTAGAAATGCTGAGATCCAACAAATGCACACTTCAGAACATCCAGCATAGACTAAAACTCCTTCATTGCTGCACCTGGGAGGTCTCTTGGGGACTACGCTTATTCCAAGACCTCTACACTGTCCAAATATGAACAGCCACAGTGGCCTTTCTGTCTCTCTCGAAAGTGGCCGTACAGGGAACTGTGAGAGACACGTCACAGTGCGAAATCTGTCCTGGATTTTCTAGTAAGGGAATGGATGCATCTCTCAGTCACCAGCTTCAAAATATGCATTAGCACTTTTCATTTCATTGGAAGAGGCTGGTCGTCCAGGCTCAAGCAGGTTGTAACTAGGAATTTGAAAGAGGGTTTGGAAAACCAAGTGTGTTTTTTTCCCCAAAGATGACCCCCCTCCTCCACAGAAAAAGAAAACGTTTCATTTCCCCCAATTTTGAATTCAGACCCGCCGCACTCATAAAAAGGTGATTACAAGAGCGGTGTGGACTGGCTGCTTCCTACTCCAACCTACATCCAGAATGTCTGCGGCTGGTCAACCCCACTGTTTGGCCCTACTGTGGCTTCAGCGGTGTCTGTCGTATAAGTTAACACAGAGACACAATTTAAGTGGATCTCTGTCCCCCTTTGCTGTTTTCTTTTTTGTGTGGAGGGCTCCATTTCTTAATTCTTGATGTATGAATGGCCAAGAGAGCATCACATGTGGCAGGGAGCTTGGGAAACAGTTCTCTAAGATGCAATAGACAAAAAGTGCCCGGGAGGAGGCATTTCCTAAGGGCCAGCTGCATTTCCAGTGCAAGGGAGTCTGAGGCATCCATAGCGTGGTCTGAGCCCACCTGGAAAATAAGTTTCCCTGTCTTCCTGGCACCCAGCTGTGGAAGCATTTTGACCTCCAGGGAAGGCTGAAGATGCACTGGCTTAAATTATGATCCGATTCAGATAAGGAGCTTCCAACAGAGGAAGGCGTTATGGACAAGCCAAATTAGTAGTTTGGACCCAATCATTGCAAATTTTGCTGACATCATGAGTTCTGTCAGAGAGGATCGCTGGAACCCTTGGCAACATATGCCAAAATTAATCTATTAGTCTAACTGGATGTTCTACAAAACTGTGGTTTGGTCTGAATACTTCTTATCACCCTTGCCTGCTGGGATTGGAATCTTAGACTCTCGGTTTGCAGCAACTCTTGTGTGGCCTTCACACGAACACCTACTGTGTGTTACAGGAAGAGTGAAGTTGCACCTACTTTCTATGTGTTCCCCCGTTGCCCTAAATGCCCCTCTCTTGCCGGCTGGTGGCAGAGGTCACACAAGGAGCCGACTAGAAGCAATCCTTGCATGGGGACACTCTGTAGGTCTCAGCCCAGGTGCAAGGAGGGTTGTGTTTCTGTGGCACTCATGTGAGTGTGGCCACCAGCTGAAAAACTATTCTCTTGCACTGACCGTTCTCTTGTCAGTGCATATGGTGGGTTCATGGAGACCAACCTATCATTGGCCCACCAATGAGGATGACAAAGCATGGTGTGAATGCAAACCTGGCATGTGGGAGGTTTCAGTGCTGGGGCACATGGGGAGGAGGGAGAGAGGTGGAGAAAAGAGAGAGAATATGGCCAGATTAGAGTCAGTGCAGCATAGGGCCACAAGGTTGGTGGCCGGTTTGCAGGGGATGCTGTATGAGGCGAGACTGAGGGAACTGGGCCTCTTCAGCCTGGAGAAGAGGAGACTCAGAGGGGATCTGTTGGTGACATACAGGTATGTGAGGGGGTGTCACGCGGAGGTGAGTAGAGACCTGTTCTCCCCTGCAGAGGAGGGCAGGATGCACTCCAACGGAGCCAAGCTCAGGGAGCCAAGGTTTGGTTTGGATGCCAGGAAGCACTTCCTGGCAGTCAGGACCCCGAGGGTGTGGAATGGGCTTCCACAGGAGGTCGTTGAGGCCCCATCGGTGAGGGTGTTCAAAGGTAGGCTGGACGTGCACATGGTGGGCATGTCGTGAGTGGAGCTGGCTGGAGACGGGGGTCAGGCTAGATGGCCTGGGAGACCCCTTCTGACTCGCTCTGTTTCTATGTTTCTATGATGATGATGATACCCTTTCTAGTTCATGCAAGATCAAGGTAGTTTACAGTAAAAGCAATATAAAGCAATGCAATGAAGACATTGAAAGGCTTTTGTGCTCAGTTTTATTTACCTTTATCAATGTACGGCCATTTGCATACCTGCTTTGCATAAATGGATATAGAAAACCTCAAAGGCTGCATTTACATCAGGATCCACACCGAAAGTCTAGGCCAACCAATGCAAGAAGCATTAAAGTCTGCCTGACATTTTTAGATTTCCAATTTCCAATTGATAATCAGAAGTATCGGTCATTATTTCTTTTTCACTACAAAAGGTTTGCATTTATGATGGTGCAGCCAAACACACATATTCCTTTTAGGTTTTGTTGTTCTAAACATGATCTATTTTTATGAGCAAAACTAAGTCTATGATCAGAATACTGAACTCCATGAACGGAATATGCAAGGCTTATCTCACTTTGCTTCATTTATTCAGCTTCTGCTGCTCCTGGGTAGGGAATTCTGGGAGCAAAGCCCAACATTGATCATCTTCGTCTTCCTCCCCAGCCCTTCATGGAACTTTCACCAGGCACTGCCCCAATGTTTTGGAGCTTATCTCATCTTTATCCATTTAAACATTATTAACATTATTGCATTAGGTAACATTGTTCTCCAAAAAAGTCCCTACAACAATAAAACCATAATGCAACCACGTCAGCTTAACTAATTCACTTCTGCTAATTCAGACAACCCCTATGCCAAGAAATCAGAATAATGAAAAATCCTTGAAAGCAGGGCACTTTCAGGAAGACCTACGATGCTCTTTCCCCCCAGTATTTAAGTTCTTAGCAAGCTATAGTAGTTATATATCAAACTCTCTTTGACGTACAGCAGAGTTAAATAGCTCGAGTATGTGCCCTTTATCCCCCTGTTCTCATATTTGTAACCCTTTCAATTTCTTAATATCCCCCTTGTTTGACAGTACATTCTAACCTATGACACCAGGAAATCAGTCAATAAACCCGCGGCACTTTGATCTCCAGGATTATGGGATTTCCCTTCATGCAAAGGGAAACGTCAGCATAAGCAAATAAAAAGACTTCGGGAGGAAGAGGTGTTTCCAGACAAAACACAAACCAGTAACATGTGCAGTGCTGAAACGACCGTTCCTCTGAGCCTACAAGAAGGGGCGCTGAAGCAAAAGGTGCAGGCCTTTTCGGCTTTCGCTGACAGAGACGTTTAGTTGTCACATTAGGTACAGCTCCCCATACAAATCAGCCTTCCGTTCCTTTCTTCCTTTGCTTATCTCCACATTCCTGCATCCAGTACTTAGGTGTGTGTATTTGCTCCTCCGAAATGAAAGGAAATAGGCACAGGATCACTTCCTAGGGGCTGTACTGCAAAACCGCCGTTCTATCTATGCAAGTGTATTTGGGGCAGCCCACATGATCATTCACCTTAGACTATGCAGGCAGGAAAGCACAAGTTCAAAGAATTCAGACTCCCTTTGATCCACTAAGGATCATAATCCCCAATCAATTCTGATACTTTAAACATGCACATTCATTTGTATTCCTCTCCTCTCAAACCCAACTGATTATCAACAGCATTTGCAATTTAGTTTTCTGGAGGATATAATTCAGATCATAAGAGAATCTTGGAATGGGCGGTTTGTCTGACCCAAATCCTCAAAATATGGTAGAGCATTCTGCATTTTTTTTTCCAGAATGAAATGTCCTATTGCATGATCAACCGTGGCATTAGAAATGGAGGAGACAATGAAGAGGTGAAGCAAATTCGGAAGCGGGAAATCTGTCTCACATATTCCGAAAGAGAAACATCTCCGAAGGTTGTGCCATCTCTCTGAATCTACCAACGTGCATGCCTGGATTCATATGAAATTTTGGTATTATCAAAATGTGCTTTCCTCTTTGGACAGTAATGCACCTTGATCTCTCTTGTCTTGTCTCTCTATTATGCAGGTAGAAAATTTGTTTACTTCTAATAGCCAGGAGGTGATTTTCTTAGCACAGAGATGCAGAAAGCTTTTCCTGTTGATTTTCTTCCAATTCATTTCTAATTAAACAGCATTAAATGTGTACAAATCCTGGAAAGATAAGATGGAAATCAGCTACCAAGGTACTTCCCAAAAGTCTTGAGAGGAGAGGGGCTATCTTATGAAAATTTAGACAGAAAATAGCCTACAATCCCAGCAAGCTCCAGCCAGCACCAGAACACTGGGCATTGGTACCCTTTTTAAATGCCCCAACTTGCATACGATTGTACCTTAAAGCACTCTAGCAAGAAAGTTGATCAACACTTCTAGGTAGGGAATGCATAAGAAAACCTATTTAGAGAGAGGAGTGGATGTAATGCTGAGGCGAAAAAGCAGAGGGAACACGGTGAGTTCAACTTGCACTGGGAGTTCAGCTTGAAATCCTCCGTAGGAACAACAAAGCCCCTAAAGTCATTTTGCAGGCAGAACCTTGGCAATGTCCTAGAGGATTCATGGCCCCAAAACTTCCAGCTTAGACTATCTGTGTCCCAGATCATTGGTTCCTGGAATATCTGGGATATCATTGCCTTGGACCTTCGCTCCAATGTCTGTGACTTATGATGAAGTGGCATTTTGGCCCCACTGAAATTATGCCACTTAGATCCCGCTGGGCAGCCCTCTTTGTGCCAAACCAGCCTGTATAGGTTTGTTTTGCTATGTGCCGTCAAGTCATCTCCAACTCATGAGTGAAAACCCTCCATGACGTCCTGCCCACGACAGCCCTGCTCAGCTCTTCCAAGTCTGAGACTTCATGAAGTTGATGCATCTCATATTTGATCTTCCTTTTCTTCTCCTGACTTTGGCTTTCCCTGGCGTGATGATTGCCTTCTTCAACAATCATGATTGTCTTCTTCAGCAACTTTCGCCTTCCCACGATGTGTCCAAAGTATGACAGCCTCACATTGGTCATTTTGCTTCCAGGGAAACCTCTGACTTGATTTGATCTTGGACGCACTTGCTTGTCTTTCTGTCCATCCAGGGAACTCAGAACAAAAATAAACATACCCAAGATGAGCTCAGTGGGATTTAACCCCAGGTAAGTGTGCCTGGGATTGCAGCCTCTGATAGACCATTCAAAGCTCTAATAAACAAAGGAATGGCATCATCCAGCCTTTGTGTGTCTTTGATACCACGCCTAAAACAATCCGTTCCTCACTCCAGTTGAATGCAGATCTTGCAGCTGGATGAAACGCACACGCGTCGAGCACGACTGTATCATGAGCTTCGTATGTTGCCTTATTCCTTTTCTGTGTCCCTAATAAAGCCCCGTTAAGTGACCAAAGTCTGCCTCTGAAAAGAAAGCTTGGTGAGAGGAAAAGCCTCCAGGAGGGTGGTGTAATCGAGCTGTTTTATAAAAGTACCAAGGCATCCATCTCGAACCATTTATATGATGCAAATCAGTTATTGTATTTTAAATGCACATTCTTTTAATTGAATTGCTTTGCTTTGGCTTTGTTGCTTTGTGCAGATAAGCTGGTATAAGGGGGACGCCTCACTTTGGACCGATTTCTCTAATTGCCAATAAAGCTTGTGCTCTCTGAGTTGGCAGACAAAGGAAATGATTGCTTTGCTCATTCTTCACTTCTTGCACTTCTCATAAAATAAAATAAAATATTGGAAAATGCCTTGTTTTTTTTTCTATTTCATTTACATACCGACAGTCAATAAAACATCCTCTGTCAAAGTTGGGAGACTGAACATCCTTTTCTTGGCTTCATTTGTAAAGTACACTAACAGGTAGTAGCTATTTTTTAATACCACAATGCATTTTTCTTCTTCCCCTTATTTCTCCCGGAGAAGAAAGAAGAAACTAGTAATGAAAGAAATCTAATTTGTAGTGTCAGCCTGGCAAAGAGTTTTTATTGTAATGTTACAGAGACAAATTCTAGGCATGCGAATTTTACATGTAACCCATTTAATTCTTATGAGATGAATATGGTTGCTACCGGAAAGCAACATTGCTATACATTTTTATTAAAACTTAAGGTGTAAATACAAATCCAATAATTCCTCTGAAGCTGTAGAGATAAGAACATTCTTATCTTTGTATATAGGCATTCTTGATGTAGTCAATCATAAAAACAAAACATATGTTTGTGCAAATCTGCTTCCTTTGTGGTCTGGATAGAAATATTTTTGTTCAAGGAATCTGTAGCGTTATCAAGTAATTGATTCATTATATTGTATCGCATGATGTCACAATCATTAATGAATTATTTCATTGCAACACCTGCGGTGAAATGACATATAAATTAAAGTGGAAGTAAATATATTTTATAGGGCTTTGGGAAATCTTGCCTCCCTGAAAAGCTGTCTGGTGCCTGTGGAATGTGAGAGAAACATCCCAAAATATTTCAATAGCTTTGTAAGACGTGTATTCCCTGGACACAGTATGGATTTCTTCACTTTTTCATCCTTGCAGGTGCACATCAGAGGTACCACAAAAATGTCATTGCAATCAAAATTTTAACTGAGATTGCAGGTTGCTCCTTAGGTGTCATAGCCCCAGGCAAGCAAGCAGCGGAGTTCAGGGCTAACCCTTTCCTGGTTAGCTAAGCAGGATCAAGCAAACGGCATTTTAGTGTTTTTCCCATGAAACGAAAATTCCCTGCCTGCAGAAAACTAGCTTATGAAGGATACGTTTTCCACGGACTTGCTATTTTTCCTGGTGCATCCAAGGCAGTTTTGATAAGGTCCGCAAGACTTCTGCAGGGTCTCACACATCCCAAGTCTGCTCGCCCTTGAGGTGAGCGCCTCTGTCAGTCTTATGAGCCCAGCTTGGGCTGGAGAGAGGGAAGAGGCATGAACTGGGTTGCTGTCTTCCCAGCCCTCCTTGCTGCTCCTTCCTGCCCAGACATGGGGCTGCCCCCAGCGGTCAGCTGACCTCTCGTGGGAGCCCTGGGGCTGGGCCGCAAGGCAGGTGTGAGTGGCCAGCGGGCTAGCAGGCGAGGCAGTGGCCCACTGGCCAAGCAGGTGGGCCGGCTGAGTAAGTGGTGGCCTGCAGCTGCAGCAGCGCCTCCGCTGTGCCTGGGTTTACAGATCTCTCCTTTAAGTGAGTGAGAGGGGAAGGGACCCTTTCGAGAAGAAAGACGTGTGTGCCAGCTTTCAGCTGAGTGACGCTGTTCATTCCCTCCCCTGAGCAGTTCTTTCAAGGGGCTGCCACAGTGCATGTCTGGGGCTGACTGTGAGACTGCAGAAGCGTCTGGAAGCATGGCTGAGGTGATGATGGAATGGGTGTGCTGATGGAGGGCCAGACAACGGGGTCAGGTCTAAACAGGGGAAGCCCGATAAACCAGGGTAGGGCAGCCAGGAGTTCTGCATTACAAAGGAGGGGCCGTTATTTGGATGGGTCCACTCTTTGAATTGCTGTCCAATCCAAGTTCGGCTTAAAGTCCACAAAGCACCAGAAGCATGGGGTCGCAGGTTCATGGGACCATGGAGCAACAGAATGAAGCACTCGGGGGATCACAGAATCAGAGTGGCACTGGCTCCAACCCTCTGCTCAATGCAGGACTCCTAGTGAAACCACCCTTCCCAGATGGCCGCCCTCAGAAAAAGGCACAGAGGCATTGAAGTTTCCCAACATCAGTCTTGGGTCGATCCGGAACACACAAAACACAGTCCTTTGTCCGCTACAGTGAGCTGCCTTGTATTTCCTATTTAAACATCAGTGGAGATTCTAAATTTGTATCCATGCAACTAAATTTGCATGTGCAGATGCTGTACAAACCGAGGTCCTCTTTTCGAAGGGTGCATGCTGTCTTTTAGCCCGTAAATGCATGGCCACTTTTCTGCTCACTTGCAGCTCCTATAGCATAACTGCTCCCGGTGGGTGAACTTGCCCTGTTTGTACTTCCCGGCTCGCAGCCTTTTGGAGTGCATCCCTTTAATCCTCTGCTTCTCCTCATGAAGGTGGGGATGGGCCAAGCCACTTTGTCACTCGAGGCAATAGAGAGAATGGCGCCTCCCACCCGCCCAGGCCGCGGTGCCTTCTGCCAAAGCAAGCCAAATTGTTTTGGCACGAAAGGCAAGAGATCCCAAGGGCAATAAAAATATAGATTATAACAAAGTAAATAACTTTCAATGAACCGTCCTTTCACGGGACTGAAAATGCAGCTTGTTGTTGCTGTTAGTTGCAAAGTCGCGTCCAACCCATCGCAAAGTTATTTAATCTACTATTATTATTGCCTTTGTTATTATCGTTAGTAGGCAGAGTGAAAGCCGATGGGATGCATGTTCTTAAAATCTCCTCTTCCATGGGACAGCTGCCTTCCTGGGGTCCCACTGTCTCCTTCACTGGGCCTCCACTTCTGAACCATCAAAGCGGCTCAGGCGGAGGCCGTGAGCGACTCCTCTGCTCACCCTGCCCCTCTGCAACCTATAAAGGATTGTCACTCTCTCTGCAAGAGGACAGAGCGAAAGGTAACCCCATCCCTTAGGTTGCTTCAACATGGATTCTGTCCTGATATCCAGATTCAGGGGTGAGTCCTGCAACGGCAGATCCTGGTCAGAAGCCATTTGTGGAACTGGCTGGTTTGTGTTACGGAGTTTGGGAGGAGGAAAGCTGCAGTGTACATTCATTTTTGCTCAGGGAAATAAGAGCTGTGTGTTTCTTTCTCTATCAACCATTCCGTCATCCCTCTCTGTTCTCAAAGCATTAATCATATTCTTGAATTTTGGGGATGAGAAGTAGCCAGATATTGAAGTGTCCTTTATTACAGATGTTCAGGATCCAAGCCAGATGGGGTTGATTAAACACGCCTGCACACAAAAGGATTGGCTCAAAAGACCAGTTCCTGCACTGAGATCTCTTCTTTTTCGTATGCTAACACTTGCTGTTCAATATAACGATCTCATTTGTGGGAGCGTGTATGTCCACTTACACACACTTTTAGTGCACAGAAATACACAGATGAAAAAGTGACATACAAATGCGATGGACAGAACTGTTGTCTGCTACTTTCTCGTTTGCTTCTGTATCATCTCGTTCTAAATTGAACAAGATGCATAACAAATCTTGGAGTGCCTATTTATTTATTTATTTATTTAAAACTTTTGTAGACCGTCCTATTACCGAAGTCTGGGGATGGTTTAACAATGCAAAATGTAAAAAAAAAAAAAAAGAATAAAAAATTAAAAGTTTAAAACACAGCGTCCTAACATTTAATTAGGATAATTAAACTCCAATTAAAACAGTCAGGTCTGAAAACATTGGGGGAAAAAAAAGGTTTTGGCCTGGTGCCAAAAAGAATAAAGTGACGGTGCCAGGCAAACCTTTCTGGGGAGCGGATTCCACAACTGGGGCACCACCAAAGACAAGACCCTTCTCTGGGTAGTCACTCTCTTAATCTCCTTCTGGAGGGGTCCTTATTCCATTGGATACACATGACTTGTTTAGAGATGTTGCTACATTTATTTTTTTAAAGATGAAAGAAAAGAAAGACCTATTAGTTCAGTTGTATTCATGACACATTTAAAGCCACTCAGCTGACACTTTTTCTTAGTGAAACAATCCAAAATTGGCTTGAACAGGACTTGGGGTACCTCAAAGACCAACAAATTTATCCTTTTATGGTATAAACAGTTCACAGTAGCGTATAACATGATCAATTTCTTAGTCTTTGTTATTTTGCTGCAATGGGCTAGTCCACTGAGAAAGATCGATACACTCATCTTCCAAATAAACAAATAAATAAATAGAACTTCAATTATCCATCTAAGTGCTATGAAGAGTCCACTTTTTATACACACTAAAGTTAATACCATGTTTAATGTGCCCAGTGTCACAACGTAAGCAAGGAGGATTTCTGTCTCGAAAAGTTTACCATTTGAATTTTTGGAGCACAGAAAATGACAACAGCAAGAGAGATGCACGAATAGTCGGCAATGGTATGACAAGAAAACAGATAGATGCAAAGGGTGGGGAACAGCCAGAAACTTTCTCGGAAAATGTTCAGTTCTCCCTGCTTGCAGAATGATGATAAAGGTATAACCTTTTAAACAAAGATGTCATTTCAAAGGTGATTCATGATACAAAATCGTATTCAGTCATCCTAGCTTTTGAAATATTATCCATGGAGTATTTCAAGTTGCTTCTTGTGTGTAGTTATCCAGGATGAGTCCATTTGCCTCTCTGTTTCTGAGCCCAGTCCAAGAAGTTGGTTTTGACCCATAAAGTTGAGGGTGAAGTACCAGATGGAAGAACTCTTCTAGCATCAGTCTACCTGTACCTGCTCACCGTGTTCATCAGCTAAGGCCCTTCTCAAAGAAGGCTTGGGATGTGGCCACAGGGGAAAGGTCTGCTCAAAAGTTCCCTCATTTGAGAAATATTCTCTCTGACAATGCTCACCTGGCGTCAACATGGCAATTTTGTGTGCCTGATTAATGTTGTCCCCTCCTCTCAGGCATTTGGCAGCACAAGATTTTAATCAGGTTGCGGATTTCTCTTATAGATTAAAATTGATTTAGGTGTATGTGTTCTTTGAGTGTGTCGGCTTATAATATGTTTGCGCATAAATCTATATGTTTTATACTATGTGAAACATCACATATATTAATGGCTTTTAATCTTTGTAAATGGACCGGACAGCTTTGTCTATAGGGCTGCACAGAAATGTAATCAGGAAATGAAATAAGAAAGCTATTTTCCAAATTGCTAAATCAGGGTTTCAGTGGAATCTTGTGACTGGTACATGGTCCTAGGCATGACCTAAATGGCCTGAACTGGGTTCATAAGTGGCAGGAACACCTATTGTCTAATTATCACTGTCTGTACTTTCTGTGAGACTCATCCGAGTTTTCTCATGGCTGCCAAGGAGATATATATATTTACTTGGACTGGCTGTGAGTTTTAATCCATTCACTTTCATTAACACAAGATTTTCGCTTTGAGTTTTCTAATGTATGAATTGTTTTTTCTAAACTAAAACCTCATTATTCAGGTTTTATTGCAGTGTTGGCACTTTGTGATAAATAAGTGGATTTTGGGTTGCAGTTTGGGCATTCAATCGCTAAAAGTTTCGCCATCACTGCCCTAATCCATCGGACAGTGCATTGGTCTATCTCAAAACTCCTCAATTTCTCAACCAGGATATCATGGGGCACTTTGTCAAAGGCCTTGCTGAAATCCAGGTAAACCACATCCACCGTATCCCCTCCATCTAGCCATCTCGAAACCTTGTCGTAAAATTCCACAAGGTTTGTCTGGCAGGACCTGTTTTTGCAGAAGCCGTGTTGTGTGGCTGCCAGCCTCCCTTCCCCATCTAGCTAGATCTCTCACTAGATCTCTCTCTATTATGAGCCTTTCCATTGTTTTTCCTACAATGGACATAAGGCTAACTGGTCTGTAATTCCCCATGTCCCTTCTACTACCCTTTTTGAAAACTAGGGCCTCTGACGCCACCCTCCAGTCCTCTAGAACTTCACCTTCACCTCCCCAAAAATGGAAGCCAGCAGGCGTGAGAGAACCCCTGCTAGCTCTCGAAGTACTCTCGGGTGTAACCCATCAGGGCGCCTTTGTAATGTCCAGTGCCCTGAGGAGCCCCTCGACTTCTAGGGGGGTGACTCTAATCTGTGCCCCTAAGTCCCCGGTCTCATCATATCTCCAATGGGGTTCTCCCCCATCCTGCTTTGGGGAGAACACGGATGGATGGATGGAAATACTTTTTTGGCAATTGCACTACAGAGATTAATCAGACCTTCAGTGCAGGGATGTCTGAGTTACCACCCAACACTTGTTTTGTGAATGACATATTTATATTTCTTGCACTTGAATTTCCTTTGGTTTCACTGCTTCCAATTCCTGCTCCACCATCCAAAACTGATCTATCATTGCTGTAATCCTAGCAACAGCCTTGTAAGGCTGGACATTTTTATTTTTCCAATATGCTGGGGGGTGGGTAAAACAGGGGTTCGCTAAAAGGCCCCACATTCCTCATCGAGGTGAGCCAATTCTCTTGGGCTAAAAATGTGTGACTTTTTAAAAATGGGACAAAGTGGCCATGAGAAGCCCTGACCTGTCCTGGGAGCACATTAGGAAAGGAGGGAGAAGGCAGCTCTTTTCTCAAGGCAAGAATTGGATGCAAGAGGTCTGCCTCCCCTGGGACACACACCTCACTGCGTGACCCGAACTCTGAGAAGATGCCCTTCACTCCTTCTTGCTAAACATTACAGATTCTGGCAGCGTGTTTGACAAATCTTGAAGCCACTGCTTCGAACAGAGTCTGCTTTCTTTCTTCTATTTTTTCTCAATGATATGACGTCCACAGATGGATGATTTTCTTTTCTGGATATCTCTTGAAGCAATTTGAATTATCCCAACAGGAAGCCTGCTCTGTCCTCATTCTCTCTCTCTCTCTTGCGCGCTCTCTCTCTCATATATATATATATATATATATATATATATATATATATATATCACAAGTGACAACTTTATTCCTTTATCTTCTTTATACTTCAGTCATTTTTTACTGAAATTTTGTTAGACTTGCTTTGTCATAGCACCTGCAAAAGTGAGCAAACAGCTGTGTCATGGGTGGAAAGGAGAGTGACTGAAGAGCATTTTAACCACAAGAGACTGGTATAAAACAACTGCTGATGCTTTAACAGCAGTTCAGCTCAACTACAATGAGATGCTTTCAGGGTGGTTTTAGCAATACCCATTGCTAAAATTAAAATACTGCAATTCTACAGTTTAAAGGAACATGACGTTGCACAACCGCTTCAGCTCTGGATTCAGCAAATCATTCTGGAATTTTTGCCACTTTGCTTAATTGGATGCTCCTTGTGCTAGAAATCCCATGGAAATCTTATCCGCCATGCCCAAAAACTGGCACCAGACTCACTAGCAAGAACGCCTGATTAGTGATGAGGGCAATCAACGTATCCCCCACCCCTTTTTAACCAACACACAGATTCTTAGGAACATACAAAGTCACCTTATTCCACATAGAACAGTTCTCCAAGTCTCTGGGGCAGTCCCTTGTCTTGCTCTGACAGAGACCAAACCTTTTACCATGCGCATATAAAGTATGTTCAGCCATTGGGTTCTTTTGGACAGTATCTGGATTCTGCAGCCAAGACAATAATTTATTCCATGCTCTTCCTTGCAGCCTTCACATTGTGGCATACCCACCACCCCAAATTTGGGGCACAATCTACCAGGCAGTTGAGCACAATCAAACAAGAATATCCTACTTGAAAATGTTTTCTAGCAAATAATCACCACTTCTCAGCTTTGATGCCTCCCAGTCCTCTAAGCAATGGGATTCATCATTCCGACTTCTCCAGAAGTTTGGTTACAGGAATTACTGAGATAATCCAACTGGAGGGACTTTTTTTTGCTGAGCCTTGATTTTTATGCAGCCAAAATGGGGTTACAGATGTGGGGGTGGTTAGAGGAACTTGAAGGTTTCCAGAGATGCAAAATGAATTCTGTGAGTCAGAAGCAAATTGGGCGTAATACAGCAAGGTCCAAGCACAAGTCTGCAGCATCTTCGCTGGGTTTTCAGACCACAATACTGGCTGGCACCCGCCTGGATGCATTTCCACCAAAATAATTTAGATTTTCCCTTCGCAGAGCCGCACCATGCAAAAATGTTTGGAGCACAACCCAAGTGCAATAAACCACACTACGGATATGCGTCTGTATTTATTTTGTCTCTTGTCTTCAGAGCGCGCTTGGTGGTCTTGTTCCATCATAGCGCTCATCTCATCACAAATTAAAGTTGTGTAGGGCAGAATTTTTAGCCGATTCTTCATCCATTATAGAATAATTTTTCATAGTATAAAGTACTTTGCAAGTCAAACAAAACAAAAGAATGGTTTAGTGAGCTCCAGCACTGAGTGCTTTATAGTTTGTTTTTCTGGCAAAAAAAATAAACAATTACTTTGACTAATAACTCCACTGGAATGTAGACAGAGAATAAAACTACGGAGTCTAAAGTATACCAAACGAACATAATTGACCACTATTTGAGTCGATTATAGGTCTGGCGTGTCTCATTCCTGAAGATCTTTCAAACATTCAAAGGGGGAAGTAATTGTTCTTATCTCTCTCCTAAAGAAAGTTCCCGCACGCCATTGGAGATTTAGTGATCATTTTTAGGTGCAGAGAGAGCTTTTTCAGTGCCGGAACAGAGAATGAGTGATGCAAAGCAGGTGAGGAAGAAGGGGCTGGTCCTTGAACCTCCGGCTGGTGGCAGAAGACTCTCTTTCTGTGTGGTGCCTCCCAACTTCACCTGTTATTACTATCTCTGTCGAGTCGTTTCCACTTAGGTGTTTTGTATTGCGTGGTATCTAAAAAGTAGCATTGAGGGAGCAATGCCTTGCCACTTCCGGCATTCATGCGGCTTCAGTATGGCTCATGGCCATGGTTATCCCCATCTCCTGCCCATGACGTAGCCCATCCACTCGTGATTATGGCATCTCTGTCTTGGGAATCAAGGCAGTGCTAGGTGCCAAAAAGGTCTGCAACTCAACCCCGTAGGAAAAAACACAAACACACATGCACGCACATTTCTGAAATCTGTGAAGGTGCATTGTTCCCAAGGTTATCCTTGGGAAGGGCAGTTCAGCTTATCTGCCTAACTTGGCTACAGGTAACAGAAGAAGATGTCTACTATTTGCTGCACTTCTCTGGGAGTCCTGCAGGGTTTGGATCCCTGTTTTTCTGAGGCAAAAGATGACAACCCTATGTGTATTTATTTATTTTTTTAAAATTGATACGCCATCCAATGCCAGTCTCTGGACGGCTTACAAAAAAACAAAACAAAACACGAAATATGAAAAACAGCAGCATATCAACAAACAACACACTGCATCCAACCATTAATGATAAAAACAAAGGTAAAACCAATTAAATGTTAAAATGTTGGGAACATAAAAAGGGTTTTCACCTGACGCCAAAAAAACAAAAAATAAACTTAAAGCGACGGCACCAGGCAGACCTCCCTGGGGAGCGTGTTCCACAGTCAAGGCGCCACCGCAGAAAAGGCCCTTCTCTGAGCAGTGACCCTCCTGATTTCCTTCACAGGGGGCTCCCGGAGAAGGGCCTCTGCCTCCGATCTCAGGGGAAGGCCGGCACAT
Source organism: Varanus komodoensis (assembly GCF_004798865.1). NCBI lineage: Eukaryota > Metazoa > Chordata > Lepidosauria > Squamata > Varanidae > Varanus > Varanus komodoensis. Next base: position 4,891,973 of record NW_025335942.1, read on the forward strand.
AGGGAAAGGCACCATCTTGGATAGGGAAAGAGGAGGACAGAGCAGAGAGAGCAGCCGTTTTAAGCAAAGCTTTGGATGAGATTAAGTGTTCAGTGTTTGGGAACATTACTCTAAAAAGATTGTTGCAAACCTGTTGATGTACAGGAACATGTGGCTGCCTTTGTTTTCAGCCACATACGATGTGAGGAAATATCTGGCTTCCAAAGGTACTTCGTGCTCGGTGGCTTAGCACCGGTTTCCTTGCAACTCAGGCGTGTACAGACTCCATAGGGGAAAATGAGATGATCCAAGGAGCTGGGAATATTCCGTAACCGTCCGTGATGGACAATTAAGGAATGGAAGACCTTGCTTGATGAAGTAATGCATGTTTGCCTGGGAAGCATCCCTGAGGAAAGATCCCCATGTGGAATGGCACATGTAAGCAGACACTTGGCCAATACCCTCGCAACACTATGAATGATTATGAATGATGGCTGTGGATGCAAGGTTTCAGCACAGGCCTTGTGATGAGATCAGAGTGAACCTAAAAAGAGATTCTTGTTTCCGGTTTGTGGGGCAGTGCAATAGATGTATAGAAAATATGTCATCCATGAGTTCAGATTTATTACCCAGTTTAATGAATATTATGGCTCTTCCTTCAACATATTTGAATAGAAAAAGGCAGTGCAACTCAGAAAACTACAATGGCCTGGATCTAAACTTCTGTTTGCGTCTTCACCCCACATTCTTTTTTTCCGTGGAAAGATATGATTTTTTTACCACTGCAAACTAGACAGTATCTTCTGGGTTTGAGCTACCCACTAAATCCCTATGTTTTCCAGTAAGCATTTATGGGAAGCTAGACTTGTCCTCTGTATAGAAACTTGGTTTTGTATATGTTCCAGAAATAAAGGATTCATAGATCTCATTAAATAAATCCCTGCTTGTCTATGCATTTGTTCGCACATCTTGCTTCAGAGTCCTGTGCATGCAAAGGTACCACTGAGGCATCATGCTGTGCATAGCCTTCATTTATTACCCTGCAGCCGACAAGGTGCATTTGGTGCCACTGAGATCCCATTTCTTAAGCAAAACTCTTAATTTAATCCGAACGAAAGAGACCCCTTTTTGCGATTTAGCTCAATTCAAGAGAGGCTGTTGCAGAATCCGTTCAAGTGGCCAACGACAGAATGTGGCATCTTTGTTTTCCAAACAGCCAAGTCGTTTAAGTAGTGAGAGCACAATGTGTGCCTCATTCTTTAAAGCAATGAGAAAACAAGAGGATCGTCTTGACCCCTTGCATCCTGCCCGCACCCCCAGAAATTTCACTCCTGAGGCTCGGTAATCCACCTCCGTCCACCACGGGCTTTCCGATGAACTGGGGTGTTGTTCTCTCACACCTGGAAAAGATTGCTTGGTTAGAGGGAGAGGGGAAAATCCTTCTGAGTTATGGACTGGAAACATGCACTGGGACAATTAATCTTAGCCTTGCATTACATAACTGAATTATTCCACAGATGGGTCCTGCCTTCATCATGCCATCATGGCAGAAATTATGGGAGGTCCTCCATGGTGCATCAAGTGCGATTGCCCAGATCCCAATCAGGCCCTAACGTGGCAGGGATGGAATGAGGAAAACAGGCCAATGGTTGGAGGTGGCTGTCCAAATGGCACCTGACCAAGTCCCCGCAAATGACATTTTAATTAAAATGGAAAGGGCAGAAGGAGCAGTGGCAAGGAGACAATGACTCGCAGCCTTGTTGCGCCTTGCAACAAAACTTTCCGTTTGCAGTTTGATTATATAAGCCTTAATTTGCAGATGCTGGAAGTTTAAACATCAGGCTGAAGTTGTTGTCAGTGTTGAGGGTTTACCAAAAGATTTAAAGGAGCTACAGTAAATATTTATTGTCTTAAATCTCACATTTTCCACTCTAGGTTTGTCTCTGCTGCCAAGGTCAAATGAGGCATAATATTTGCTCAGGAGAAGCATTATGTTTCTCTGGCTAATCAATGCTTCAGTTGCTGCTGTTTGAAGAAGGAGCTATACCGCGGGCCCTTTTTTTTCTAAAATGCTAACCTTCATCAATGCTTTTCACTTAAATGGGAACTTTCCAAATCCTAACACAAACAAAAGGCTGATTATATGTACAACAATAAAGCTCTTATCACAATGGGATAGCAAACATGACAGCACACAATATTAGAGTAGGAAACGGGGTGTGTATTTATAATATAGCTGATTATTATGGTTTGGTTGGAAGCCAAAGTACACGGGCTCTTTTCAAAACCATACGAACACTTCAAGTTTTGTCTCTCAGGGCCAGTTAATATATGCATCAGAAGCGAGTGGAGAAGCTTTGCCTGCCCTGTGCCACTTCGGACTGCCGCTGCGATGAGGTGGACGGAGGGCTGCATCCTTGCTGCATGAGGATATACAGCGTGCCTGGGACAAGAGACCCTTGTATATTAATTTTTAGTACGTAGGGAGGGGAATGTCCGTGGATTCATGCATGCAAATCTCCACCTGCAGCCTGGTTTATGCACATGGATGGACAGATCTCGTTTTCTTTCTACTTTACCAGCACACGGGCCTGGATCCACACAGGCTGAATTAGTCCTTAGTGTAATAAAGCAAGCCCTTCATTGGGTGCAGCAGTCAGAGCTGGGCACTTCGTGTCCACACCAACGGAGTGAAGGTGCACCGATGGTCAGTCCTAAGCATGGATCCTACCAAGATACATCCCATGTTGAGGGGGTGGTCGGGTCTATCCATTCTATTCTGCTAGGGGAGGACTGTCCCATTGCATGTACTTCTGCTATAAACTACCTTGGGTTGCTATTGCATGGACTGAGCTAGTTAGACTGGTCTGCTCCTAGTGGATGAAGATATTACTGCATGAACATATGTATATTAATTAAAATTAATATTTACAAAGCAACTCTTCCAAAGGCACCTGCCACAGGGTCTGCTTGCTAAACATGCCAAGTTTCAGCTGCCTAGGTTTGCAGTTGGAGCTAGAGAGGTGAGGGATAGCCAGATGGACAGACACATGTCCTTTCTGCTGTTATAGGTTAGTATACACAGATTGATTCATTCAGATATGCACATCACCCGTGCAGATGACTAGAGATCCAAGGTCTCTCTTTCATTCAGAGAAGGGCTGTACTCACAGAAGCCGTCTCTTTGATTTTGAGGTGCCCTCCCCCACAAACTTCCCATCAGGACAGTCCCTTGACTTCCTGTGCACCACTTTTAGGAAGCTAGAGGGGGTGCTATGGGAAGGAAAGGGTGGGAATGTCCACTTCCATCAACCCAGCGGCACATGCCATAAATCTGGATCCAACCCTCAAAGGATGCAACATTGAGTGATGACCTGCATATGCGAATAAGGCAGAGATCAACGACTGCAGAAATTCCCTTCCACTTCTCAAACACTTTCTAACAGCATCATTTCTCCTGCTTAGTGGCACATCATCATTCAAACCCAGAGAAGTCAAGTGGTTCCATACATGTGTGAACCAGCCCACATATGCCTGCAATTGCTTGGTGCCACAGCCGTCAAGTGCAGAGGGTGCATGTGTGAATCAAGTAAGGCTGCTCTGGGCACAGTCGTCTGGTCTCCTCTGAAAGATCAAGGGACGGTTTGGAGTCTGAGTCGTGAGCTTCCACGTTCTCAGTGCTCAGGCACCAAAGCCCAGCATGGAGTCTTGTGTGCATGGCCCCAATTTACAGACTCCCAAGACTCTTCCATGAGAGAACTGGGACTACTCCACCAGATGCTTAAACTTTCTCCAAGTTCAGCTCATTTTACCCATATTGTGGTATCCATATTCCTTCCATCCAGTACATACATAAGAAATGAAATCCAAGACAAGGCGGCCTTTTAACCCTAAACATTCTGGCAACTCCTCTGAAGACTTGATCCCCAAAAGCTCCAGTTCAGTTTGATGGGACAAAGTACTGGGATTTCAACCAGCATGAATGCTTTAGTCTAGCTAAGCCTGTCCATCCCCCTAGATTTTGGGGGTCACCAAAGGCCCTGTGGAAGAGCAGGTCTCATCCCACTGGGATCTAGTGGGAGACAAGGCACCCTTCATTGAAAGCAAAATTAGCTCCAAGGAGCTCTTGTTGCCAAAAGTCAGAAAGACTTGTGCACATTCTTAACTATGTCATGCAGAATCTGATATGGACAAGGGAAGTTAGGGTTGGGTTGGCGGTTAGGGCTGAGCAGAGACACCTGTCTTTACTTTCCAGATTCCATGCATGTTCCTCTTTCTTCTCTCCAAAGTACCTGTTGTGGGACCACACAACCAAAAGAGAAATTGAATTCAGTTTTCGTGCATTTTAAGCGATTGATAATGAGATGTTTCAGGGTGTGTGTGTGGTTTACTGTTGATATTGATGGTGTGGATTAGCAAGGGAAAAGTTCGTTGATGTGTATATATTTTGTGATAAGAATTCTTACTGTATGAAAATAATAATTTTTAAAATAGGCTTATGGACCATTTAATTGGAATATGAATTAGCTTATCTGAATATAGATGCTAATGTATAATATGTTTGTTATGGACTTGGTATATTTACAAATATATACTTTTTACTGTTTGATGATTTGGTTTTACTTTCTCTGTGAACCTTTTTGAGTATAATTACAGCAACATGTCATAGCAATAGCCTTCCTCCTCCTTCTCAAGGCTTCTTCCCTCTCTGGAATGAGAACAAATTAACTTTCACACTTAGAATTGAGTAACAATCACCAGGGAGGATAAAAAGGGGGTTTAAAAGAAAAAAAGTTGTTTCCTGTTTTGAATTGCAAGCACCGTGTTTCCGAAATGCAAGCTTTTCATATGCTGAGCTGCTGATGGATTTCAACATTCTTATATGACGCTGCTAAACAGCTACTTGGAACAGTCCTTAAATATCTTTGCTAAATTATACTTGGAGCCAAATGCTCCAGGATTGCTTGCTGATGTGTACTTTATGGACCATATTACACCAGTCTTCCAAAAAGTGAAGTAGTTTGCCATTTGTTTCCAGGTGGAGTTCTTACCTATACAGCTTTACATGGTTTTGGGCCAAGATATCTGAAAGACTCCTACAACTAGGAGAAGAAGAAATTGGTGGGACAGGATCTTTTCTGCAGTGACACCCTGTCTGTGAAATCCCTGCCTAATGGAGGTGAGACCAAGCTCATCTTTGTTCAGTTTTGAGCAGGAAGTGAAGATGTTTTTGCTCCATTTAGTTTTTAACTTTTTAAGGTTGGGTTAAGTTTTAATATGCAGTTGATACTGTTCCTAGAGGTTTTAATTATCCTGGTTCTGTCACTTGGTTTGTTGTTCTGAATTAGTTTTTACAATCTTTCTCTTTGTTTAAACTATCCTGGGGCTTTGGGTTGAAATATTTAGCTTATAATATTTTGCTAGTTGAAGGATAGATGGTCAAAGAGACAGAGAGACAGATAATTTAGGCAGTGCCTCGCAGAAGTACACCCCTGACTCTTCCCCATGTTGTGTTACAGAATTGACTTTGGTTTAAATGGCATTGCTGCCATGTGACCTAAACAAGTGAAGCGACAAAGTATTTTCCTGTGGCACAAAGAATTAAGCAACTGATGAAAATGACACTTACTGGTTGTGTGGCTGTGGCATGCTCAGGTATATTAGCTCAAGTAAAGCGCTCTGGCCCCTGAAGTCACATACTTTAGTACAGGTAGTTGAATGGAGCCCACCTGTGTGCAATTCCAGTGCTGCATGATCTCATATTGAGAGATGGGAATACCATTCTCCTGAATGCTCAGCTGTATGGAAAAATGGAGATAAGAAACCCATTGCTGAAACAACTTCATGTCAAAGCCAGCTCGGAGTCTGCAATGAGGCAAGCTTGTGGGGAAGGTTCTCCGGTGTGAGGAGACCAGTAACGAGCCTTTTGGCCTTGCCGCAGAACACAGTGTGTTGCAAAGCCAACAGGGTGCATGGCGCTGCATGGCCATGCCGGCACTCTGTTGCAGGGATGCTTTTCCAGAGCAGGGACCAAGAAACTGGTCAGGACCTAGAGCAGGATGGATGGAGACAAACACTGGGCATAACACTACAGTACTACTGAATTTGGCCCTTCAGATCCCATGGAACAGTGCAACAGTGACCCACGCTCTGGTAACTTCCTGACTGGACTACTGTAATGTGCTCTACATGGGGCTACCCTTGAAGACAGTCTGGATACTTCAGTTGGTTCAGAATAGAGCTGCAACGATACTAACGGGGACTGGCAGGTATTCACATATAGCACCAGTCCTCTGCTGGTTACACTGGCTGCCAGTTGAAGTCCAGGCCCAATTTAAGGTGCTGCTGATGACCTATAAAGCCCTAAATGGCTTGGGTCCTGGATACCTGAAGGAGCGCCTTCTCCCCTATGTGCCCACCCATCCCTTGAGTTCTGAGGCAGAGACCCTCTTCCGGGAGCCCTCCTTGAAGGAGATCAAGAGGGTGACTACCAAGAGGAAGGCCTTCTCTGTGATGGCACCCCGATTGTGGAACACGCTCCCCAGAGAGGTTCGCCTGGTGCCAATGCTTCTTTCCTTTCGGCGTCAGGTGAAAACCTTTTTATTCTCCCAATATTTTAACTGCTAATTTGTTTTAACTGGTAGCTTTATACTTAATATCGGATGCTGTGCCACTGCTATACTTATTTCTATTTCTATTTTATTTTATTAATGATGTCATAAACCACCCAGAGACATCTATAATGGGACGGTATAGAAAAGTTTTAAGTAAATAAATAGATAGATAGATAGATAGATAGATAGATAGATAGATAGAAGTGTACCAAGTAAGTCTTAGCAATCTGTGTTCAGGCATTGCAAGAGTGCATGCCGAAAGAACAAGCCATATGAGGAGATGCATGAATCAGACTCAAGTTCTGAGCAAGCAACCCAAGAACAATGAGGTGAGGTCTCTGAACATGTGCCCAATCCATTAGTAGTGGCACAAGAACAGGGCTTTATTGCACACAGGTAGAAGAAGATGTCCCGGGGCTTGAGAAAACTTTAAAAAACCTGTAGAAAGCTTTTGGAGAAAATGATGATTCTTCCAAAGCAATATATGTGTTTGGTTGTTTTTAAATGAGCAGGTGATTTCAGCTTACATCAGTAACAGCCCTATCATCATACTGTTGCTTTCATTGCCACATTTAATGGACATCCCTCTGAGTGGGCTTTAAAGAATAAACATTTGATGACTGCTTGCATGCATTTTTCCAGGTGAAAGCAAAGACGATGTTGATTAGCAATGACCCTAATTTTCTCCAGGAGTTGCCCATTCTGTTGGGTGTAACATCAAGCAAATTCTTCATTCAAAAGTTCGCACATCAAGGTTGCATGCAAGAGGTGGGACTTCTTTGAAAGTCAATTGTTCCTTGTCTCTCTCCCCTCCCCTCCTTCCCCTTCCCTTTCCCTTTCTCCTTCCCCTTCTTTTTTCTGTCTCTTTATTTTTGAGAGGGGGAAGGTGAGGAGAGGGACACTTGCTCACTGTGAGGGTTTAGAACCATCAGAGTTTTGCTCTTATTGATAAACCACCTTGGGATTGATGCCTGAGGGGAACCTGAGCTGCAACTATGATACAGAACTTGAATTTAATTTTCTGAGTCGCAGGGAAGAACACAGCCGAAAACAGAACTGCCGATCATCAAACCCATCGGCTTTACGGAGTAACTCTCGGTTTCTTGTGCCATCTATTGCTAAACTGAAGCTCTCTCCATGCAGAATTCTTCTCCAAGATCTCAACCGCCTTTTCCTTATACATACACTCTTTTAAAGCACACATTATTGTACATAATCCCCATGAAAGCTAAATGCCTTCCAGTTCCATAAGCACACATTTGCTGTTCAAAGGTAAGGTTTCCTAAAATGTTAAATGTTATTTTTAGAGATGCCAGCAAAGCAGCTCCTATTCTCACTTCTCCCATTTTCATGGCTGATACGAAAAAAGGAAGAAATTAAATGGCCGAAAGACATTAAACAATTATGGTCTTGCAGAGTTGCACCAGAGCCGCAAAGCCACACAGTGAATGGATAGCATGAAATAAGGTTTCCTATCCAGGCAAGATGAGCAGTAACCGATTCTGGGGTGGATGGCAAGCACAGAAGTGTTGCAGGCCAAGGACAGACTCTCTGGATTCTGCACTAAGCAAGAGAATCAATAATATGAAGAGTGTAACTTCCTGATATTTTGTCGTATTGAAAATTCGCTTGTTCCCAGCAATGAGCTGAGTTCCTTTGATGCAGTAAAGGGTACACAAATTGTTTAACTCCTTGGAAGTAAATTGTCAACACAACTACCAACAAAAGAGCTTTGTGCTTTGGGTGACTGGTAAGGAATTCAATAAGGAAGAAAGAGATGCATCTTCTTTGTGGCCACATTTTTCGGTAGGAACTGTTCTGCAATTCTCAGGTGTGACGAGCACTGCAGGGCATCTCTTTGGCAAAACTTCACCTGGACTGGTCTCCTTTTGATAGAAATGAAATGGGTCAGAGACAATGCCATCTCGACATAGCTAGTGGAAACTAATAAACCTTCTTCTCTTAAATGATATATGGCATGAAATATATATAAAAGGCCTTGTTTGTTCATTTCATGTAGGTATTAAAGGAAATCATTACATGGATCTCTGTCAGCAATATGCAATTTTCTATCAGCTAGGGTAAATATTTTTAGAATAATAGTGGTAAGTGCTGGAAGTGAACTTCTTCCTTATGCATTGTCATTATCCAGAGATAACATAATTTGAGTAGAACTGTGTATATAATATGTATGTTACTGTACAATTTTTCACCTTACTAATGTTGCTCAGATGTTCTACTGATTCAATTACTCAAAAGCATCACGAGTGATGCTGGAATCTATGATCAGCAGCCAAAATGTAGCCTGTGAAAAGTGGCATGAACTTTTTTCTTGAGTGGCTATCAAAAAAAGGTTGACTAAAATCACAAAATTTTCAGAGTATGTTCAAGGACAAGATGGCAGTTGATGAGCAGAGTCGTTGGAGGACAAAAGATAGTTTCCCATTATTACTGAGAAGGGGTAGGAAGAAGAGAGTATATACATTGAAGATCAATTTGCAGAAGAGTTTTTCCCTTATTATACAGAATTGTCCATGTTCTTTGTTGCAAAGCCTCCTTGTGCATTTCCATCAGTATTCAATAAAATATTCAAAAAGAAAAAGCAGTTGGAGGAATGTTGAGAGTTGGGTACTACAGTCTTTTGCTGATTTACCAAGGGTACATTTGTTCCTAACATGAATTCTTTACTGAAAAAGCAGGACTAAACCTACTTGATCTTAATTTTAATTGTGTAAAATTATTAGAATTCTTTTTTTTTTTTGCTTCTTTTTGTAAATGGGCAGTGTATCTGACTTTCAGTTCATATCCGATCAAATTCAAGTAGTTGTCCAAATCCTAAGATTCCATGACTGCTGATGAGAAAGATACTTCTGGCACCCCCAAATGTATGGTGTGTGTGTGCGTGTGTGTGTGTGTGTGTGTGTGAGAGAGAGAGAGAGAGAGAGAGAGAGAACATGAGAGAGAGAATTTTCATCAATTTTATCTGCAGCCTCCTGAATTTTGCTCCCAAATTTGCTCCAAACAGCATGGAAATTGGCACTGGGTTGGAGAAGAGTATGGGGGAAAATAGCTTTCTCCCAGCTGTTAATGAAAGTCTCCACTAGATCAAAGTCCTTCATGAAACAGTGCAAAGATTCTACCCTTATGTGTTAATGATCACACCGGAAGATCCAACATGTGAGTCCAGTATTTTGCATTCTGGCAATAATCTGTAAAAATTAAATATAACCCTGTATCCACGCTAAAGTAGTGGGTGTATCATCTGCTACTCTTTCCTTTGCAAGGAACAACAATAGCTTGCAGATGCTGGTGCAAGACTCTGTGCAGGATGTGTTTTCTTTTTGAAGCAAAAGTAATTACCCGTACATAATTTTCTGATTAAGCTTGCACTAATTTTCTGTCATTTCTAGGAGCTGAAGAGCCTGCCACCCTATTTTGCTGGGCTAAAATGAAAAGTATGTGCCATTTACAAATCTGGAGTCTGTTTAATATATTTCAAATGACACCATTCAGCAGCCATAATAAAAAGGCTGACGGTCACTTTCCAGTAATTGCAATAATTGAGAAGTTTGATGGCAGTCAGACAGAAAACCGTTGGCCTGTGGGAGGAAGGAGGCATTGTCTTGTCTTTGGAGGGTTGTTTTGCATGTTTGTTTGCAGTGCAATAAGGGCTGCAGAGACATTTAAAATAGAAAGAATGTTGACTTCTTGTCTCCTTATGGAGGAGCTATGCGGGGGAGGGGGGCCTTTACAATGGCATATTAATTACCGTGCTCATTGTTTCTTCCTTCTCTGTGACTAAACCTCAATAAGGCCGTGTTATGAGAGGGGTGGTGGAGTGAGTTATTTCTGGGTGGGGAAAAGTGGTGCGAGGGGCAAAGAATGGCTCTAAGAGCTGGATTTTGGAGATGTCGGCATCCATGCTCGTTATCTGTGCCATCAGGTGCTCATCAGGATCATCTTCGTTGATGGATCCCCAAGGAGAGCACCAACAATGAAGGAGCTCTCTCCCCTCCCCTCCCCTCCCCTCCCCTCCCCTCTCCACCCCCTCCTTCGCCCCTCGCACCACTTTTCCCCACCCAGAACGC
>NW_025335942.1:4902753-4986259 GCF_004798865.1 Varanus komodoensis
CCCCTCTCTCTCCCTCTCTTGTATGTCTTCTCTTGGCCCTTTGTACAGCAAATGGACCTTAACTGCTCTTCCCAGACCAAGCCACCTGCAAATACTTTGTATTGCAACAGGAAGAGCTCACAACAATCCACTATTTCTGGCTTCCCAGCCCAGCTACTGTGAGGAGCAAGTTCAGGGGAAACACCAAAGGGGTGGCAATTGACACGGCTGCCCCTGCAGGTCCAATCACACTGGTGCTTGGACCTGGTGAGCCTTGGCTGTACTTCCAGCACCACTGCTGTGGGCAAGTGGAAGGGGGTCACAGGGTTTGCACATCAGGGGGTGCTGTGGAGGTTTGTCACTCTGGTCGTGTTGTCCAAGCTAGGGTTGGGATGAAAGCTAGCCGAGGATGCCCCTCTTCACGGAAGCAATGTCCGACTGGTAGTTCAAAGTAAAAAAATAATGCAAATGTGAGCTTTGGAAGCAATCCTGCATCTGGTTCTGAGCACCACAGTGGAAGAATGATGTAGCCAAGTTCTCCCACACTGGAGGCATTCAAGAGGCAGATGGGCAGCCACCTGAGCGGGATGGTTTAGCTTGGAGTCCCACACTGTACAGGGGGTTGGACCTGATGGTCTTCTTGGCCCCTTCCAACTCTGTGATTCTACGATTCTCTGAAACCTTGCAGGATTGCATGCCATGAAGTGTGACTTTGGCTGATGTAAAAATGGTGGAGCTGCGTGGACACTACCCTGAGAACAAGGAGATGACTCCATGATCCACCATCCAGCTTGGAGAAAACCCGGGGAAAAGTGTCAGTGGGTGAGCTCCCCCACTTCCGCCACTGGCCCTGGCGGGCTTACCTAGTGGTGGTATCCCAGTTCTACATTTGGAAGACAGCTGGGCTAGCCACTTCCCAGATTGGTCACAATGCCTCAGAGCGATGTTAGCTTGGGACACGGTAGGAAATGCTGCTGTTTGGACTACTAAATCAGAAAAAAGAAGGTAACCACGGTGGCAGGAGAAGCCCTCTCATGTAGGCAAGTGCTGACCCCAACTCTGATCGGGTGACTTTCTTCTGTGCAGATAGCAAGAGAAACAGAAGTTCAGAGGAAGAATGTGCGGGATTTTTGCTGTAACTAAGGGTTGAGAAAAAGGGCAAAAGTGCTTCAGCAATTTTCTTGCTGTGTCTTAGGCTACGTGGAAGCAAGGAACCAGACCAAACCTCCCAGTTCCCATCCCAATAAACATTAAAACATTAGTCTCTGTTTCTATTAATTGACAGAACATTGCAGTATATGTAGGCTTTTCTTGTATCTAATGAGTTTAGCTTTAACCTCAAGAGTAAACATAACAAGAAAATGCCAGAATTCTGTGGGGTATGGAAAAAGGCATGAATAACATGTTTCTTGCTAATCTCATTTTCTTGCTTTGTTTCTTGTTTTATTGATTGATTGATTGCATTTCTCTACCACCCAATAGCCAAAGTTGTCTGGGTGGTTCACAGCAATTCCTCAGAGTAAAACGCTACAATACAAATAAGGAGAGAATAAACCACGATATAAAATCCCAGTATACAAATTTAAACGAGTCTTAGAATGCATATACAAAAATTTTAGAACAGTGTAAACATCTAAAAGAATTTCAATAAAAATAGACCTCACTAAAAGAGCTGATGTACCATAAAGCGCTTGGGAGTAGAATGTTTTAATGCAAGTTTCTATCCCATATGGCTGGGAAGATATTTTACTTCACTTGGCATTTTTTCTGTGACTCTTGATGGATTGATGATAGTTGGTGCTCCTAGTTCTGATCTGCGTAGTTCCTTTTTTAGCTCTCATGAGCGATGGGAGGGCAAAGGCAAAAATAAGAGAGCCAGTGTGGTGTGGTGGTTAAGAGCACGGGACTGGGACTCAGGGGGTCCGGGTTCGAGTCCCCGCTTGGCCATGGAGCCAACTGGGTGACCTTGGGCCAGTCACAGACTCTCAGCCCAACCGACCTCACAGGGTTGTTGTTGTGGGGATAAGATGGAGGAGGAGAATGATGCAAGCTGCCTTGAACCCTTTGGAGGAAAAACGCAGGGTATAAATAGAAAAATAAATAAATAAGCAAGCAAGCAAGCAAGCACCACCTGGTCAGATTAGGGGAGATAAAAATGCTTCTCCTCCTTCCCTTGAACCCAGCAGGGTTTGCAGAAGTGAATCCCCCACCTTCAGGCACTGCCTCTCCTCACCAGGAGGTTTGTTCTGAGAATGATGCAAAATAAGAATAAATGTGAATGATTGTATCATTAGCATAGGTTGCAGGATCCCGTCTTGCTTGGTTCAGGATTTGGATTGTCTGGGCGTTGCATTTTATCCTTCTTTTTCCTCTGTTCCCCAGCAGGTTATGCAAAGACTCTGGACTACCATTAAGTAGTACAATATTACATTATATTTGACATAATATTATCATTCTCATTTTAAGATTTATACCCTACCTCCTTCCTCTTGAAAGGCAATTCACACAACCCTTCTCTTCTCTATTTTATCCTCACAACAACCTTTAAGCTAAGTTAGGCTGCAATGGGCCCAAAGCCACCCAGCGGGTTTCTAGGCCAAGCCGTGGCCTCCCAAATTCCAGGGAAGCATTCTAACCACTAAACCACCTTGACTCTCCCTGCCAAAATAGACACAATAGCAGGCATTGAGCTATTAAGGAAATTCTGTCTGCAGCACCTTGACTCTGTGTTTTCCCCTCGATGTTGTAAACTATTATCTCCCAGCAGCACATCTGCATTAATCATAGGTTATTCAATAAATTTGCTCTACACCAAGAATATAAAACCATGCCATTCTCTCATTTATCTTCTAAATGAGATATTTGTGTGACACTGTTAGCGTGCCAGAATTTTAAAACTGAAACACACTTGTATTAACATTTTCTTCTGTTGGTCAAGCCCTTTAGACACCCAAAAGTGACGGGGTAGAAGGTGCTGCTGTTAAATCTGAAGGCAAGTAAGTAAGAAACACAGACTATTTTGGCTTGGTTTATTTATTTATTTATTGGACTGGACTGGATTAGACTAGGCTAGACTATTGTCCAAAGTCAAAAGGTCTGAACTTTTGCACTGTTAAAGAATGGTTATGATGTATGTGTCTAAGCACATGCTATGTTCTGAGGTTTTTTTTCAAAATAATTATTATTAATAACAATTATTAAGTATTATTATTAATAATAGTAAGGCAATGCAAAAGTGGGCGACCTGTGACTTTGGAGCAGCTGGCTCCATCAGCCTCGTTTCCACACCGTCTGCAGACACGTGACCGAGGCGCCCAGAGGAGCGGTCCAGCCAGGCGTCTTCCAAGCAGGTCTGCCATGAAGCTCCAAGGAATCTCCCCACTGCATGCGTGGATTTCTTCTCCTACTTGGCCCTCACTCAGGAAGTGAGCCGAGCCCAGAGGAAGTCCCCAGAGGCTAGCAGAACGGAGGCTGCACCACCTGGCGCCTTTCTTCCACACCCCACGCAGCGCACACAAAGGCTGCGTGTGACCCGGAAGGCAGGGGGCGCCGCTTGGGCCATGGCTGTGAGGTGCTCCCTCCCGGCGAGCAGTGCATGAACTCCGAGGAGCTCAATGGAACTCACAGGCCTGGTCCCATGGCTGCAGCACATCGGCCTGAGGTCTGGGGGGCCGAGGCCGGGGGATTCCCACCCTTCACACGGGTGCCTCACACTTTCCAACGAGCACAGCATGTCAGGATGGACTGGCAGTGGATCTTGAGGATTTCACTCACTCTCAACTCAACCTACCTCACAGGGTTGTTGTTGTTGTGAGGATAAGACTGAGAGGTGGAGGAGAGCTATGTAAGCTGGTTTGAGCTCCTTGAAAGGAAAAAGAGCAAGAGATACATACAATTAATCACCTGCAAGCATTGCAAGGCGCTTGATGCATTGCATTGTTGAAAATAAGTGTTTATCCTCAGCTGAACTAGACAATCCTTACTGAAAGAAATGCTGTGGCATCCGGTAGGTATGAAACAAAAGTCTTTGTTGAATAAGATGCTACTGAAGATCCACAGGTATGACATGGATGTACCAAAGTCGTGGTGCACTGATTCTGCGTTCTGTGGTGGTGCTCAGTGTCCCAAATACATTCCCAAATATTTCAGAGCTTGGCTGGAATCTTCTCAGGAGTACTTCAGATGCAGGGAGCCGACTCAGCATGGTGCAGTCTCCTTCTGAGTGACGCATGCTTGAACAGTGGACTGATCATGGGAAAGCACTCTTCATGGAGGGACTGTACCAGTTCCCTGGAAAAGGTTCATAGGATTGACCTTGCCCAAATCATCCTATTATTCAAAGGTCCCAAGCCACGTTGGTCCAATATGGCAGATCTTGCCCATGGAAAGGGTCCTGCAATGGACAAAATGAAAGGGGCGAACTCATCTTTAGCCACTCCCAGGAAGACACAAAGACGCAACCTACAGTGTTTTGGTCTACATTGCCCATAAGCCCTTACCCACATGCCCATTGGTTAGGGATTATGGGAGTTGTAGTCCCAAAAAGCTCATCGAGTTGTCTTCACCTGCTTTAAGTAAATTGGCTGTAATCCAGAACAAAATAGAAAGATGGCAAAACCTCTATTGTTTCTGCTCCTTTCCTCATTCTTTTTATATTCAATTCATTCCATTCCTTTCTTGCATCTATTTGTGATGGTGGCGTTGCTTTTTAAAGCATGCCTGAAAATGTGGGTGTATTTTTGTGCACATTTATCTAAATGTACATTTTGCCAAATATGTGCATTTTGTGGGCATGTTTCTTAAATGTACACATTTTTGGCAAGCCATTTCCACTGCTATAATCATGTGGTTTTATGTGAACTTTCCCAGAATAGATTCCTTTGTGTGAGCACTTCTGTCTACTATATGCAAGTTTTGTGCACATATTTAATTTCTGAAATCTATCTCAAAATCTGTGGACAATGCATTCTGATTTATGTGTAGGTGTGCAGATATGGTAAACCACAAACCAAATGAATTTCTTATCCATACTTACTTTCTGCTCTAAGAGACCATTCACCTTGAGACACAGAAGCATCTGCACATGTGAAAAGTGCGATGCAGACTGAAACTTTCCCTCCTTCCTTCCCTTTCCGAAAAGATTCTGACTCCACCCTCAGGATGATGTGCAGATATTCATTTCAGCACTCAAAACATGTATTGCTGACTTATAGTGCCATGCACATTTTGAACGAGGCTTGGTCTTGCTATTTCGCTATATCCATGCAGGAAGACCAAAACCTTGTTTGCATTTAGATTTAACTTTCTGTGAAACGTGCCTGGAACCAGCAACATTCAACAGGAATTGAGGCTTAAATTGTCTTCATCATTTCAGTGGCTGGAAAGAAAAGTTTCTATGCAAATTAATAAAATTTAAACTTAGCTCCCTTACTGGAGAGGGTCGCCCACCAAACTGGGGAAGGCTTGGACACTTCTGCAGTTCCAAATATCTGACTGATTCACACATTACCCACAGTGATCTGGAAGCCATGAGGAAAGGCAAAGCTTTTAAATGCCACTTAGCAACTGCAGAAAATTCCCAGCCAGTTCCAAGAAAAACTTAATGTTCACAGTATCAGGATCAACTGCACAAGTACCAGCTACAATATCTGTAGAAACTAGCTAAACATTCTCTGTTATTGAAAAGTTATGTAAAAATTATTAAAGGCATAAATTTTAGCTCTTTCCTATAAGAGCATCTTGGCTTTGTGGGTTTAAAGACACCACACAGCTTACTATTTCTTTCTCACAGACACACTCCAAAAAGGCAGATGGGTCAAGTTTCGTACAAAATATCCTTTTTAGTAAATATTTTCTCGAGAAATGACATGGAAACAATTTAAAATGATGAAGATGCTTGGAAGCTTTAAGAAAGATTACACAAAGTTTTAAATATAGACTTTGAGGTACCATCTGCTTTCAGTATTATTGAAAACCCGCTGGAGTTCCATTTAATGAACACATTTTAAGGCAGGATATGAGGTTGGCACCATGATGTTAAACTGTATGCAAGAGGCTGAAGGAGCTGAGTGTGGTTGATGGACTGGTTTCTCACTGACACAGCCAACTTCCACGCCAAAGTAAACTCGCACTGCCATGTTGACATTGATACCCGTTTCCACCGCTCTTGGGATCATCTTGATTGCCATACTGATTGCCATTTATTAAATGCCCCGTCCACTATAAAGTTCCCCTTACAGGCCCAGGTATATTGATAGCCACCCATCTGCAACACCACCAGACCACCTGGCCAAAGTTCTGCCCGTTGGCACACAGGCAATTGGGATGATGTCAATGGGAACCCCTTTCTTCTACTGCCCTCCGAGGCATTCCAGCATTTTCCTGTAATCAGCAGTGCCTGCGAAGCCTTTGCCGAAGCCAGTGGCCACCTTCTCCTGAGTCAGGCCACCCCTTCCTCTTTTGAGAGGACCGAGGTCCAGGTCAACTTCATCTGCCCCATCAATGGCAATGCTCAAGTGGGGGCGTCTATCAAGGTGACCTCAGGGGAAGCCATTCTGCAGGATCAACGGACGTGCCGGAAAGAGGTTGGCACGCAAACTATGCTGCGATTCTCCTTCTCCACTTTCTCAGCCAATGGCCGTGCGGTGCGAGCAACTGTAGAGTCTGTTCCAAGTCCAAGGACTTGATGGGTTTGTGCGTGGTGGTCACTGCAGCATGGGCAGCCTGCTTGTTTGCCTTCAGTTTGCTGTAAATGCCACCACAGCGGCCGAGTGCAGTATGTTTCGAACGCATCCCCACCCTCAGGATGGCTCTTGAGGGCTAGCTGGTGGGAACGCTGGGCACTTCCCAACTGGCCTGCTTGCTTCGCCTGTCATCTCCTTACTGGGCCAAGGAACTCCCTCCCTCTCCTCCTCAACCAGCTCTGAAAACTCTTCCTGCCCTTTTAAGGTGGCTGGTTCCCATACCTGCCCAAGAACCTTCACTAGGTCACTCAAAACATCCAAGTCCTCTGCCCACTTTTGTCCTTCTACCTCCTCCTGAGGATCAGGGGACTTTGTCTGAGCAAACTGTGATGTGTGAGAGCTGAGCCCTTTCTTTACAAGAGGGACAGTGTCCCTCAACGATCTAGCAGGCCTTCTGTTCCCATAAATAGGCTGCCCTTCACAATGGCACCGTAGTCTAGTTGTGTCCCTGGACAATGGCTCCATCTAGGCAGAGAACCCATGTGCACCGAAGGAAGCCTTTGTAGCCAAATCTCACGCAGCGCAGGCGAATGAGCATCATAAACTAATCTGGCCAACAGAGCTTCATGCAAGATCAACCTCTGCTGGCTGATGGTGCTAGCAATCAGCTGTTGATTGGCCCACCAACCCGCTGCTGAGGGTGACTGGGAGGTGAGTTTTCCCACTCGCCGGCTAAACAGTGCTAAACCCTGCTATGTAACTTCCAAAACCCACAAGGCCAAATCAAGAATCACTTGCTATATATTCCTCAGGAAGACCGGGTAAAATTGCCCAACCTGCACCTCCAGCTCATGGAAGGAGGCCCAAACCCAGCAGCAGGAGCTGGGCCTGTGGCTTCTTCCTGTGCCAAGGTGAACCCAGTCCAGGAAATTCCCAGTTTGGGAGTGTAGGAAAGAGCCACGCTCTGAGCTTCTCACATTCGCAATGGCAGTGCAGGAAAAAGAAGTCCTGAACAACTCTTGTGCTGCCCAGGAAGTAAGAGCACCTGGGCTGGGCGGCATCTAGCCAGTTTTCTTCCTCCTTGGAGTTCTTAGGCTGAGAATCTGTGATGCGCACCAAGAAAGAAGTCAATGCTGCCACCAACTGTCCGACAAAAAGCATATTGCTCAGGCTGCAGAACTTGCCGGATGTCACATACTCTCCAGCTTATCAAAGGAACACAAAAGACACGGGACTGTGGAGACGCCGCTTTCCCCCTCCAGCTGCAATGCAGCTCTCCAGAGATGCCGCTCCGGAGCGCCCCCATTCGCACAGCAGGTTCCCGTCGAATATTCCCCCCGCTCGTTCTGCACCGACAGCATGGCTCGTTAGTCCCTTGGCCTGCCTCACCCCGAAGGTCTGAGGGGCAGAGCAAGGCAGCAAGGGGCTGGGAATGGGGCTGGTGAGGTCCCTCTCCGTGTGTTGCCCTTTGCTTCCGCGTGCATTTAGTACGACTGAATTGCACTGCTTCTGCACGTGCTGTTTTAGTGACCTGCACAATGGATCGCTCTGGAACTATTCCAAGGCTGGGCTGCACGAACGGCGGGTGGCAGCGTCCCTGGCCCTGTCTGGCAAACCAGTCTCTTTCTGTCTCAGCCCTTGGGGATGAGCAGGCAGGTAGGCGTGAGGCCCCTGGGCCTGTGTACGAACCCCGGGATACTGCAGGAGGGACTGGTTTGTGTAACAAGGCCCTGGAGCACATGGAGGGATTGTGGGAGAGGAGTGTTAGAGAGACTGTGAGACGGTGGGAGAGAGCTTTAGAGAGGCTTAACCCCTTTGGGTCGGTTCAGGTTTTGATCAAATGTGTGTCCTCAGCAACATGTGTTCCGGATCCGGCCATGGGGAGGCCACTCTCTCTGTGTGTGCATGTGACAGAGAGAGTGGGCGGGGGGGGAGAGGATTTAGCATGGGGAAAAGCTTGGCAGGAAAAGTCTTGAGTTTGGCCAATGCTACACACCTGCTCCAAAACCTTTTCACAGAAGAACCAAGCTACTGTTACCTGCCGCAGCTCCATGCCACATGCTTTCTTTGCTTTGGAGGTATGTCTCTTCCCGTAGAAGGAACCACTCTCCTGTGCAGGACATAAAACAAGGGGCAGGGCAAGGTTCGGGGGCAGGATCAGTGCTGTCCTGGGGCCGTGGCTCCATCCCATAATGCAATAAAGCTGCATGGCCCTGTCCCGCCGCTCCCTTTTTTATTCTTTCTGCCTGCTGCAAGAACCATGGATGGCGCTTCGCACCTGCTC
The DNA here is from genome assembly GCF_004798865.1 of Varanus komodoensis. Classification (NCBI taxonomy): domain Eukaryota; kingdom Metazoa; phylum Chordata; class Lepidosauria; order Squamata; family Varanidae; genus Varanus; species Varanus komodoensis. Next base: position 4,911,700 of record NW_025335942.1, read on the forward strand.
TCCACTTGGAGAAGGGGACTCAGCCCTCGCCAGGGGAAGCAGCCATTCGTCCCGGTGCCAAGAGGGGCTTGTCTCACCCCCAAGTTCCCCGCCACCCGAGACACACTCAGTCTGAAGTTACCTGAGCAGCACAGAGGAGAACGGCTCTTCTTCCAAGCATTGGCCTAATTAAATGGTCTCACTGCTACTTCGCTAGCCCTAGGAAGGTCAACCTTCTTTCCCAAGCCGGCTCTGTGCCGGCCACCTGGACACCCACTGGGACCTCGGATCAGAGAGAACAGGAAAACCTGCAGGGAACAAGGCTTGGCACCTGAGCCCCACCCCTGAAGTAACTGAAGACCCCGGGATGCCAAATCCAAAGGACTAGCCAGGGACCACACACCTCTGGGATAGGACAAGAGCTATAAAAAAAGCACATGATAGAAGAGTGTTCAGTGTTGGCTGCAGCTCTGAGCTGTGGCAAAGCAAACCCCTGGTTCAGCTCTTTCGATGATCTCACCAGTGGGACTTAGATAAGCCACTCACTCTCCATGTTTTCTCTTCCACTCGCAAGGTAGGAATAACCAGTATCCCTCACAGGGCTGTTGTGCAGTTCAGAGATGTATCATGTGCGACGTACTTCGGATGGTCTGGAGCAATAAAGACACACTCCCCTGATCACAATGATCATGATTTGGCCCTCTGAATTTGGAAGCTCCGGCTAAGGTTCCCTTTAGTACTAAGCTTCCGTATAAAGATGAAAATAATGCATACATTACATATGTATAATACTGGTCAGTCAGGTTCATTGCATATGAAAAATGCCTTTCTGTATTCTTGTCATCATAATGACTCCCATTCATGGCATCTTCCATTCTTCATTCGTGATGACTTCCATTCATCATCCTTGCAGACTCCCTTCGTTTCATCCGAGATATTATCATCCGAGGCTGGGGAACCTTTTCTGGCCTGCAGCACACCTTGGCTCCATTTAAGCACAATGGTCAACATATGCCAACACTCTTCAGGGGCACTTTACTTCTGGTGTGTGGCTGTGTACACACACACACACATCCATACACAGGAAAGGTAGCACACTGAAAACATGGAGGGAGAGACTGCCTGGGTACTTGATATTTTTGAAAGTGCTCTGCTCATCATCACTTTATAATGTTTAGATCATTCCTCATTCTGTATTGTTGCCTCTTGGAGTCAGAATCTCACACAATGTATCAGCCAACTGACAGTGTTGGTGCCCCCCAGACCATATTTTATATTTTAAAATGTTATTTATGATATTTTAATTTATTGTTGTAAGCCGCCCCGAGGCTTCGGCGAATGGGGCGGCATAAAAATGTTTTAATAAATAAATAAATAAATAAATAAAATATTGTTTATTTGGGAATATTTATTCCAAGGTTGTGAAGATTCAGCTGAAATCTGGCCCTCTGGTGCTCACCAGACTTCTTTTCCATGCTCAGCCCTGGCCAGGAAGCAAGCGGAGTCGAGGCCAAGTCTGTGAACGCTTGGGAATGCTAGCAGTCCCTTCCATGGGTGACCGATGCGATTCTTTGCTCAAAGTCTGCAAAATGGGCAAAGTCTGCGAGTTACATGTATAGAAGCAGATCTTTGTTTGCCCAGAAGTTCTGCAGGCAATCGGAGTCATTTGGATTTATTTCTTACCAGACACCCACTTGATCTCTCAGTGGAAGCAAAGAAAAAGTGATCCAGAGCCTACAAAACCAAGCGAAGGAAATTGGGCAGGTTCCCCCCTACAAACCAAAATCCTCATACCCCACTGTATTTCAGTAGCTTAAGTCAAACTTTGACAAGTTTTTTTTATGAGATTGTGTGAAATAAATATAGGTGGGCACCTCTGAAGCTGAACTTGTAGAGCAAAGTAAATGCACTTTAGAAACATACTATACCACAAAGTGTGTAGGTGTTGGTTTGTTTGTTTGTTTTTTTGGTGAGAATCCTCTTTTTATTCCTGATCAATATTTTCAAACAGTTCGTGATTTGTTTCACAAATTTATTTCATCAGGAATTTCCACTCCACTGTGAATATCTTTGAAAATAATGAAACCACAAGGCAGAACATGCTGATAATCCTATGCGATGGACCACAAAAGTAGGAAACTAAGCAGAATGTGATTTTGTGGAAGATTTGGGCCAAGGGATTGGGGTGGGGATTGGGGGAATGACTCATAGAATTCTGTAAAGCCAACTATCTGGCTATTGCAAATATATACCTCAAGCAACCCATCAGATGATTATACACATGGACTTTAGTAGATGGTCAATGTATAAATGAAATATAGTACATGATTAGAAGTCGACGGTGGAGAATATGCATTTTTGCTGCCAAAACAAGAGCAGGAACAGACTGCACTAGTGATTATTAACTCTTAATATCAAGTATGGGAAAAATGTCCCAAAAGATCACTAACAGAAGTTTAGTGCTCAAATACAACTTAAATAGCATTCCTGGGGAACTTAAAGTTGATATAACAACGTATTTGTATGAATGTACTCAGTTTACTGTGAGCCAAATGGATTGTGGTCTGAAGCCAGAAATTTTATGAGGGAAGGATGCCAAAAGGCAATTTCTGTAGCAAAAAGAAAGGAAAAGCCAAGCCTGCAACAGAAGAAACATTCAGCATTTCCAGGGACAGGGGAGAAGCAGAAGCAAAACAAGGCAGAACTAAGGTCAGGATCCTGAATGCAACTTTTCAACAACTATGACAAAGAGACAAAAATAACTATTACCAAGATCAGTGCAAAGAAACAGAAGAGAAAAGCAAAAGAAGAAAAGCCAGATCTAAGAAATCTAAGGGAAATTCAAACCAAGACTATGGATGCTGAAATAAAATGGGGACATGCTGTCTTTCCTGGAGAAAATAAAGAGAAAATGGAAACAATACGCAGAATAACTGCACAGAAGAGAAGAAAAAAGATGATGGACTTCTTCAAAGAGGAATCCTGCAAGGAAGAACCCACAATATTAGAAAGAGAATAGAACACAGCTCTGAAAACGATTGGAAGGGATAAGGAACTTGGAGTAGATAGGGCACCGATAAAACTAGTCCAAGGTGCAGACATAAATTGGTCCAAATCGTTACAGGAGTATGTCAACAACTAAGGAAAACAAAAAAATGGCATGGATGCATTCCAGAGCGTGCAGCAACCATGATACTAATTTCTTGAAGTGATGCTGAAGGGGCAGAAAATAATTTTACCCTGAGAAACAAGTTGGATTCTGAAGAGGAAGAGGCATGCAAAATCATATCGCAAATACACACTGCCCAATTGAGGTTTAAAAACAATATGGCAGGGTGGTCCAAAGCAGGCCTCTCCATGCTGGACATAAAGGTTTCTGTTGTGTTTGGCAGGTGCAGAGATGAGAATTTGGGTTGGTTTCCTTTTCGTATGAATGTAGCAGAATTCACACATTTCGTGATCAACGGGTTGGAAAAAACCTACAAAAATCAGAACGTGGGAGAATATTACAGTGGCAGATTTGCCATCCTACCCTTATTTACTGAACTTATTATGGAGGAATGCCAACATGAGGAATTAGCTCATCCTCTACCTCGTTATCAGAGGAGAACTGTAGTCAGCTTGGGCCAATGAAACAGCAGATAGATTATCCCACTCCAACCTGGGAGGGCTGAATTCAAATTCCTCCTCATTTAGGACACTCAGGAAATAGGGCCAATGACTAGCACAGGGTGGTGAGGATAAAAAGAGGTAACCTTGTGTATTCTAAGCTCTCTGGAGAAAGAAAGGGATACACATTGGATAGCTACCTGTTCCTTCCAACCTAAGGGCAACTATGCAGTGTACAGAGAACATACACAGTAGAAGGGTTTTAATTTAATTTTTAAAATCCTGAAGGTTTTCTTTCTGCTTGTTTTCTGTTGTGAAAGCAAAACTTGACAGTGTGTGATCACATTGGAGGTACTTGTGCACCTTTCACCTTTGTAAAGGTTCTAATAAAACAATGCATGGAAAGAGTAAGATGGAAATAGAAATTCACTTTTTGTTGTTGTTTGTTTCGAAGCTACTCCATCCTAGTAGCAATCTGCACCTAATGAGAAACATGCCTACAGTGATCATTTTATGAGTGAAAGGTTCACGATTATTGTGATTTTTTTAAATACCTCTGTTAAATAGTAAAGAAAGCTTACACTGGCAAAACAAATGTTAGATTTGAAATCTTACGAATGACACAGCTCATTTCAGCCAGATGTTGAATGTCTTCTTTTGTAAGTCTGTCCTCGAGACTTTAGTCAGGTACTGACAGATGGCTTTGCCGCACTTCATTATTGGATTGCTAGCACATTTATGTTGTGTTGTGGAATAAATGTTTGCAATGTGCAGTGGCAAAAGCAGTCTGAAATTGCTGCAACCTCCTTGAACAGATGGAACATAAAGTCATTTTCAGACTTGGGTTTGATAAACTGCTGTAAGGGTTACTTAAAGTAAACTTCCAGAACAAACTTTCCCGAGGCCTGAAATGTGTAAATAGCTTAGCAGAAACTGTAGTGTGTATTGATTAAACACATGGAAGACATCCTGCTATTGATTTGATTGTGAAACTGTTTGAGGCTAGGAGATTAAAATGTCTTAAGCGTGTTAATAAGATTTTTGGGATTGGCATAGTGGGGGTGGGGGGAAGGATTTCAAATGCACAAATAACCGTTAGGAATCTGGCCCTGCAAAATGAAAAGGAGTTAAACTGTAATCCATAAGCCATCGCTTTTGAAGTAGCCCCACTTGTAAAATTAAATGCAGGGGATGACGGGCAAGTCTCTGTTTGCTTCGCCAGGGATCTTGCCACCCTCCGCTCGATCCCGTCTTTCCAGACGGCATTCTCTCCTCTCCTGAGCCAGACCCTTCCCTTGGTTCCTGAAGGCTCGGGACTGTCTTTTGCAAGGCAGATCTTTATTGCCACTTCGCAGCCAAGAAGACAGCGGAACTCCAGTGCAGTGCATCTCTAGCAAGATGAACATTAAGCCTCTGCCCACGTAAAGAGAGTTGCACCCTGGCTGGAAACTCCTTCTTGATCCCCCGCTTCCAGTGAACATGGTGAAGTTGCTCCTGTTGGTCGAGAGCCTGCCGGTGAAACTCATGTGAGCTTTCTAAGTGGGTGTCTCATTCCTCCCAGGACTTTATCACAGGGTCAGGGACTCACATGGACTCTCTTTCCTCTCCTGGGACCCCTCCTTCTTCCCCCAAAAGATGCCCGCTCCCGTGGTCAGCCTGGAAAAGTGTGGGCAAGAACCATGATGGAGCATCAAAGTCCCCTGTCCCCTGTTGATCCTTCTGCCCTCCCCCACCTCTTCCCTGGTGTCCTCTTCAGAGTCTGATAATGCAGTCTCTTGGAGTGCTCCTGAAAAGCTTGAATCCTGGAGACCTGAAGGAGCACCTTCTTCCCTATGTGCCAGCCTGACCCTTCAGATCGGAGGCAGAGGCCCTTCTCCGGGAGCCCCCTTTGAAGGAAATCAGGAGGGCCGCTACTCAGAGAAGGGCCTTTTCAGCGGTGGCACCTCGACTGTGGAACATACTCCCAGTGCTGGCAACATGCTGGTGCCGTTGCTTTATTTTTTCCAGTGTCAGGCAAAGACCTTTTCATTTTCCCTACATTTTAACAGTTAATTGCTTTTATCCTGGTTTTTATAATCATTTATTGGATGTAGTGTGTAGTGTGCTGTTGTTATGGTTGGGTGTTTTTTTTGTAAGTCATCCAGAGACTTTTAGTATTGGGATGGCATATAAAAACTTTAAATAAATAAATAAAGTGTCTGGCCCACTTATCCGCTCTACTCTCTTCCCCAAGTGTGACACTGGAAAAAGAAGTCAGGACAGAAGGGTTACCTGAAGGAGCGCTTATGTCCATATATGCCCGCCCGCCCCTTGAGATCTGCGGGAGAGGCCCTTCTCCAGGAACCCTCCGTGAAGGAAATTAGGAGGGTGAGTACTCGGAGGAGGGCTTTCTCTGCGGTGGCGCCCAATCTATGGAATGCGCTCCCCAGAGAGGTCCGCCTGGCACCGTCGTTATTTGTTTTTTGGCTCCAGGCAAAGACCTTTTTATTCAAATGTTATTTTAACTGTTAATAGTATTTATTTATTTTATTCTTTGGCCAGGGCGACTTAATTTATACTGTTAATTTATATTATTTTAACGAAGTTTATTTATGTTTGTGAGCCGCCCCGAGGCTTCGGCGAATGGGGCGGCATAGAAATTTTCTAAATAAAATAAATAAATAAATAAAAATAAATAAAATAAGGGTAGATGGTGGCTGAAACTAGACCTGGAAGATAAAAGTTCTCCGTGCTCAGATTCCTAAAGATAGTCACAGTAGCTGAGGACCTGCCACGCAGTAAACAGAGACACTGTTCCAATGACCAGGGAAAGGCAGTGGGGAAAGGCCTGAGTGAAAGGCCAATGCGAAAGAACTTTGCATTGTGTGTTAAAGATGCATCTCCCTGCAGATCAAATCCAAGAGGATGTGCTAAGTAGCCCCAATGAAAGCCTCAGGATGAAAATAAATGGAGCAAAGAATAGCAAGAACATGGTGGTCAGGATCTGGCACTGACCACCTAGTGAAGAAGATTGCGCCTGCAGTTGGAGTGTTGTGTTCAGTTCTGGGCCCCTCATTACAGAAGGATATAGCCAGGTTGGAGTCAGTGCAGCGCAGGGCCACAAGGTTGGTGGATGGTTTGCAGGGGATGCCGTATGAGGCGAGACTGAGGGAACTGGGGCTCTTCAGCCTGGAGAAGAGGAGACTCAGAGGGGATATGTTGGCGACATACAGGTATGTGAGGGGATGTCACATGGAGGAGGGTGGAGACCTGTTCTCCCCTGCAGAGGAAGGCAGGACGCGCTCCAATGGAGCCAAGCTCAGGGAGCCCAGGTTCCATTTGGATGCCAGGAAGCACTTCCTGACAGTCAGGACCCCGAGGGTGTGGAATGGGCTTCCACGGGAGGTGGTTGAGGCCCCATCGGTGAGGGTCTTCAAGGATAGGCTGGACATGCACATGGTTGGCATGTCATGAGCAGAGCTGGCTGGAGTCGGGGGTTAGACTAGATGGTCTGGAAGGCCCCTTCTGACTCGCTCTGTTTCTATGTTTCTGTGTTTCTAAGATCGTGAAAGGCTTGGAAAGCAAACTGCCAATGTTTCATGGAGCTATGATGTGGGTCTTCAAGTACCCTGAAACCTGTTGATAGACAAATTCTGCCAAGCGTGCCCCTTCTAAGTAATTCCTAACTTTTGTTGCAGATAACTTTGTCCTTAAGAAAGTGAAGGAAGGACTGGCTATCCCTGACTTGATTCTAACCAACAGGGATGACCTAGTTAATAACGTGGCAGTTACAGGAACTCTGGGGGAAAGTGACTGTGTCACACCTGCATTCGTGATTCTAAAGGAAACACAATGTAGCTAAAGACTGATCCAAAGACAAGCCTATTTATAAGCTCAGAGCAATGACAAGGAAAGCCCCTTGGCAAGCGCCTCTAATGAGAAGGGGAATCTAAGGTGGGTGGAAATATTTTGAAAAAAGAAACTATGATGGTGCAAATATAAACATTTTCAGCAAGAAAAAAGGTAGAAGATCACAGAAGCAGCCAAGCTTCACAAAAAGATGGCCTGAAAAGAAAAGAAAAGAAAAGAAAAGAAAAGAAAAGAAAAGAAAAGAAAAGACAGGGCTGAGCCGAGCCGAGCCGAGCCGAGCCGAGCCGAGTGGGACTGAACGGAACAGAATGGAACGGGACAGAATGGAAGACACATTTAGGAAGGGGAAGGCAGGCTGGGCTACAAAGGAAGAGTACAGGCTGGTAGTGAAGAATTACAGGGATGGTATCAGGAAATCTAAAGCTTAGAATGAGCTGAACTGAGCAATGGAGGCTACAAACAACAACAAAAGCCTTATTCAGAAACGTAAAAGAGAGAGGAAAGAAAGGGTAGTTCAGTCACTCAGTGAGAAGGGCAAGATGACAGTAGATGACAGAGAAAAGAAAGGAACTCTCAATTCCTAGTTTGGCTCGGTCTTCTCCCAAAGGAGGATCTGAGATCTTCCGGGCAAAGATGAAGTACTAGCTAAAGGGGCAGGATCTCAGCTGGAGACTGCCAGGTAGAGGGTCTGGGGACACATCATCACTTTCCAGGGCCCAATCAAACCCTCCCTGAATTAATCAAGGAAATGGCTGCTGAACTCTGAGAAGCACTGCCTATTATTCGAGAATTTGTGGAGTGCTGAATGACTGGAGGAGGGATAATGTTGTCCCTGCCTTCAGAAGGGGAATATAGGGGGACCTCAGAACTACAGACCAACCAGTTGGCATCAAGGGAGGTAGTTCAGGCCCCATCAGTGAGTTGTACAAGGAAGGACCGGACAACCACAATTTGGGGAATACATGAGTGGAGCTGGCTGGAGCGAGGGGTCATCCTAGTTGGCCTAGGCTCCCCTTCTGACTCACTTTTTTCCTATGTTTCTATCAATCCCTCAGAAAATTCTGGAGCAGTTCACGAAGCAGCCAGTTTGCAAGCACCTTGAAAACGGTGATGATTCGCATTTGGAGTTGTCAAGAACTAATCCTGTCACCTGAGTTCACTTTTTGGGGGGCGGTGCTATGGACACAACACATCTGGACCTCAGTGAAGCCTTTGCTAATGTGTCCTTAGTATCCCGATGAGCAGCCTAGCTGAGAGTGGGCTAGATGGAACCGCACGTCCACATGGGATGGACCCACGCCTGGCCACCGAGTAGGACTCCACGATACCTGCTCAGACAGGGGAGAGGGTACCCCTGCATTCAGTCCTGGGCCCAGTGATCTTCAACATTTCTATTAATGGTTTGGATGGTTTGGATGAAGTTCAGGGAATGCATATTAGGTTTGTAGATGTCATGAAATGGGGCAGGATAGCAGAAGGCAAAAACAAGATTCAGTGTGAGCAGTTGGCGTGTCAGGAGGATCAGAATGGAACATGACAGGGGAAAGTGCCAAGTTCTGCACTTGGGAAAAACAAAGCCGATGCGTAGCTGCACACTCCACGTGAGAAGGATCTCGGAAGTCTTGTAGATCAGCCTCCCCCAACCTGGAGGCCTTCAGAGGCATTTGGACCACAACTCCCAGAATTTCCATCCAGCAGGGCCATTGGCTGGGAATTCTGGGTGTTGCAGTCCAAAGATGGCTGGAAGGCGCAAGGCTGGGGAAGGATGTTGTAGGTCACCATCTGGTTGCGAGTGCCTGTGAAACAGTGTGAGTGCCTGCAAAAAAACCCATCCCAGCTGGGGGACAAAAATGGTTGTCTGGCAAAAAGAGGGAGAGAAGGGAGCATGAACTTTGCCTCTGCCACTCCTTCCCTCCCGCTCAGCCAGGGATGACCATAATCTTCTGTGTCTTGGGCTTCCAGGCATCTTGGCTGGATTGCACTTAATCTTCAACTAATTAATTAATGTCCTGCCTTTCCACTAAAATAGTCCTTAAGGCAGCTGGCAGTAATGAAATGCTAATAATTGTTTAAAGCACAACACACAAGCTAAAGGCATATTAAAAGCACATCAGTTAGAATGAAATAAGGAGATGCAGGCATCCACCAGTTCAAAACTTAGCTCACCAAAGGGAGCCTGGAGTTCAATAGCCAGCCTGAATAAAAATGCTGGATGTCTTAGTCCTGAAGATTGCCTGGGTTTTCATGGGTCCATTTAGGCCCCATGAAAATTGACAGTGGAGGTGCCATTTTCTCTTGCTTTTGGGATTTGGTTGAATTTCCCCAAAATTCTCCTAAGGGCTTCTTTTGCTAGTTCTCTTTACAAGTACAATGTAAAAGTTTATGAGCTGGCCGGTTGTCGTTCTTGTTTGCCTTGCTTCTAGCTTTTAAGTTTTAAACAGCACAGCATTGGTCACCACTACTGTCGGCTATGCTGTTCTTCTTGGAATGCCTTTGGAAATGAAATTCCATGATGCAGGTGGCTCCTTGGGCATCCCAGAAATGTGGCCAAGCCAGATTCCTGCAGAAAGTCTCACACTGTGGGAAACAGTCTGTTCAACATCAAAGACAGAAAATAGGACCTTCAGGTTGGGTTAGGCAAATAGAACTTCCCTCAAACACGGCGGGGAAAGTGTGTCCTGACTGGACCTTCCATGTGAAGGAGCCACCTAGGTAGTTTTCCGTACTAGGGTGAGATGTTTTGTGTTTGTGTTCGAATGACAGCAATAATTTCTAAATTTATATTTAAGAATACAAATTAGAGCATGCAAATATTATGTAAATCACTGCCCTCTTATGTCCTCCTCCTTGGTGATTCATAAGTGACCCCCCTCAACAGGATCAGATGCTTCGTTCCGCCTTCAACAAATGGTCCCACAAACAGGTTGAGCTCAGCTCTAGTTTCAGGCTTTCATGCAGAAATCTCAGGAAAGAGATACTGGAATTTCACCCTAAATTGATATTAATGTGATTAATGAGCATCAAAGCAGGGTGCAAGTAGGCATTAAGATATCATTTGATTAGATGAAACCTGTCAAAGATGCAATCAACAATTACTTAGCTGCTTCCTTGGAGTGCAATTTACAGGCTACAGAGTACAAACTGAGCTCATAATTTAATTAACTTCCCCCATACAGTGTTGAAGGGCCTTACTTTCCAGTGGCCATTGAGTATGTCAGCATTTATTTAAAAGGATGTCCATGAGGAATCATTAAGGCAGGGAAGAAAACTAGGGGAAGCATTAAGACATTTTTAAAGCAACTCTGGGAATTTTACTCAGTGAAATTACTTGCCAACAGCTACCTGTAAAATAAAAAAAGTATCCTTTGAGAATGTTATCAACATTTCTTCCCCCCTTCCTCTTTCAACTTGAATCAAGATCAATTCCTGAGCCCTTCCATTAGCTGACACCAGGAACAAATGTGTTGACATGATTAGCAGTGTTTAGAATAGATGTTCCTAGAAGGAAAGGAGTAGACTACAGTGTTAGACTGTCATCCCATCAAACCTGACTCCTTCCCCACCTTTCTGGGGGCAGAAGGCTCTTAAATTGAATAATTGTCACTTTTCCAGCTCTCAGAGAGGCCAGAAATCACTAAAAATCTCATTTAAACTTTCCATTCTAGTTCTCAAACAAATTTACAGCAGAGGTCAGTCCGCCTGCAAGATTTCTGGGGGGAATTCTTCATCATAACCTTCATCATGGGTGGCCATGTTTAACTTGTCTTTCACTCATTTTTTCTTGTCTTTGTCTTTTCGTTCTTCTTCTTATGACCTTCACTGGATAAAAGAGCCAACCCGAGCAAGTACCTTTTTTATCTCAATATGTAAACATGATTAATATTGATTATGGCAGAAGGTGAAGGGGGCAGCTGTGGTTCAAGTGGCTCGATGGGGTCACTGGAGAGGTGGGTGTGGGTTTGGGTGGACTCCGGGGAATGGTGTAGGACAGAAGAACCTGGAGAACATTGTCCATGGGGTCACAAACAGTCAGGCACGACTTTACGACTGAACAACAACAAATTACATTATATTGGACAGATACTGAAGTTGAAGCTCAAATACTTTGACCACCTAATGAGACGAAGAGGTTCATTGGAGAAGACTGTGATGCTGGGAACAATAGATGGCAAAAGAAGGAGGGGACGGCAGAGGATGAGGTGGCTGGATGGGGTCACTGGGGAGGTGGGTGTGGGCTTGGGTGGACTCCGGGGATGGTGGAGGACAGGAAGGCCTGGAGGAATGTTGTCCATGGGGTTGCAAAGAGTTGGGCACAACTTTGCAACTGAACAACAACGACAAATGGATTATAAAATCTAGTGAACTAGCTCACCAAAGTCTTTCTTCCTTTGTCCAGTCCATGTGCTCAGGAACTATGGATTTGGAACTTGCTGATTGCATTGCCATTGAAAGTGGGCAAATTTAGCAAAAGTCTAAATTGCCCACTTGCAGAGCTGGCTTGGTGGATGAGGTTCCATCAAAATGCTGGAAGGCAAAGAAGTCAAGTTGACTTAGGCAACCAGCGACCCTTTACCACGAAGAACCAGGCTGCCTCCGTGCAACAGAAGATGCTCACAAATTTCAAAAACATGTGCTTTCGCAAGCGCTGTCAAGCAATGCTTTAATCAAGGAGAGAAAAATGTGCACTTTTCCAAAATGCGCACAGTTGATGTAAATGTTTGAAAAAAAAAATGTATCCAAACATGCAGACTGTTCTACAAAATGGGTGGCAAAAAGCCAAGTTTGGAAGCTTGAAATTTGGTGAACAGTGCGCTTGAGGATGCCTGGTGTGCACAGCCTAGAGAACGCTTACTCCAGGTTTGGGTTTCTTCAACATGAACTCTAGAAAGCCTCAGTTCGGCTTTGTTAGCATGTCAGTCCATCACAAAACTCGACTTGATATATTAGGTATTCCTACAGAATGTGTTGCTGTTTCCTATTTTGCATCCAAGGGCTGAATTAAACATTTACACGGGAGACACATGAAAAGCGTCATATCTGATTTTTTTTAAATATAGGAAATGCTTTAATAGGAAGCTGCTGGTTGGAGTTATTTAATTTCTGTACCACCCAATAGCTGAAGCTCTCTGGGTGGTGAAAAACAGTTACACATATAAAACACAATAGAGAATAAATAGCAATAAAACATCATAACTGTACATAAACACCTTCAAAACCACATTTTCACAACGAAACGGCTAACACCAACCCATATTGCTAGGCATGCAGGAAAAAAAATAGGTGGCAATAAAATACCCAATACATAACACAAGCTAACATAATATGTAAAACAATACATAAGTAATGCATCAAGTATGTATTATTATGTATCATAAATTTTAACATATTATTACATATATAATGTTACTTGTGCATAAATGATACATAAAATAAAATAACTAATATAGTAAGATAAACCTACTGGCATTAGTATAAAATATAAGTAAGGCAGATCGGAAAGTTTAAAAACAAAAAGGTGCAGATATATACAAATGTGCTTGGAGGACATTGGACTGGGTGCCAGGCAAACCTCTCTGGGGAGACCATTCCAAAGCTGGTGTGCCCCCAACTTCCAGGGCCACTCTCTGGTAGCCAGCTATTCGCCCCCCCCCCCCCCGTTGCAACGGCAGACCCGATGCAAGGATGAATTTCACTTTCTCCTAGGATTTTTTCAGAAGAGGTATAAAGCATACCCTGTGCAGTTGTCACTTATATACTAAATGTATTCACCACCTGGAAATTCAGATGTAACTCATCTAAATGACACCATGACACAAACTGCTTAAAATGGTTATTCAGAGAACAACCCTATGCATGGAGAAAGAGAAGGAAAAGAAGAATCCTGAAACTCTCAATACTGAAAGTTGTAGGCTTTCTTTTTTCATATAAGTATGCATTGGATTGTGCCCTTAATTGCAGAATTTTCTACCACTTGGTTGACATTGGAGGGAATGAATTTGCATAAACTGAGTCATGATTGGATGGCCAGTCTGTCAGATCTGCAGCCAGTGCTATAATTAGGCAGAGTGGCATCTCAGGAAGCAGACTCCGAATGCTATTAAAGAGAATGAAAAGGGCAGTAAAGTAAAAGATTGCATATATATATAGAGAGAGAGAGAGAGGGAGGGAGGGAGGGTTTTACTGGTGGAGAAATCGTTGTTCATCCTTGAACTTCACACTCTACGATGTGTCCCTGAACTGTTTCAAGGGACTGGCTGCATAAATTGTCCCTGTCCCTATTTTGGGGCCAGCCATAGGACATGGGTGGAGGCACCACTGGTGGCTTTCCTTCATTCAGCTGAAGCTTCTCCTCCCACGTTAGAAATGTCCATGCAACGCGTGGTTTAGGGAAACGTCCGACTGGATCTTTTGAAAGGGGCTAAAGAGCTGCTTTAATTCTGTGTTTTTCTCAAAAGACTGCCACTCCTAAGTTAGAGGAACTTAGATTGTCCTCTGGAATGCAGGATTGAGGAGGCAGTCCTATAGACAGTTCACTGGCAGAAAGCACCATTGAATTCAATGGGCTTATTCCTAAGTCGATGTGTTCAGGATTGTCCTGTTTGGCATTTAAATTCTATTGACATTAAATTAAAATAGGGTGGGATAATGATGATAAGAAGATTTTCCGGTCCCTTCCTGTATTGCATAGTGTATCACAGCATATTTCAGCTCCACTGTTCTGTGCATTGCTCTGGACTGGATACACAAAACATGACACAAGGTAAGGGCAGGAGACACAATGAGATTAAGGACACAGTCACACAAAGGGCCATACCCAAGGTTACATGAACTAACAGTCACACATTCAGAAGAGCTTTTCTTCTTCCTCCCTCCATAACTGTCAAACTTTCTGGAGGCTCTCCCAACCATCTGGAGAAGATTGTTTTGTGGGTGGGAGACACCCTGGAGGCTGAAATACTGACGGGGAAATCTGCACTTTCAGTGGTGTCCTGTTTGTTGAGAGATGAACGCAAGTTGGATACAACTGCAATATGCATGATACCATACATTAGCAAGGAAGAGATATATTTCAGGATTACTTCTGGGTGGAATCTAGTGCCTTGGAGGATAACAAATTTGACAGACATAAAGATAGTCTAGCTATCTTGGATTAGCTGCAGTCATGAAGAAATCTATGTTTATGTGAGGAGGGGTTGCCTTTGTGTAAAACTATATACAAGATGTTTTACAAATCAACACTATTCACACTCTGCTAGACCCTAAAGTACATTTATTTGGGTATATTCCAGAACATCTGCTCCATGGACTGATTGACAAGCCATTTCACAAATCAAGGGCTGGGGGGGGGGGTCATACAGCTGCTTGACATTGCCTGAGGGGCAATGGGGGAATTTGATGTCCCAGCTCTGAGCCTGAAATGTTTAGATCGTGGGCCTTGCCCTGGACTTCCCACAGCCGGCATGGAAGAACCCACACCAGGTCACCTCAGTCCTGCAGAGGAGGAAAAGGTCATGGACTCCAGCTTGCATTGTCTCCGAGTCATGCCCTACCCTCCTTCCCTGCCTTCCCATGGCACTTCATCCCGATGGCTGGAAAGGGCATGAGATGCATTGGCTGATGCTGGCAATGCGCTTTGTGCAATCCATGCACATAAGTCTCTGGGTGCAGAAGGGGGCATGCTCAATAATAGTGTATTTGCTCCCACAATATGGGAGGACTTGAACAGACAAGCAATATGGTATTTTTCAGAAGGTATAACTCATAAGCAGCTTGTTTCAATAGAATGGCTGTTGGCAGCACCCGTCTGGGTTAACAAAATTGTGGAAGGATGCGAAGAGTTCAATAAACTAGAGCTGGTTGACGGACACTCAAGAAATAGCCTTTAAGTGAAAAGACCTCTGGACCCCAGTCTTTACGCCACTAAACCACACTGCCCCCGTTTTATTTATTTATTTATATTGTGATTTATATCCTGCCTTTTCCTACAAAGGGCTCAAGGCAGCTTACATCATTCTCCTCCTCCATCTTATCCCCACAACAACCACCCTGTGAGGTAGGTTGGGCTGAGAGTCCGTGACTGGCCCAGAGTCCCTCAGTTGGCTCCATGGCCGAGCGGGGACTCGAACCTGGATCGCCTGAGTCCCAGTCCCACGCTCTTAACCACTACACCCCACATATTTAAGCCAAGATCCATGACTAATATTGACATTTGAGAATAAGCGACACAATTTTTTGGAGAAACTGTGGATAGTTTTATGAATTAGAAAATACCATGGAGGGATATGAAAAACTATTTTCATAATCCATAGGAGGTGCACAAAGAATGCAAGGTGTTATAAGAAATAATTTGTGAATGTAAATTTTTATGTATTCTTCTTCCATTTTTCTCTTGACATTGATGGACCATAATATTAATTTTAAAGGGAAGGCAGTGCTGCATGGGCAACGCTTTTCAGTAGCCACCATTCACAAGTTGGCAATGACAGTGTGGAAAACCGCCTGTTAGAAGGTTAAAATGCCACTTAAGCCCTTATTCACTCCCAGTTTGCTCCACTGATTTCAAAGAAAGTTAAGCACAAATATTTTCCCCCTCAACTGGGGTCTGGATTTTGCATGGATGATTTTCAGGCGTAAGCTAAAATTCTACTTAAAAGTCACTTTTCTTGTTATTGTCATTAAAATTGTTCACCCACTTTTTTTTCTAAGAGTGCGCCTTTTCAAAGAATGAAACAAGAAAGAGGTGTAGAAAGAAAAATTCTTAGCAATGCAGCAAATAAATGAGCATGTTTAATACAATTAAATTAAATAAGGAAACAGACTCTATATAAGTTTGAAAAGTAAGAATTTTTAGCTCTTCGGTAGATCCAGTTCTTCAGAATAATAAAAAATGCAACACTTGGCTTGCATAATTTTGCAGGGTTTTTTTACAGGTGAGTTTGAGCTGATGCAAATTATTTGGAGCTACATGAGGAATTATTATATCAAATGGAGACCTTCCCAACATTTTTATGTATGTATACAAAGTCCAGCACTGCTAAAGAGGCATGAAGTACCATAAGGGTAACGACAGCCACGAAACCCTCCAAAGCAGTATTATTCCCTGGTTTCTAAGGTTAAGAATAATCTTTTGACACTTACTTTTTGAAGGGGTGCTGGAGATTCGGCGCAGTACAGGAATTTAATCCAAGCATCTCAGCATCTGCTTCCTAGGGGCCAAATCCTTTGACGGACAATCTGAGTTGCTTTTGCTATTTTCCTTTGCCTCTTCTGCATGCGCACACCATCACTGTACCAACATCATTCCAAATACTGATACACAATGGTTAAGCACTCTATATATCATTTGTGTACCTTACAGGAGTGAATCTACCTGGTTTATGCCTACCTCCACCAGCAGCCCTCAGGCATTCAGAATCTACAACAAGATTCAAAGCAAAATTATTCTCCAGTTAGGCAATGGATTCAGGGTACCAATAGCTGAAACTGGCCATGTTTGTTTCTCCCAGTTTCTCTTGTTTCCAGGCTTAAGTTTGGTTTATCCAGAAATTTGAGGATTCTGATTTGAAAATCTTGCATAGAAATTCATAAGCACACAAATTTTGCATTTTTGTCTACCACATACATTGCTTAACTGTATTCCTTTATATTGCATTTTAATACAATTTTCCCTAATATTCACATTTTATATGCATCAGTTTGACCAGAGAACCTCACTGCATAATTTGGAGAAGGATACAGTTCAAAGCATAATTGCTTAATATTCATATAGTGGTTCTATAGTGTAAAAGGGGACCTAAATAAAATTCTCCCCCGTGGCTAATTTTGGGTGCCATTAGGGGTAGCAGGGGAACAGATTAGGTCCAAGTAAAGTAATCATGTAGTAGGTCCTCATTCTCAAGTCTCACAGAATGAATGGACTTTCTGACTCATGCCGTCATCACTCCCAAATTCATGCCATGAGCAAAATATTTCGGGCCACACTGTGAAGAGGATCTTGAGTTTCCTGCTAGTACAAGTTCTCAACCATAGCACGTGGCTCTTCCTAACCACTTCTCTTGAGACAAAGTAAAAATAAACGGAATCTGTTTCAGGGTTTGTTTTGTTTTACTAGATTGTACCCATTTTGCGGCTTCCAGACCCAATGGCCTGCTTGGGTGCGATCCATGCTCCATGGCCACACATTTCCAAACTTTCAGTGAGATACAATTGGGTGCATTAGGAAAAACACAAATACAAAAATACAAAAAACACGCCTGCCTAGCTTTCAGTGTCCTCAATGGATTATTCTTTCCATTTTGTTTTTCCTGCATCCAGTTTTTCTAATTTAACATTCCTTCTGTCTCAAAGAAATGTGCAATGTTAGCAAATGTTTGCAAACCATGAATGGAACCCTCACCCATGGCTAATCAGGATCATGGCGCTAGAAGCATTTCAACTTTTCTGATCCCCGTGGTCTGGATCACGCCACACTTGCAGTTCACCATAAAAGGAAGATGAGCAAATTCCATTGCAGGGTTCATAGCAGAATGCCAGTCCATCCGACTCCTCTCCTTCCCTATATCTTAAGGGCCATGCCCCAGTTTCAGTTCCCAATACTCTGTAAATAAGCTTGAAACAAGGTACAACGGGGACATCGGATATAACGAAAAAACTTATTCCCATTCCCTAGCATTTTAACAATTAATTGGTTTTAACCTTGTTTTTATCATTATTTATTGGATGCAGTGTGTTATGTGTTGTTGTTGTGGTTTCTTTGTTTTTTTTGTTCTTTGTAAGCCATCCGGAGACTTTTAGTAATGGGACGGCATAGAAAAACTTTCAATAAAAGATAGCTAGATAGATAAATAAATAAATAAATAACCTGTGCCTCACCTGAGCAACTCCGATTGTCCGCATGAGGCTCACATGTTTGGATCTTCCTATATCTACTGGAGAACAACCAACATCATCTTTGGAGCAGAACACTGGATATCAGTTAGCATAGTTCTAGCTGAGGCTTCTCCCTGAGATGCTAGGTTTCCATGTGCAGGGAGACAGAGATTTAGAAATATATATTTGGGGAAGCATTCCCCAGTCTTGTAAGTCTGTGACAGCAGGCAGATGAGGTTCAGTTGTCTCGTGTAGGTGGGGTGTCCAGTGAGGGTATTTGGAATGGCAGCTTTCACAGCAAAGTTATGGCGTGACTTTTGTTTTAAGCAAAGTGTAATGCTATGCCTGCCACCACCTTGAGATCCGAAGAAAATAAACGCGGGATCCATGCAGTTATGTCTAGTGATAAATGCCGTATAAGCAGCAATATACCAGAATGAATGAGGAAATGAGTCAAACTGTGAATGACTAAAGCTCTCAACCTCCAAATGAACAGGAGGAATTAGCTGAAAGTAGTCAGTCTTCGTATTTCTATAAACCTAGAGTTTACTCCAGGGGCTTTGTAACTGCCCTAGTTCTTGTTGAAATAACCTCCATATGAAATGCCAGGATTAACTACCCCTTCCCCCCGTTTTGGTTTTGTTCCCTTCATATTTTTTATTTTCTCCCAAAATTTTACTTGGCCAACGTGACTCTGTGTGTGAGTGTGTGTGTGTTTAATCTCACCAGTGCTGTAGATATAAACTTTCTTCCAATTAATATTGCAAAACGAAACAAGGAGTTAACTTGGAGTCACTAAGTCTGCAGTTTGTAACTTAACATCCTGCTTTTGCCGAATCCACTCCGCTGCTGACACAAAGCTCTATTTAATGTGCTGCCAATCACTACAAGTCAAGTACAGTACCGCAAGTCCTCAAGTACGCTTTCAAAATGATTTTGTTTATATCTTTCTTTATTTAATCTGCTTTTCTGCTCACTGGAAGGTGAAGTGCAAAGCCAAACAGAAATGCCAGTGTGAGCTCAAAGAGGGGAAAGCCCACATATTTTAATGTTGCTGTTGAGTCTTGATGAGGATAGACTTACCTTGTAAAATAAAAGAGGGGAAATTAAAGTGATGTTGAAACTGTGGGAAGAATTCTGTGCTCAGTTCTGTGTTCTCCAAGCAGAGTCCCATTGCAAGATTGGGACATGATGAATGTTCGGTATCATAGATATCTTGCCTGCCCATTATGGAGGGCTCAAATCACCCCCACTTGGTGTCTTGAATTAAGAGACATCCACTCTGACCTAGCTTGTTGCCACCATCTTGAATCTGCTGGATCCCTTAGGCTAGGTAGCTAATTCTATCTATCTATCTATCTATCCATCCATCCATCTACTGTGATCTTTACATCCTGCCCCATTCTCACAGGCTGTGGCCAGCTTACAAGAGATTAAAATCAACAATGATAAAAACTTACTATAAACAAGCATTTGAAGTAAAACTCATCTGGGAAGGCCACATCTTTGACTTCCTCTTGGAGACAGTATCTCCCTCAGCAGACTATTCCATATCTTAGGAGAAACCACAGAGAAAGTCCTTGGAGTGGCTAGTGCTAATACTCAAAAGACTATCTCCAGAGGACCCGAGCATAATGCTGGCAGGGTAATCTTCCCGTGGAATTCTACCCATGAAAGGGGCTGTGTCCAGGTGCTACGAATGTGTAAGAAAATCCCTGCTGGATCAGACCACAGGTCCCTCTACTCCAGCGCTCCATACCCGTGATACCTCTGGTAAAGGAGATAGCGGATAGCCAGCAAGGCCAGTAGCCACTGATCTCTTCCCTCACGTATCTGTCCGATCCCCCTTTGACGCCATCCAGATTGGTGGCCATCACCACTTCCTGTTTCAGTGAATTCCACAGTTTCACTATGTGCTGCATGAAGAAGGACTTCCTTTGATCTGTACTAAACCTCCCACCAATCAGCTTCATGGGATGAGCCTGGGTTCAAGTATTATGGGAGAGAGAGAAATGTCTCATTCTCCACTTTCTCCACACTGGGCATTATCTTAAACACCTTTGTCTTGTCTCCCCTTCCTCACCAACTGAAGAGTCCCAGTTGCCGTACCTTCTCCTCAGAGCAGAGCTGTTCCAGCCCCCTTATATTTTTGTTGCCCCCCTCTGCACCTTTTCCAACTCAAGAAAAACCCTTCCATTTTTAGGTAAGGCAACCAAAACTGACCTCCACAGATAAGGGAAGTAAACGCTTTTGTGCCCAGAATATGTTGTCAGGTGAAAACAACAAACAGTGGCATTATTAGAAGACAGCTGGTCATGTTTCTCCACTGTGCTGAATGCTGACAAGGAACTGGGGAACGACTGCCAATTCGTGGATTCGACTTCTTAAGCAGACGTCATTCTTCTAGGCTTGTAAAACAATTGTTACAAGTCTTAGATTTTTCTGCAGTTCAGAATTCTCTGTGTTTGCATCTCATATATTCTTTTGAAATATGACTATATTGTTTTGAGTGTGGGAACTTAATTACTTACTCCATGCACTTAAAGAATGGCAGCTTTGTACAAAGGGGATGGTGCAATCAGTACCATGGCCTGAAAGAGAAGGTGTCACCCAGGGCATCGAGGCCGACTTCTGGCTCTAGCCAGCTCCATTCATGAAATACCGAACATGTACATGTCAAACTGTTAAGGATTTGGGGGAACTCAAGAAAAATCCGTGCAGAGGGAAAACACTATCTTTCCAGGGATTACTGTTCTTTTGCTTCAGGAATGCGTACAAGTGTCATAATTACCTGCAGGTAGCTTCTTGCATTTCTCTTTGATTCAAACAGCAAACAAATGCACTCTATCAGGTAAACTTTAAAAAGGTGAAGGTCTTGATGAAGATCCTTTTAATGTCAGGGAAACCCAAACTATAACCTGTGCTTTCTTAGAAATCAGTAACTTCTAGTTATGATCTTGATGCAATCATGTGATTAGAAGGGGAAAAAAATCTTATCTTCTTCAGTAGAAGAATTCAGGAGTGAGTCAGATAGCTTGATTTTTTTTTTTTTTTGAAAGCCTTTTTTCTAATAACTGTTACAAACTGCCAAAGTGAATTTCTTGACTCAGAAAATTCTCTAGGGATTATCCCCTATCCCTACAATACTCTACTGCTAATACAATATTTGAACTCAACAGATATACACTAACAGAGAATTGGATTGTGTGCAGGGGGAGGCGGGGGAGAGAATCATCCATTCTTTTGTCAACTACCTTCTCCTTTGAAGCTTCTGTACCCCATCTAAAGAGATAAATCCGTTACCAGTCTGGAAGAAACTTAACAACAGAAAAGCAATCAAAGATAAAACAAACATGAAAACCTCCTGCACTTTAAATAGAGGGTGATGAACTCAGATAAACAAGGGACATTGCCAATTTTGCAATTTGGAAAATCATACAAAATGGAAGGTGTACTAAATAGGCAGTTCCCTCCTTCTTAATGGGAAGTGCTGTAGACCTTAAAAAAAACTTCACAGGAGAAGGAGGATCTGTGTAAGGAGCTTGTGGGAAACTACACAGGGCTATGTGAGTCAAAAACATCTAGAAGAGCATGTATTTATTAATTAAATTAAATTTGCCCTCCATATTTGCCCTCCCGCCCCTTGAGATCGGCAGCAGAGGCTCTCCTCTGGGAGCCCTCCGGGAGAGACATCAGGAGGGTGAGCACCCGGAGGAGGGCCTTCTCTGCGGTGGTGCCCCATCTGTGGAATGCACTCCCCAGAGAGTTCTGCCTGGCACCATCGTTATTTGTTTTTCGGCGCCAGGCTAGGACCCTTTTATTCAAACAATATTTTAACAACGTATAATATTTATAGGTTTTAATTGTGCAACCAGGGTGTTTCCGGGTTTTAATTTTATTATATTATATTTATTTTTTTCTGTGAGCTGTCCCGAGGCTGTATAGCAAGGGGACGGCATACAAAAACTTTAAATAAATAAATAAATAAATTTATAGCCCACTTTTTTTTCTTTCAAAGAACTCACACCATCTTTTATCGTGAAGCAGGTGGGACTGAGAGTCTGTGACTGGCCCAAAGTCACCCCATGAGCTCCATGTGAGGCCTAGAACCTGGATCTCCTGAGTCCTGATCCCGTGCTCTTAACCGCTGCGCCGCACTGGCTCTCTGATATTCTGGCTGACATTCTGCAGCGCACTGGATATTTGCCCCTTGGTCTGCCTGTAATGCTTTCGATTTTATGACTATTGTGAAGAGGTTATCATGCGTCGTACCCAGGTTAGATGGGGTAGGACTGGACACACCTTGGATGTAAGGAGGTTATTCTAGGCCACCCTTCTGTAGCCTCCCATGCCCACTGTCTGGGGCCCCCTCTGGAGCACCATGAGATGTGGGTGGCCCAGTGGACAGGAAGGAGAAGGCGGAGTAGGTGAAAATGGCCTCCTGTCACTTGCCAGTGGGAGCCTTGTTTGGATTCCAGCAGCTTCCCCCGATGGAAGGAGCCCCTTCTGGTTTAACTCTGTCCATCCCGATTCTCTTGGTACAGAGTAGCTCAGCTTGAAGTGTGTTGCGGCTGCTAGCAAATCGCTCCTGCTGTGCTTTAGTTGCGACCATTGATGGTTGTGTCTGCTCAACAATGACTGGGGAACATGGGAGAGGTGGCACTGTTGCACCCGTGCCCTGCTTGTGGGCTCCCTGTGGAGCAGTTTGTTGGACACTGTGCGAACGAAAAGCAGGACTAGTTAAACCCTCAGTCTAATCCAGCTTCTCTTTCATATGTTCTTACGATTATGTGACTTCGGTTCATCTGGACCAAGAGGGTTACAGCACATTTAAACCACCATAAAAACAAGGCAGTTGGCTGTGCAAAGATGTATTTACACCCTATTAAAAAGGCATGTCTACATAGAAATAAGTTCCATTCAACTGAATGGGTCTTACTCCCAGCTGAGTGTAGCTACGATTGCAGCATTGATGTAATGTGTAGTTTGAACCATAAGCAATTCCTGTTTGTCCCTTACTCTAGCATGCAACTGCATGTTGCAGCATCTTAAACTGATCTTACTTACAAGATTATTCACCTATCCTAGCTAGAACCAACAAGTTCAGAAACAATTTCAGGCCTGCGTTTTCTGCTGCCAGTCTTGGACTAATTCCAATGTTATCAAAAGATCAGTAGACAATTAATATTCAGTTCTGATGACCAAAGCATCATATTACCCCAGAGTTTTTCAGTTCTTAGCTAATTTAATCTGACAACAATTGGTGTCACATTACTGAGCGAAGGAGCCAATTAGACAAGCAAAGAGTTTCATCCATGCGCCTTTTTCTTTTTCTTTTTTTGTATCCAGAGTAAAAATAAACAACTGGCTTTGTTTCCTAAGTAGGGATAAGCACAAACCCCTTTGAGAAATTCCACTAATCTTATCTAAACTTGTTCTGCTTCCTTTGAAGTTCTTCAGATGTTTTGCCCAAGCAGAAACTTCTAAATTCACCTTGAATTTTTTTTTTTTTTTTTTTTTTTTGCTTGATGCTGTACCTGCTGGAAACTTCAGGTAGGATGAGACTCCTCTGAGAAATTCTGCTAAGCTTAATTGCATTTCTGTTCCCAGTTCTTCCAAGGGACTTTGTTTCCAAGATACATACAAGGTTCCTTGCATTTTATCACAACAATTCTGCAAGGTAGGTCAGGCCTATTAGGAATATTAGTCAAATATGCTTCATGGTTAGGCAAGAATTTGGATCTAGGTTTCCCAACACCTAGGTTTTTGCACCTTCAACATTCCTAAGATATTCTCTTGAGCTGAAAATTCACATTCACACCATAATTTCACTTCAGGTGAAATACAGTGAGCCCTAAATTATAAAAAGAGTTGGAAAAATACTCCCTTTCTTGCATGAAACCAAAAGTGTCTTTCCCCAAAATGTGGCATTCCCATCTATGCAAATTATCACATTGTCGTAGAAGCAATTTTTCCCATTATGGCAGCGAGGCTCAAAGAAAACGGCTCTGCATCCGCTGGATTACTTTGGCAAAAGTTGCATAAGAGCTTCTGCTTAAAAAGCTACTGGGATTTACAGTTTGTCGTCTGTACCTCATTTCCCCTACAGCATACAAATGATTATTTTTCAGTGTTGAAATCTAAGACGTTTTGTACACATACGATTTTGTGTTGCAAACACAAGAATATCCAAGGGGCATTAATTATGCTAAAGAGGCAGCCTTATACTCTTAAACAGAATCGCTAATTCCCACAGAAATCCCCTAAATCAAAATATTCAGCGGTGTTTTGTTATCTGCGTTGTAATGCTCTCAATTCTTCGTGGGCTGCAAACAGATATTGTGGTAGACACTACGGTGAAAAGCTTCTGCTTTGTCTTTTGTACTAAGATGTTAAACATTCTCTTCAGCAAAGTGCAACAGGATGCCAAAAATTTCTGTCTCCTGCTGCTTCTTACAAAAGGAACCAGCCTACGGCTTGCTAATACAGACAAGGAGCTCTGCCTAGTAAACATTCCGGGGATGGGGAACCCACTTTAAATAATAAAGAGCGGTTAAATTGAAATCGCAGTTATGTTTTGGGGAAACAAGCCTTCTACTGTAGATGCAGTTCTAATGCTGCTTGATGGAAAAACAGGTCTGTGGCCTGGATACTAATAAGAGCTCACATAGTCCAGTGGCCACGTCAACCAGGAAGTCCCCAGTCCAAAGCTCACCTCTGCCATGGGTTCTCTGGCTCGCCTCAGCCGAGCTGCTGTTCTCACCGTCTCAGCTCTCTCCCTGCCTTCAGCGTAGGGTCTACCACGCTGACCTCTTCCACCAGCAGGTGTCCTTGAGCTAACGTGCATGAAGGTGGGAAGGCTCAAAAGTGCTCAAAGATCAACACGGGAGCAGCATTTCCAAGTCGTACAGAGGGGTTCCATGTCGTAGCCTTATCCCTGGCAATAGCTGATGTGAAACAGTGCAGCGTGGCTACCCTAACCATGTGGCACACGAGGATCAGAGGGAGCCTGGTTCAAGTACCCTGGCAAGTTCCTCGACTACCACGCCATAGCTGCTCTGGGCCTACCTTCATGTTTCTCTCTGCTGCTTCATGCCAGGAGGTCCCTGGGCTCTCAGTCATCAACTAAACTGACTAGACAACTGAAGTAGTGTTCCTATCCTAGGGTAATCACACTGCAAGGGACCTACTGGCATATGAGGGAACTCCCAGAAGTGCTTGGAAGAATCTCTTCGGATGTTAAAACAGAAGGTATTGTAGGAAGTACCCTAGAAATCACCTCTTTCTCTCCCTCTTTCTAAAACGATTTGGTGCTCCTTTCTCCCATGCCCTTGGTTCAAAGAGGGCACCTCCAAGGAACCCCTCAGAACCAGAGCTGGCCTTGGTGCATGTGCTGTGACATCAGCCCTACGTGCTCTATTGTCTCCCGGGAGAAAGAGGCCAAGGGTGTGACCAGGTGGAGGTTCCCAGAGTGAACCATGAGAAGGCACTGTGCTGCTCTGTCATTTGTCCTTGATGGATTATCTAGAGAAAAGAAGTGATGAGAAAACCAAGGGGGTTCGCAAGTCTTCTGGATCCAGAGCTGGCTTTCTTAGGCAAAGCAGCAAATGACACTCCTTTCACCCCACCCAAGGTTATGTAAGTGATCAACTAATTGATTTCTATGCTGGCCAATAGCCAAAGCTATTACATTTTTTTTATTATTTTAATAAAAACAATAAAACAACATAGAATAAAACAACCACAACATGTGTCTACATTTTTTAACAGCTAAACAATTTAAAGCCCTCCATATCGTTAGGCCTACTAATAAACAAACAACATGTGATATTTGGTGTTGGTAAATGTCAAAGAAGGTGGTCTGGGCCTGCCATTGAGGAGATAGTAGATGGCCTTGGTGAGGAGGTCCTTCGAGGTTTGGGGGTCGCCACAGAGAAGGACGTCCTCCTCATTGCCCCTGCAAGTGGCATTTGGAGGAAGTCCTCAGAAGTGGAATGCAGTGTCCTGATTCATTGTGGTTGGAAGAGGCAGTCCATCAGGTACTGTGACCATGAGTCTAGTAGCCAGAGCTGGCCAAGACCTCTTGGAGTGGTACCGGAACAATCCCCTCCACCCACCCTTGGCAGTAACAGTGCCATTAAAAATGGATGATTCAGGGCTCATTTAGGGCAACTCAAACCAATTGACAGGGTGGTAGGTCCTCACCTTTCCTCATAGGAGGGCCAACCCACCCGGACTCGCTGTGAAATATTGTAAATGAGACAAGGCAAGAACTTCATCTGAACATCCACCTGGGGCATCAGGACCTCCACACCCCTGTGATGCTCTTCCATCCTGATACATAGAAACAGAAAAACAGAGCGACTCAGAAGAGGCCTTCTGGGCCATCTAGTCTGACCTCCGGCACCAGCCAGCTCCGCTCATGACATGCCCATCATGTGCACGTCCAGCCTATCCTTGAACACCCCACCAATGGGGCCTCAACCACCTCTTGTGGAAGCCCATTCCACATCCTCGGGGTCCCAACTGTCAGGAAGTGCTTTCTGGCACCTAAATGGAACCTGGGTTCCCTGAGTTTGGCTCCATTGGAGTGTGTCCTGCCTTTCTCTGCAGGAGAGAACAGGTCTCTAACCATCTCCATGTGACATTCCCTCATATACCTGTATGTCACCAACAGATCCCCTTGGAGTCTCCTCCTCTCCAGGCTGAAGAGACCCAGTTCCCTCAGTCTTGCCTCATACGGCATCCCCTGCAAACCGGCCACCTACCTTGTGACCCTACGCTGCAGTGACTCTAGCCTGGCTATATCCTTCCTGTAATGAGGAGCCCAAAACTGAGCACAATACTCCAGTTGCGGGTGCACCAGAGTCGTATAGAGTGGTAGTAACACCTCTCTCGATCTAGAAGCCACACTTCTGGCTATGCAACCAAGGGTGGCGTTCGCCCTCTTGACCACTGCATCACACTGCTGACTCACGTTTAGCTTGCAGTCAACCAGCACCCCGAGGTCCCTTTCACAAGTGCTGCTCTCCAGCCACTTGTCACCTAACCTGTACTTATGACAGCTATTCCTATGCCCCAAGTGCAAGACCTTGCACTGATCCACATTGAACGCCATCCTGTTGTCTCCTGCCCACTTCCATAGTCTGTGCAGATCATTTTGGATCTGGAGTACCTGCTCCTCAGTTGTGGCCACTGCTCCGGTTTTAGTGTCATCTGCGAATTTGATCAGCAGACTGTTCCATGTCATTAATGAAAAGATTAAACAGGATCGGCCCCAGGACAGAGCCCTGGGGAACCTGCTTGTCATTGGCCGTCATTCCCCACTAAGGGTTACCCTCTGCTTTTGGTCAGTCAACCATGCCCTAATCCACCGGACAGTGCTTTGGTGTACCTCAGCTCAGAGACAAACCCAACATTTCCATGGTGATGTTCCTTTTAAAAATGTCCTATATTTTCTCTTCCTGTGACCATGCAGCTTTTTAATCCTAGGTGATGGGGAAAGGAGACATGAGAGATGGTAATCCGAAAAGCTGTATCAGGAAACAACAGTTACTCCAGTGTGTGCTGAAGTTCATACACACAACGGTAGGCACGGATTTCTCCTCCCTACTTTCTCACCCCCTTCAATGATTTGGGTTAATTCAACTTCTATAATCCCAAGCTTTTTTCCTTCCTAATACCAAACAAATACTTTCTTTCAGCCTGTGCAGCAAGAGTAACAGGCATTTTGAGCAAAACAAGAGCATTCAGACAAAGACAGAGTTTGGTGGTATGTGTAAGTGAAAGGATATAAACAGCCGCCTTTAGCAGGGCCAGAGAAAATGGACCTTTAGCTAATTCCATCCATTCAGGGATAGGACAAGGGGCACCTGGCCAGATTCCTTCGGCTCACAAAGAGCAGTGGCTGCATCGTCTGGTGAAATTCTGTTTCGGGATACACAGCCCTGGAATACATGCAGACCTTTCAAGTTCTCCTTTCAAATTTCCATCTAAATGCATTAACAATGGCCATCTTTCAGGAGACGATTTTTCTGTTCCTGTGGCCTGTCGTTACAAATAACTGTTTAATTGTAATGTTTACTGGAAACACAGACTCTGCCTGGCGGCTTATCCAACATATTTAAAACCCAGCAGCAGGGCAGGTGTTCAGATGGGTAGCACAAAAATGAGTGGCCGCCATGATGAAGTACTTGGCCTGCGAACCGTGTACAGGTTTCTCCAGCTCAAAGGCTGCCTTGCGGTACCCCAAGTGGAAAGGGATTAAGATGCTTGATATTCTGTTTGTGCTTCACACAGGATGTGTTTTACCTAATCTTGTTTAGCAACCATGAAGACCACTTAAATTTTGTTTTAATCCTAGTATTCCCTGCAAACTGACTCATCTTTGAAAAAGAGAGCTCTTTCTATTGCTTTCAAGTGATTTTCAGAAGTGTTTTCAGGGCTAGTCCTTTATTGACAGAAGGGAAAAATCACTAGGCTTGCTTTTTTTTCTGTCTTTCGTTCTAAGAGTGGTGTTTGTTAAATGTTGGACACTTATGGGAACATGGGAAAGAGTCTGTAAGAGCGAGAGAGAATGAGAGAGAGAGAGAGGTGTGCATAATTCCTAAGCTGTCGGAATGGAAATGGGATCATGTAGTACACTCCAGATTGCCCGTCCTCTGCAGAACAGCAGATGTACACTGGAATGTCTTCAGACAACTTTATACTTGACTTTTATTTAAGGATAGCCATGTGCACGAGTCTCTGACTTTGTTGCTTTTAGCTGAGCAGCAGGAGGTAGAAGAGAAAAGGAACTGCCTGAAATGCCGGAGCTGCTTCTGCAAGGTGAACTCCGTGGCTAAAGGTGGCGTTTCAAAGAGGCGCACGTTGCCGAAGAGCACAATGGGGCAAGGAGCACGTAGGGCTAGTGAAGACATGACTAGGGAAATAATTTTCAGAGAGAAATCAAAATTAACTCGGAAACAGTTTGTTAATTTTCTTCCTATGGTCAACACACGGGCTATAACCATGCTGTTGATAAAAGGGAATTGCACTTCCATTAGCTTTATAGGTACAGTTGTCACGTTCGACTAATGCGGAGTAGATTTTGACCCCAGCATGATATTCTTTCAAATGCAGTGCTTGGCTTTTCCCCACAGGGATGAGTAACCATTGCTCACTTTTATACACTAAGAGTGCAGCCAGGGACTGTCCTGGCACGGGAAGCAGCCCTGCTTTTGTCCCCTCTCAGTGGTTTTCCATAGAACTGAGTGGGGGCTATGCACAACCGAGCTATCCCATTTTCCTGCCACAGACCCTTTCCCCTCCTGTCTTCACCTTGGGCTCCATTTTGACTGGTGCTCATTTAAACTGATGCTTGAGCACAGTAATACCTCAGGAATTGGGGTTTTTGTGTGTTTACAATATGAACTGATACAGATATCTAAATTATCGGCACATTAGAATGTGATGTAAGTCGTGGCAAAATTCACATCTTTGTAGCAATAAAATGGAAATGTCAAGAACTTATTATCAAAATAGGACACTTTGATACTTGAATGGAATGCTAAGCCACAGGCTACAAAAATGTGAAATGGATTTGTTTGGTGGGTTTTTTTTTTCCTGTAGAAGCCTTGAGCTTCTCATGGATTTTCTTTCCACCTCCTCAGAAGTTTAAAGGAAGTCCCACTGCTGCTTAGTTTCAAGTAGGATTTATTTCATCTGACAGAGTACATACAGTTCAAATGCACTGGCCTCAGACATCACAGAAACATCTTTGATTTAGCTGCTAGTTTGCTCCAGAAAAATTATTTTACCGTAAAGACAATCACCTGTTTCCTTTCGGTAAGCAGAGCAATATCAGAACAGTAGCAGCTGTTTGTGCCACAGCAGGCCAGCCTTCATTTTAACCGAAGAGGCGGAAGGAAGGAAGATGGTTCCCCGTGTACCTTGGCCAGCAAGGACAGCCTCTTTGTAGCCATAGCCCACATCAGACCCACAGTGTCTGTTAAACTAGACACGGGCACCTGCAGTCCATCCTCAGTGACCATTTCCAGTGTCTACGCCCCACACCGAATTCTCTGCTAGACACCTGGTTTGTTCCATGGATGGGGAGGAGCAGGGCCTTGTTCCAGGGAGAACGTGTGTGTGAGAATGGGGACCAGCCATGTGTTCATGCTGTACATGCTTGTGTGTAGGGCGGAGGGGAATGCCAGCCTTTCGTCGGTAGTTCACAGAGCACTTCAGGAATTACCATCCAACTTGCAGGTGAGAGAATGACAGAAGTTGTGACTTCGGGACCAAGGCTCTGTAAAATCAGGGAATGGATTGAGGTCTGCAATCCAAGACGATGCTCATCTGTGTAGGAGGAGGATGAGATGCACCAATAACTGTGTGGTGTCTTTGCCAGAGAGAGGTCCAATACAAAGAATAAAATGGGCCAAAGCAAGTCCATTATCACTAGAATGGCCCTCGGCATCCCGATATGCACAGGTGTACAACGGGAACATGGAAACGAGGACCTGGTGGGCTCAGTCATGGATGTAACCAATTGGCAAATGTCTTCACCTTATGACAGGCGTGGCAGGTCCATACATCCTGCTTGACATCCCTGTGTACTTAAGGCCACCAAAGTCATTGATGGCTGAGTCCAAAATGACCATCAGGCTGCCTGTCATGGCATAAACAGAGAACATCTGCTTGTAGAGAGCCTGGAACTACATAAAATTGACCTTCATGGTACAAAGAGGCAGCAAATGCCTGTACTAACCCTGTTCCTGTTGTCTCCTCCTCCTCCTCCTTTTTTCTTCTTGCAAGGCACTCAAGGCTGCCTCCAAGGTTCTCCTGCACTCCACTTTTATCCTCACAACAACCCTATGGGATAGGCTAAGCTGAGAGTGGGTGCCAAGTACCTCCATGAGCTTCCTAGCCAAATGAAGCCTAGAACCTGGATCTCCCAGAACTGTTGTCCAGCCCTCTCACCCCCACTTTGTTGGAGCTGATCTCTCAGAGATAGTGGGGGCAATGCCGCAACAAAGTTTTCTAGTCTCAGCAGTGTGGACACCTTCACTTTCAGGAAGGTTGCACAGGCTTTCGAGAGAATATGCCTGCCTGATTGTTGCAAGACTGTGGGATATATAATAATTAACAGTTCAAAATTAAAGAACGGAGAGAAGAGAAACCATTGCATCTGCTAGGTACGGCATTCTTACTCAATGGGCATGTGAAAGCCGAAGTTGCATGGCACCAGTGATGAGATCTATGGATTCAAAGCTGCAGCATATGAGCCCAAGGGGAACAGTTCCTTTAAACTCTGAAGGCCCTTGGAAACAGTCACAGAATAATGCAGATAGTCAGTGAAGATGCCATTTGCGCTAAGTCTTTAATAAACCGGTGATAGTAATTGGTGAAGCCAAGAAAATTCTGAATATCTTTCATGTTTACATTTCTAGCAGTGAAGTTCTAGAACACTCCCATCTCCTCTTATGCTGGAGCTATCTCAGGACTGCCAGGTGATATTTGGTGCCCTTTCAAGTGTCGAAGGTCCTTTCTCCAGTTCTCCAGTTTAGCATATGTGTGGTGCTTGCATTGTGACACGGCCTTCCATAGATGTTGCAAGCATGGTGATCAGATGGACAGATAAGAATTTAATCCAGATAAATGAGAAGGAATCCTTTGAGGTAGTTCTCAGATGATACAACTTGTGAAATGTTAGGAAACAGCAGTAGCTTTGCACAAACTGAACATTTGGAATGCCAATTTTTAAGGTCCGTACAAGAAGATATGCTACTGTTCTCAGGCGTAAGTATGTGTAGGCTTGAATAAAGACTGAATGTCTCTATGTTTGCCATTTTCAGATTATGCCTAAAGAGCACCCATCCTCAAACTGGAAGTGTTGTTAAGTCTTTAACCCACTGTACTATCCAAAGTGGCTGTTTGTCCTTCTAATGTGGAAATATTAGCATTTTGGCTGTCAGAAGGGCACAATGACTCCATTTACATTGATCCTGTATTAAGTTCCAGGAAGTAGGTAGAACTTTGAGAAGAACTTGCACATCAGTAAATATTAAAGAACTTTCCATAATAAAGTGTATCCACATCTTACTTCCTCCTCAAAGAGGTGGCCATGGAACATTGCCAAAAAATATTAACAGCATCACAGCTCCAACAGTTAAACAGCTCTACCCTATGCAGATTCTGCCAACAATTTGTTAGACTAAACTCTTTGAGAAGACTTCCTGAAGGGAATGTATTTCACCTCTATTACCTTCTTCTACTGTTGGATCAACTTCTCTTATGTCAAGAGAGGTCATAGTCACAAAATTCCAGGATGATGATTAGTTATTCCAGCACATTTATTACTTTTGCATCACATTTATACCCTGCCTTTCTTTTTCTTGCAAGAAAACCAAGGAAGCGTGCATACTCCTGCAATTATTTATAGTAAATAAATAAGCATGGTTATTTATAAATACTAAATTTAAGACATTAATGTATCTGTGATTAGGGAGAGTTACACTGATGCATAACTGAAGAGGGAAAAGGAAGAAAAAAAGTAAGAGAAAGAAAAAGACTGGGCAAGCAACTCAGGAAATGGAAAGAAGAATTGTGGCATGAAGCATCATTGTCCTGGGGCTCTTCTGGGGAACATGGGAGGCTGAGTACTGCCAATCGGAACTGCCCCTCCAGAGTTACAGGCAGTCAGTTCTGAGCCCCATCTGGAGATGTGAAGGACTGCACCTGGTCTCTTTTGCTTGCAACTTATTTTAAGTACTCCCTTTCCAGTGTATTAAATATAGCTTTATGATTTCATTAGCAAAGCCACGAGGGTCAATAAAGTAGGACTGCAGTGTCCATTTTAATTAAAAGTTACCCAATCTGTAGTCAAAGTCTGAACATTCCTGAGCTTCTGGTTAGCAGAACAACAAAGAAAATGCATTTGAAAAAAGTGCATGGAAAAAAATGTGTGGCTTTGAAAAATGCACAGATGTGCATTAATCCATGGGAGAAAAATGCAAACCTTTCAACTGATGGTTACCTTTGGGGAAGTGCACACAAAAATACACATGAATATGCATGAGGAGAACCTCGGTGAGCTCTGGATTTGCTGATTTGCATAGCACTAATTTGATGTAACACTGTCTGGTGGACACCTCCTCTACAGGTTGGTTGGCTAATATATTGACATGGTTGGTATATACTGGTATGATTTGCAGAAATATAGGCCTAGAATTTCACAGAATGTAGACTGGCACATGCATGAAAGAGGTGTTTTGGCTCACACCTGGATCACCATTGAATAGTCTAAATGCTCCTCTGTACCCCCATCTGCCAGACGGGGTCTCTCACTGAACTTGCTCCACCTGATTTTGGCTCACGGGGAATGAGATTTAACCCTGTAGTCTCATAATTAGTGACTTTCTGGGAACAATTTATTCTGGCACAGAGGAATGGATGAAGAAGGAGCTGTCTATTCTGAGTGTCTCTTTTCTGTACACACATTCCCTAGGTTTCTTTCCAAAAGCATGGAAAGAGGTTCTTTACCCCTTGCAAGAATGCAAGTGTCACCCCGAGTGGCAGCAAGCAAGGAGAAGTTGCAAAGCACTCATAAAAAGACGCAGGAACTTTGTTCAGGTTTTGATGCTGAATATGACTTTTTAAATTAGAGGAAAGAATAAAGAAAGATAGATCATGGAAGCATTTCCCATAGAAGCTTTCCTCACTGTAAACATGTTTTTTCCCCGGTATTTTCTCTCTCCCACTACTAGGCTGTCATATCTGTAGCTCCGTATCATAAGCTATATGCCATCATGAACCTTTACCAAGCTGATGCTCTAAATTCCTTAATCTGCTGCCTGGAATATGAACAACTGCAGTTTATAGGAAAGAAAAACTTCACCATGAGTCCTGTCAGAAATGACTGAATTTGCTGATTCATGCCTGCTTGAAGCAGAGATATACACAAGGGAAAGTATTGCAAATTCTGAACAAAAGAAAAAGAAAAAGCATTGACTCCACCCAAGAAACTGTTTTTGTGGAATTATAAATCTAGAGAAAATAACAAGGAAGCATTAGGAACTGCTTCTAATTTCATGGCTGATTTATTATTAGGATATTTCGAAGTCTGTACTGTTCCATTTTGGTCAAAACTTTTCTTAAGTTGTGGGGAAATCTAGCTGAGAAGGGTGTTTGCAAAGCGAGTGGGAACGCTTCTGAAAGGCATCTTGGAATTTGACATGGACCAGGACTGAACCTTGCAGAAATAAAACAAGTACAAATAAATATAATACCATTTCCCTCTTCCACATCAGATTAACCAATCCCTGATGGATAATAAACATAGAGCTTGGGACATGCACAACTCAAATTCCCATGCCCTACAGAAGGCCCTCTTTAAATGATCCGTTGTTTCCTTTTCGCCTTCCTAATTTCTCTGCTGATGTCTATGAGGTTCTCGGTTGCATGGAAACTCTTTTGGATTGTGAAATGCAGATAGAAACAATAACTGGAGTAGGTAACCTTCCTTTGTCCCCCAAACATGAGATGATGAAGATGTTGGTGGCCTTTGTGTGGAAGGAAAGAGAATCCAGACAGTCCCTGAGTTAGGAATGTCCAAGTTACGCATGGCCTGTGCTTGCAAATGAACTGCCATCAAGCCTATAGTTTTTTATAAAATTACTGCAGAAAATTGTCATCAGCACAGAGACATGGAGAGAGAAAGCAAAAGGGTAGAATAGGATATCTCCAAAACCTCTCCAGAGAGAGAGAGAGAGAGAGGGAGGGAGGGAGGGAGCAAAAGGGTAGAGAAGAAAGCCTTCGGAGCTTGCCGTCTTGCTCCACCCATCAGGAGAGGAAAATCTCTCTGGCATTTCCTTGTTGCAAAGAGGAGGTGCTGGTGCATTTGGTGGTGGGCGGGGGGAGCGGTGTTCACATTTTCCCCACTTTCACAGAGGTCCTGCATGGACAGTAGATGCCTGACTATATGTGATCCAACTTACATACACAATTCAACTTAAAGACGAATTTCTGTTTTCTCATGGATGGAACTTGTTCATAACCCGGAGATGCCTGCACTTACATTTTGATGAGGTGGCTGAGTTCTCCTGCCCTTCTGAACTTAAAGAAAAAGCAGGCCTCAATTCCAGCAGAAGACTGGTGGCCATTCTTGATAATGCTAGAGTGCCTTCTGGCCCACATTTGGAAAAGGCTTGCCCTCCATGATGCTGAGGGTAGCCAACCTGATTTTAAGCCACCACTAATGGCAATGTCCTTCAGGGACTGGTAAAAGGAAAACAACAAATCAGAGCAAGAAAAAATAAGTTGGTTTGAACCAAAAAAATATGAGCAGTTTGTGACGGACACCTGCGGTCCGATTCATATCTACCTTAGAAGAAGCCTTGATGGCACAGCATAAACCTTGAGATGTATTTAGAGTTCTTATCATTATTATCAGCCCTAATTTCAAGCCAGTGTCACACCCCCAGCTGAAAACATGGGTGCATCAGCTTGGGCACCGTGCATGGAAACTTGCATCATGCAAAAGAATTTCAGTTCTGTATTCACAACAGTCCCTGCCATTGTGTTAATTTTTCCCTTTATCAGCATTCCGTGCTTTTGTTTCCAAAAATATGGCTCCTGTCCCAATTTTCTGATCTTTCCCAACCATTTCATTCTTGGAATCATATGTCTCCCTCTTATTTATTAATTTCTAAAATGAGTTGTTAGGATGACTTTTGAAATAGAATGCATTATGGGAAGATGGGTTCCCACAGGCAGCTATAACATGCATCTCCATGAGAAAAGTTCAAGTGAGTTTCCTGGGGGACGACGAAAGAAACCCTCTTGCTTGAAAGAGCAATATCTCCAAGTCTTTTCTGCTTTAATTTTATGAATAGGGACGTTTGCCTTAAAAGCCCCAGGAGAGGTTTAGGTGAATATCTGTAAACAAAGTCTCTGATAAAGCAATAGTTGTCTATTGTTTGAGCCAGTGACAAATACTGGAGCTTTAAAATGACTTGGAAATATGTATTTCAACTCATATATATTTTTCTTCCCCATCTAATGATTGACAATATGCCTCAGACTAGATGATGGAATAGGTCAGGGGAAATGATTGTAGGAATGGTCCTTGAAATGAAAAAAAAATCAAATGAAGACAGAATGAACATTGGTTGGAGGGTAAATTGTGATCAGAGACTGCTATGTAAAGTCTGAAGCGAGGGTAACAGTGACAAATGCATTCGTCCTACCTCTGTCCCCCCCAAAAAACTCTGGGGGGGAAATCAAACTTGGCAATACATCCCATGCTGGTGTAGACAGAATCTTTTGAAGGCACTCTCCAACAGTATCTTGCTTGCAAATATGTTTCATGGGGAAAGGGAAAGGGATAGCAAAGCTACAGGCTGGAAGGGAGGGGAAGATAGCAAGGCAGCGAGGTAGAGGGGAGCGAAAGAGCAAGGCCAGTGGCAAGGAAGGTTTCCAGGCTGAAAATATCCCAGCTTAAAGGGGTGGGGGAAGGGAGAGGAGGACTTTCTGAACCATCCCACTTTCAAAAGAAACATGAATACCAAAAGTGCTCTCACTTGTGATATTGCTGAGGGTGAGTGAGTGCTTTGATTCAGTTAGGTTCTGATGAAGCTTTTACCATATCCATAACATTCCCCATATTTGGGATAAAAGGAACTTGAGATTAAGAATATCAAAACCAAATGTGGGAGAAAGCAAATTGACAGTCCATCTAGGCACAGGACTTTGAGTGGCTAGTTCTTAAACATCTCTGAAACCCTATCTACTAAACCAT
Source organism: Varanus komodoensis (assembly GCF_004798865.1). NCBI lineage: Eukaryota > Metazoa > Chordata > Lepidosauria > Squamata > Varanidae > Varanus > Varanus komodoensis. The sequence goes on from NW_025335942.1 coordinate 4,948,787, forward strand.
GCCAGTGATTAATTAGGTTCGTACCTCTTTTCTTTCTGACAGGATCTTCATTTTTAACAGCTAAATGGCAGCCAGATCAATCCACTTTCTCTACAAGCTGGGAATATCTGTAGCTATTCATTTTGGTTGGTGCAAATTGGTTAGAGTTTGAAATCAGTTCATTTATAAGAATTTGCCAAGTTTTTCATATTCAGGAGAGAAAGACCATGCAATATGAAAGCAACACAAAAGTTATACCTGGGAGAAATGCAAACCTGCAAATTCACCCATCCCTGGATGTTGCCTTTGTGGAACCTTCAAGGAAAATGTCGAAAAGAGACATCGCCCAATAGTCACTCAGATGGTCCTTGTGAAACGTGTGAAAGTGGACCAAGGAAACTAAAAAAAAGTATGTAATTCTCACAAAGACAATTTCATGTTGATTATAGGGATGCATCTCAGTGAATGCCTAGTAAGCAATTGCTAAGCCTTGACCAAAACGTACTATGTCCACAACAACAAAATATGCATTTCTTTCCATTCCTAAAATGATCTGTGATATGGGCATTTCACATGTATGAAAGGCACCTTTTTCCTTCCCCTGCCAAACATCTGATCATTGGGCTTATTTGAGGATTCAAATATTTGTGTTCAGGTGGATCAAGGCTAATCAATGACTGGAAAATAAGGATTGTGTCATCTTGGCTATACGGTGATTTTTGTCCCTAATAGGCAGGTCACCTGATTGTACAAGCCTAACAAGTATTTCTTTCATTGGCTTAACCAGCTCTCCAATTACCCACACAGGATATAAACTCTGTCCTACAAACACTTCAACCTGGAAAAATATTCAGGGGGAAAAATATTATTCCCAGGGTAGCAGAAGCAGGTTGCGTTGCTTCCACTGAACAGTTCTCTGAAAGGCCTCCCTTGAGTTTAAGCCAGTCTGCTTGCAACATTTCAATTGTTTTATTCCCATCTTTCCCTTTGTTGTTGCTCTAAATTAAACTCTACTGGAAAGTGAAGCATTTCATATTATAACAATGCCTGTCAGGAATTCTTTACTGTGCATGATAAAATGTAAACTCTTTAATTAACTTTTTGGTAACAAGCGCTGGAAACTACTCGAGCATATTAATCAGTACACAGCTCCAAACTTATTTTGCTGGTTTATTTGTGTTGGCTGTTGCTTCTTCACCTTTGGCTCAATTATGCTCTTGAAGCCTATCTTATAACCTAGTCCATTAATATTGACTGCTGGTCCTTCTGTCCCTTCCCCACTGCCCCCCTCCCCAGATTGTGGGGGTGGGGGTCAGTCAGTTCAGCTCTGACATACTTCACTTTGGTGCAAACCACTATAAGGTACAGGTTAAATGTGTTTCAGAGAAAAGTTTTTAATGCACATTGGACAAATGAATATTACCTTGAGATGCTGTTAGTGTAGGAAGGTGCAGTGATTTTAGAACCCAAGAAATCTGAGTCCAGTCCACCTATATATAACATTCTGCAATGGTCTTGCTGGTATTCTATATTCTATAGTAATCCGCTATGACCTGGCAGCTGCTGGGCATTCTATACAGGCAATTCAATAGGTTGCCTAGCAACCAAGGCATCCTCACTCCCTATCAAGTTGGCAATAGGTTAAAACACAAACAGGTTAAAAACATGCAAAGAGGAAGGGATATAACAGGCAAAACGAGATATAAAACGCCCATCCCAATGAATATAACATCCCTGGGAATAACATAGCATTCTGATGGATGATACAGGTAACAAATGGGGGTAAAAGATAATTAATGAAGATCCATTTGGTAATTGCTGAAACAATACCAAAATTCTCTATCTCCACTGCAGACGTCCTAAAAGAAATGATCCCAGTCATTGTAAGAATCCTAAATGGGTTAGTTCTAAACAGAGCTCCATATTTTTAGGTATATTGGCTCCAAAAACCTATGTTCTTCTGTTTCCTCAGAAAAATTACTATGCTCACATCTTCTGAGTCCATATTAAAGACATTTTGCTGATGAGCTCCAGGCATCCATTAAATAGTGAATGCTAAGTTCCTTGATTTATCATGGCTGATAGCAAACAACTCAACTTTAGACCAATCTGTAAAACTCTGTCTGAGAAACTAAGGTGCAATCATGAGTGTCATAATTAACAAATTCTTCAGATTTCTAGTCTAACATTGGAAAGACCAGTTTTAATGGCCATTATTATGCTCTGTCCTTGTATCCACAGTTTCCTTTAATGTAAAGTAAAGGCATCGACACAACCAACATGGTACAAATATTGATGAATTTATTACATTTTATTTCTCAAAGGGCAACCATATTCAACTCAACCCCTCAGGGGTTACGTCCCAGCCCAAAAGAAGGTCTGTATTGCTTCTGATTAGTTGCCCTTTCTTCCCATCCTTCCACAAAGCCGTGACTCAGGCACCGAGCCGCATTTATGTTAGCACAGCCAAATCTTTACAGCTTGCCTAACAGATTGGAAATGCTAAGTTTTACAGCTCTGCAATGTAATGCACTGTTAATCAGAGGAAGATTGGATGGCCTGCGTGAATCCTGTAGTTCCAACTGAGTTTAATCCAATGTTGAAAACAGTACATCCTTTGCTAGTTAATACTACAAGCATATGCCTATGGCTGAAATTATGGATTTTCCTTCAGTGCTCATCTGGGGAGAAAGCAGAAGACAAACTTGTTTGTGTCTGGGCAAACACGCTTCCCCATTTCTGTATCTAGGAACAACATCATCAATAAAAGTTCCCAGTGTCAGGTCCATCCCTTTCTTCGCATCTCTAGTCAATACCATTTACTTAAGAAACCCTGTTATAAAGCATCAAGCCTTCACCTTTCTATTTCCTTCATTACGACCCGGTTCTTTCCAGCTCTGTACAGTGCCTGTGTCCATTCTTGACCTTTTCCTCAACACCGTTCCTGTTTGAAGACACCAAAAGTGTTTCTCCTCTTTTTCCATGTCCAGGGCAGAATGCAAAAGGGGGGAAGTTGCGTGAAGAGTGGTGTCTGACCCACAGGGGAACGGCATCAGGTAACTTCAGACATTTTACCCTAGATGTGAAATGTGAACATACATGGATTGAAAAGAAGTGCTTGTGAGGAGAAGCCATCTTCTTGGAGCCTTCCCTCCCAACACAGTGAGACACAGAGATGAACCAACTATCTTGGGGTGAACTTTATTATCATGAGTAGGATGGCTGCCTGTGATTAGGGGTGTTCCTTTGTTTTGGGATGGATTGGAAAATAAACCAAATGGAAGCCATTCATTTCAGTTTTCTTTGAGCAGCAATGGATGCAATTGCCCTTTTGGAGTGTCTTTGGGGCTCACATTCTTCCACTTTTGACATTCATGTGGGGAGGGAGCTTACCTGTCTCCAGTGGTCAAGCTTTCTGTAGCAGAAGCACACATCGTTATTTGTTTTTCAGCGCCAGGCGAAGACCTTTTTATTTAAACGTCATTTTAATTGTTAATAATATTTGCTTATTTATCTGGCCAGGGCGACTTCTTTTATATTGTTATTTATTTTATATTGTTGGTTTTATATTGTTATTTTTGTATTTTGTTGTATTTTATTCTGTGCTGTGAGCCGCCCCGAGGCTTCGGCAAGGGGCGGCATAGAAATGTTTTAATAAAATAAATAAATAGACTCTTCGGAGATGCCATTTTGTTTTCCCCAGAATTCAGCACATAGCATTATCCCAGGGCATTTTTAGGGAGGTGGTGACACCACCATTCCCTGACCACCCCACCCCCAGAATGGCACTGTGTCCTGCGGAGAACACGCTAATGGAAGTCACAAGAAGTGGCTGCTAACATTTATTCTGGAAGAAATACTTTTTGGGAAGAAAGGAAAAATTGAGAGAACCAAGACCAAAACTAAACCACCGCCAACAAATAAAATGCAAAATGAACTGACCGTCTAGCAGCTGGAATCTTGCAGTGGAAACAGAAACAAAAACCCCTTGCTTGCGTACCAGGGTCTAATGTGTGGAAGAAGTTTTGGCAGAATGATCCAGTCAATTTCAGTCTCAGCCTGTCACACCCTGAAAGAATTTTGGGCAGAGACCATGTGACTCAGCGTACTGTACAAAACAGAGAACACTTTGGTGTGCCATAAATGTTCGACAAGAATAATGACACAAGTAGTATTTGCAGTAAATGTTATTCAGTCATTTACATGACACATTACATTTATATTGCTTGTGAAAAGAAGAGAAAAAAAGATGAAAGGGGGGGAAAGCAGGATTATTGCACTCAAATGTCAACAAGCTACTTTGCCCTCGGCTAGAGTTTTGCTGGCTTTTCTTCATTATTCAGTCATAACTACACATACACTCCTGAAACCACAAACACAGCATTTTGACACAGCATTTTGATGAAGCAGAGCTGAATAATTTTTATGAGCAAATCTACTGGCAATGAGCCCACTAATTTCATGCATACACGTACATATCTCAGGCATGCTTAACATGTCTTCTACCAGACTGGATGTAGCCAATGCACCATCCATTGTGGGCTGCCATATGTCAAGGGCCTCTCCATTTTTTACACTGGCAGAACCAGCAGATGTCTTGAGCAGCCACAGGCCACCTTGCCTGGACCTTCCAGAAGCTCATAAGCCAATGCTAAATGCATGGGAAACAGAAATCTTCCTGCAATCGCTTCCTGATGTAGCTTTCCCCCCAAAATATCCGCCATGCCTCATACAGGTACACCTAATCCCTTTTCAAAGAATAGTAATTTTTATGTATATATCTGAAATGTACAACCCATAGCAAACCCATCCGTCTAATTCCTAGAAAGTACAACTTATTTCCGTGCTTCCTTTTTTGGCCGTTCGGAAGCTGCTGTAGATTGAAGAATATAGGAATAAGCATCTTTTAACCACAAACAGATGGGCTTGATAAAGAAAATGTCAGCAAAAATACCAAAGCAATGTGTCACAGCAGTTTTCTGACAGATAGAGGGGAAAGGTAGGAAAATGTTCTATCATGTCCAACAAGGTGTTCTTTTTGAGATTTAAAGATCACTGTGCAACTTTAAACGTGTTTGTCACTTTGACTCTGACTGGAACTATGTGGAGCTTCACAAGAACTTTATCAGCCTAGCATGGGAGGGTGGGGGAAAAAAGAAGCCCATTCCCATTTATCTCAGCCAGGTTCCCTTCAAAGCCAACAAATAAATTACAGTGTACATTTGATACAAATTGATTTCTTAACTCAAATAACAATGTTGTCCTTCCAGCCAGGCCATGTGTCACTCATTCGCGAGCCTGAGTGAAAAGCTCAATCTGTCTGTCTGACAGAAATAGGGCTCGACGCATTTCAGCAAGGAATGTTAATCATGCAGGGCTGGCCGGGGTCTTTGTGGGCCGGCCATGATAAGGAAAATCAGCCCGTCCTGTCAAACGGTGTGAAGGCCCGATCAGCGTTTGTTCCCACAACACCAACACAGGGCTTGGAGTTACTGTCCTATTTCATGTCGTAAATGAGAGGAAAAGAAGAAGCCCTGGCCGTTAAGATGCCCGGGCGGCAAGGATGAAGCTGGAGTGAAAAGGAAAACCCCATTGAATATCTTAAGCTGATCTTATCAGCTGAAGGAGAAATGAGATATTGGCAGGGGCTGTTGAGTTTCTCACAGCTGAGCAGGCTAATAAGCTTGGAAGGCAGGGCACAGGGCTAATTGGATTTGCCTTGGGTTGATGAACAGTGGCAGACCTATCGCCAGGAAAATGGAGACAATGCCGCGCTGCTCTCCGTCCCCCTCTTTGTTTCTTTTCAAGCCATCCCCAAGAAAGCATGGCCTTCTTGCAGCCGAAGGTATCCTCCGAAATTCTCCAGTAAAGAGGCCGGCTGAGTCAAACTGCGAAACAGTGGCTGTGGAGTGCTCTGATTTTAATCAAACAGTGTTTAACCTGCCTGACCCTCCCAAGTCAGTTCACATCAAAACAGAATGACAGGGAGAGTTAACCAAAAAAAGGGGTGTAGCCAGTGGGTAGATGGGAAGATGGAAATATACAAATGCAGCAGTAACAGACAGCTTTTTTATTTACCCAGGTGCACTGACCTTCTGCTGATGGTTTGCATGATCCTGACCCAAATAACTGGGACTCATAATCTTAAAACTTTATTTCTTTATGTAACACATTTGCATGCCACCTAATAGCAATAAAGTCTCTCTCAGCCATTAGCAGAATGAAAACAATAACAGCAAATCACAAAGCCATGATGATGATATGTTGATATTTATTTTTGCTATGACTTATGGCAATCCTTCCACTAATTTATTTTATTTTTATTTATTAAAACATTTTTGTGTGCATACTTCCAGTATATCATATTTATCAAACCAAACCAAACCTCCCAACCAACCAAACAGTCCAATTCTCTCCAGAATCAATGTGATTCCACAGTTAGAGTCTATAGAGCTCTTGATTTGCTGGTAATGACAATGCTTTTGGAATCATTTCCTGGTACTCCAAAGCAATTTATTCTCTGAAATGGATTTTCATAGGTTTTGGGGTGCTCAACTTCAAACAACAGACAGAAAACTTTTTTCCATGAAAAGGCATTCCTGTGATGAACTTTGACTTCTGTTCTATATAGATAAAGCAAACCAGTGCACAAGCCATTTGTCTCTCTGTAATTGAGAGGAATTTGGACTGTTCTGGAATTAGTACTTCTTTCCTACTTGCTTGCAAACATCAGTCTTGATTTTATATTTCTCATCTTTCAAGATAAATCAGTTTCAAATACTGAAACTGCACACTTTTTTCTCATATCTGTGATTTAATATCCTCCTCTTCACAATTTTCTTTGTGTGGGCTGGATGCACTTCAAGCTCCTTTGACCTCAGCTGAAGGGATGCATCTTGCCACTGAGGACTCCCTCTTGGAAAAGCAAGCCAAAAGGCCTTGCACCAGCCAACCATGTGAATAGCCCATAAGAAACAGTTTCTCACTGGCACCTGGACTCTGCATGAGCGATTGTGCCTGCAGATTCTCATCAGAAGATAAAATACCCCTGGGACTACACAGAAAATGACCAGGAACAATTCAGATTTTCCACTTCTACATTTTTCTGCCTTGGTTTTCCCAAAACGGTGCAATAATAACAGTTGAGGCTGAGTTTCGGAAATAGTTTTGCACTCCTTGCTTCTCTCACACAGACAATTTTGTGGTTTGGAGCATGAGAATCTCTGCTGCTGAGCCATCTTGAAAGGACAAGATCACTCCGAGAGCAGACATCCAGCCGTATCTTTTCTATATTGATGCTGTAGTTAAAATGGCTGCATTCAGCCATACAGAAGAATTTAATGTGAGGCAATAAACATCATGCAAGTCTTATGCAGAAAAACTACCTTATTATCCTGAAGCCCATAAAATCAAAACTGCAGAAGCTTGTGATCTTGCTGATGCTGTGGGGCCCAAACATTTGCTGTTGTCCGTTCCTTCACAAATCCAACTTCACCAAGCATTACAGTCTCTATGGAGCTGCTTGCTTTATTACATTTCTGCCCAAGGTCATTGGTTATTCCGTAGGATTAGTGAGCTCCTGAAAGCATTGCAGGTTATGTTGCCATGTTGCTGAGTTTTCTGAATCTGATGTTCTCCTGGATGGAAACCCTCCTATGATGTAAAAACGAATATCAGCTGGGAGTCTGTAGCCATCACCTTTCTGAAGGACCACAAGGGTGTGCATATGGTATGCAGTCAGAGCTGTGGTTCCCATTCCTTTAGACCGAAATGCAGACCAGAGCTGCCGAATTTGCTATTGTGTCATCGCTTAAGGACATCAAGCTGCCACACGGATAGTCTTTGATCATGATGAAAACTCCTGTTCATCACATGCCCTTCCTCACTTCCACTGGGGCTTTCCTTGGTTCCATACTACCAGAAAGTATACTCAGATGAATAATTTTGCTTTGGTTACTGTTGCAAGAGAAAATAAATTTCTCAGTTTTGTGTAGAGCTTGAAATCCAAACCATGAGCAGATTCAAGCAATATTATATCAAGTGCCTATGACTACACATGGTAGAAACCTAGGAAAATGTTTGCAGGCAGTAATGAACGGGTCCAACTGATTGTGCCATCCATCTACCCGCGAAAGTTCTTTGGATGGAATCTAGCATTTGGCCACAGTCCCAGAAGTTCTCTTGGAACTTTTGGGATATGCGAGGTAACTGAAGGTTTCTCCTTTTCTCTTTTATGCAGGACAGAGTTCCATCACTCTTTCAAATGGAATGGTGTTTCGAAGCAGCATTACCTTCCAATATGGAATGCGAATGTTGCCGGGCACATGGCCATGAAGCTACATTATGAACCAACCATTGCTAGGAAAATTCTTGGAGAAAAAAGATGGTGGCGCAGTCTCTTTTTCTTTGAAATTCCCAGCCTGCTCAGAATCCAAGGCAGAACAGAATTCATTTCTCCTTAAGCTCTGCCTGACTTTTTTTATGAGGCTCCTTTCCTGTCCAACATATTTGTTCCTTTTTAAGTTCTGAGAAGAATTTGATTCATTGAAGTAAATCATGAGAAGTGGTAGTTTCTCTATACTCCTCACTAGTCAGACCTCACCTGGAATACTGTGTCCAGTTCTGGGCACCAAGATTGAAGAAAGATGCAGGGACATCAGAAAGGGTCCAGAGGAGGGCAACAAAAATGGTCCAGGGTTTGGAAGCACCACCCTATGAGGAAAAACTGAGAGAATTGGGCATGTTCAGCCTTGAGAAGAGAAGACTGAGGACATGATATCCCTCTATAAGTACCTCAAAGGCTATAAGTACCTCACAGACAACAGCAGGCGGCTGGACCCTATGGCCTTCATGGCCCCTTCCAATTCTACTGTTCTATGATTCTGTACCAGTTCATTCAGATATCCCTCTCCATCACTTGGTGATTGCAACATCTAGAGGGACCAGGAATTTTCAAAGAAACCTTTGCTGCTCAAACACCACCAACAGATCCTTCACATCACCACTCATCGCCACAGACAGTGCAACTGGTTCATATATGAACGTCTCGTTCATCATGGGTGACAAACCTGGAATGTTGATGCCAGGGTGGGACTGAGTAAGTGTGCTTCTCTCTGTTCACATGCAGAAGTTCAACTAAAGTGATGATTTAAAAGGTGCAAAAATTGCACACATTTCTCGCACTGTTTTAACAGCCCCGCCAACCTGGGCACTCTGATGAGATTGTCACTAGCTGTCGACAGGAGGAAAAGTGATTTCCAGGAAAAAAATGAGGGTTATCAAAGGGAAAACGAACGGTGACCAGAAAAGGTACAATTGTAGCAGGCTGGGCAGACAGGATGAGTCCTGGATCCTGCATAGGAAGACGGATGGGGAAAGATGGAAAACAGCCAAGGATTATGTAAGGGAAGAGCACTGCAGTATTGTGTTCCACTTCAAGGCGGTTCCACAGGAGCAGCCAAAATGAAATTTTGTCAAATTTGAAGTAGGCAAAGGTCTGAACACACGGGGTAGGCCTCCTGTGGAAACCACTTGGCATATTCAGCTCAATCTTCTAATTCTTCATAGGTTGAGCACTGGTCAAATTGTTCTTTAATGTACTAATGCAATCTTATGCATAATGTACCGCAGCTGACACATGGCAGTAACCTGTGGAGAACATTCGCTAAGAGTGTACCTGCTCATCAGCTATTATCCATCTACGTCGTTTTACTCTTAGCAGAGCTATGAAAAATACATAAAAGTGGAGACAAATCTTGTCTCTCTGGTGTTTGTTGCATCGCCCAGAAGCCCTTACTGTGCATGAAAGCAGCAGTAGCTTTTCAGAGATCATCCACAGAATGGCCTTTTCGAGGGTTTTATGCATATATAAATTTGCATTCAAATTCAGGGATATGAAGGGCAGAAAAAGTGGGGAATGGCAACGTAATGGAGAGTGCATAGAAGTCCTTCACTCTGGCTAGACACCTTGGGATATTCAGTGGTCATGACTCCTGACTGTATGGATTAACCATGAAAATGTCATGATTCTATGAGTTAAGACTACGCATCGCAATGACTTTGAGAGTGTGGGAGACCTTGAGTTTTGCTAGGAACATAATTGCACCAAGCTCCCATGCAACAGGGTCAAGCGAATGGCTTTGGACGGTGGTATGAAGAAGAGGTAGATGAAGATGAAGCATACAACAACAGGAAAGGACTTTTTGAAAGCACTGAGCTTGTGCTTCAGTCAGTTAAGTGACTTTCCCTCCAACAGAACTCAAAATTGCCCCAAGTCTGGGTTTCCCAGTAAGCTACCTGTGAAGAATTCTTCTGGTGCCCACCAAACTGATTTCCCTGATTTTTATTTTTTTAAAAACTTTTTTAAAAAGATGATTAATATTCCGACAGGTTGCCATTGTGTAAAGAAAAGAGCTGCCTCCAGCACCGTCTCTATTTGGGTTCAAGAGCATGGTTTTGTGTTTCAGAACTCAGGACTCGCCTCTTCCATATATTCCAGTCCATGGGCAAGTTCTGCTTCTTTTAGTCTCACCAGCATTTGTGCCTAGCTAGGCCAAGCATGGCAGCTTATTGGACGATCCACCCAGGACCTCCCAATGGCCGCCATTTTGTAAGAGAACCCTCATCATGTTCGAAATTCCAACTGTGCACATCCATGTGCTATCCTAACCCATTTCTTCCTCTATCTCCCTGAAAGATGTTCAGAAGAAGAAGCGAGTAGGGACCCTGGGATGCAGCAGATGACTGCAGCCCCAGTGCTTTGGGCCTGCCCTTTTCTCCAATCCATTCTGTGGAATGGGTGCATTTCCCCAGCTCTGGTTTTGCCTTCACTGAAACAGAATGTCCGGAATCACCTTGCCTTCAACTGTCAGAGCAAATGGAATCCATTCATGCTTATGGAAGAAGTAAAGGAGCAAGGCAGATGACATTGCGGGGTGGGACTAAACCTTCCTGTTATTCGTGGTCCCAGGAACTGAGAATCAACTCTGCTATTCTGTCGAGCTGATATAATGTGATGAAGTGTTGTGAGAGAGGACAGAATACTGAGAACTAGCCTTATTGACATAGATTGTGATAATAATTAAAAAGTGACTACCGGTTTAGTGTTTATTTCATGTTTTCTGCTATTGTGAAAATGCACGTATGAAGTAGCATAGCTGAATGTTATCATTTCACGGCTCTTCAGAATATTATTTCTCATTTGAAAGGAAAAGCAGCATTTGTTGATCAAACTATTAGCAGGAGGCAGTCACAAATTCCAGTTGTGAGTTTAAATTCCAGTGCTGTTGTCAGGTATGCAGCTTTTCCATGATTTTTCATGATGTGCAGAAAAATCCAGTGAGGCTTAACATTTATTTTAATACCTGAATATATTCTCACCTCATCACTGGTTGTGCAATGCATGCAGATGAAGAGATACTGTGAATCCAGTTAGGCTAAACTATTTTTATTTTTGTTCGGTTTTAGTTTTTGGAAAGAGAAATAGGTAAAGTGGGATAATCTTCTTGAGGCTTAGCTCAAGTGTTAGCTAGCTGGTGTTCAGATTCAAAGAAATGCACTTCAAATATATCCCACAATTCTGGGTTCAAGGGGGATCAGCTACCTATGTAATTTTTTTGGTATTACTTAAATCCAATCATGTTTTGATGGAACAACAACAAAAAAAAATAAACCCAAATATGTTTTGCTTAGCCAAAGCCAAGCTACTTCAAGAGCCATTCATTTCAGTGGGAAATTTAACTATGTACTTATTTTGGAGCGACAGTGAATTATGCTCTATTTTTTTTTAAGGCAATAGAGAGTCCCAAGTTTCATAAAATCTCCCCATGTATTATTTTTGTGCGCTGACTTTCTGTCTTTTCAGTTGCCTCTCTCCTTGATTTGCAGCTTTACTGATGTATTTAAGACAAAAGAACACATGATCTTGGTCATCTTAGCTGAACATTTACAACATATGGTAGCAGAGTATTCCACAGTAAGATTTAACACCCTGAACATGTCATAAGCCAAATCTGAGCAAGGGTAGAAAGCATTGCCTTCCCGACAGCGCCATACAACTGATCAGATTTGGATATGGGAATTGTCACGCAGGCAAATCCGTTAAGGCAACTTGTTTCCAACCTGGGCAAAGAGCTTCACCCCAATTTTGCCGAATGGGGTGTTATTTATCATTTCTCCAGCCCAGAATGATGGCAGGTGACGAGAGAGAACAGCATCATAAAAGCCACTGAAAAGGCCTGTGAGGAGCTTATTAAATCAAGTATAACTGCTCTGGAATTGAATATGTCCAACTGGGGTGGAGTGAGCAGGAATGAAATCTGACAATAAACCTACACTTTGGCTGTGCACATGGAATAGACTGGAAACCCGCTTCTACAAGAAAGGATTCTAAAAGTATTACATCCATCTTCTTTAGGTTGAGGGGGATCGCATAGCATGGAATAGTATTTAAACAAGAAAGTGTTTTCTCATTACTGTATGAAGCGTGAAATTAGTATTTCAGGATTCCACATACTTTCCGGTATAGACAAGTTACAGTATGGATAATTCCCTGTGACACTGTAAAGCAGTTTTGATGGCACTGGGGCTTTTAAGCACGTTTTGATTTAGCAACATTTGAAACTCTGCTTCAGATTCACACAGGAGAATGCTTGTCTCTGCTTACAAAGTTACACTAAAAGTGGTTGATGCTAATCCATTTGGGTGAAAAGGGGTTGTGGAAGCTTAAAAGAGAAATTGTTCATAGCTTTGGCAGAATGATGGAAAGAAAGCATCCAGGCTGGAATAAATGTAGCTGTAATAGTTTGGATGTGCTGAATGGGTGCGTAAGTAGGAGTCTCTGGCATGACGGAGCTTCACCGTAACCTCAGCAAACTTCTCGGATTCCTATTCTGCAAGTATGGTTGTCAAGCAAAGTGAAAATGCTAGCATGCTATGCAGATGTTAAGGCGTTCTGTTTGGATGGAGTTTATTTACTGGACTTGGCTTTTCAGTGTGCAATTTTCTCTTGCGCGGCGACCTGGCGTTCCCAGGGTCCGCCGATGCACCAGCCTTCCCAGACAGTCTGTCTGCAGGGCAGATTTTGCAAAACCCGTCAGCAAATATTACTGAAAGATGCCATACCCTGTTTGGAGTCCAAAACACTCTAAATAGGGACTGTTCAAGGGGGTGATGGCTTTGTTGTGATCCTCAGTAGCTCCAAATGTACATAAATAAATATGTCAGGAACTGCCACAGCCAAGCTGCTTAAATGGCCACATGGAGTAATAATGCTCAAGGTTGCAAGGGTAGAAAAAAAGAAATAAAATAGCCTTAAGTGGAAGCAGCAGCTGGGGAAGCAAAAACCCCCGAAATAACATTGAAGCAGCATACAATTTATTTGGGGGGCAAATGCACAGCTGCACTGAGCATTCTGCTTTCATGTGAATATTGAAATTAGAGTCTGTTTGCTCTCTGTTGGGGTCTGGAGGGGAAGGACTGGAAAGGGGGAACTGACTGCTTCCTATCTTCCTAGAAAGCAGCCTTTTCCAAGCTGGCCTTCCATGGACATATTGGACATACTCCCAGTGTTCCTGAGAACTCCCCACACTGGCTGGGCCTGGAAGAAGATGAAGTCCAAAACAGCTGGAGCGCACCAAATTGAGCAAGGTTGCTGTGAGGCTGCTGTGAAAGTCCAAGGAGGGATTCTAGCATTTCCCCACACCAACCCAGCCCACCCTCTGGCCTGGCCAGATGTTAAATGCCAGCACAGATGCAGAAGTAGCGATCTCTTCTTTCCAAGTTGCGGCAACCCAGATTCAGGCTGGACGTCTGGAAAAGCTTCCTCACAGTCAGAGCAATACGGCGGTGGGACCGGCTGCCTGGAGAGGTGGGGGGCTCTCCCACACTGGGGACATCCAAGAAGAAACTGAGCAGCCCTCTGAGTGGGATGGTGTGACGTGGTGTCCTGCAGCAGCAGGGGGCTGGACTCGATGGCCTTCGTGGCCCCTTCCCACTTTACCATTCTACAATTCTGTTCTATGATTCCATCTGCTGTGTTGCACTCGGCATCTTACATAGAGAAGGAAGCATCCCGGTTGCCATAGCAGCAGATGCTCCTCCCTAAAGCATCTTTCTGCTGACTGTCTGTCTGTCTTCCCTGCTGATTACGTGACATGCTACTATAAGCAGGGGGACTCTTCTTCAGAGTGGGCTTGCTGTGTCACCCAAAAACTGGCCAAAGAGAACAGCAATTTGCACCATGTTTGGGTAGGATCATGTTAGAAATAATTAGGAGAACTGAAGAAGAAAGAAGGCACCGGTCCATGGACCTCCATGTTTTCCATGGTCATGTCCATGATCTCAGTGGTTTCCCTTGAGTGGTTCTTTATGCCAGATTTGGCCCGGGTGGCCCTTCACACAGTTTTTCTTTAAAATCAGGGGCAGTCCTCTAGCAGCCTTTCAAAGAAAGGCCACCCGAGTTGCTGGAGTGAGTCTCAAATCGGGGCCCAGGCCAATGCTCATCTCAGGAGACAACCCTACACCAAACATCCCATCCGCTGCCATCTCCTCTTTCCACGCTTTAAACATTGTGTATGCTTGTTATCATTATTATTTAAAAAATCACACTTTAAATCTCTGGGCTCAAATGATGGAAGTCTGAATCTCAGATAACTTCTTCATATCTTGCCTCTTCCCCAGTCCGAGCCCCACAATCCTTTGCAATATGATGCCTCAAGCACCAACCATTTCTTGGTGAACACTTGTTCTGTTGATTGGGGTGTGAGGGAAAGACATCAAGAAAACAAAACCAAGTTAAAAAGGTTATTTTTCAGAATGCTTCCAGCCCTTTTGGAATTTAGATTCAGGAGGAGGCTGTACTCTATCACAGACCGAATTTATAAACCTAACTTTATCGTCTTCTGAAGAATTTATGAATCGTAGTTAATAATCAGCTTTAGGCACTTCTGAGGGAAGAATCACATTTTGAAGCTACAGAGGTCCACTAAATAGCCCACGGGAAATGACCCTGCATCCCATTAAGCTCGAAACCTCACTATTGTAGGACTTTATGTCAAAGGCAAAACATTCCAGTCCACAGTCCCTTTACATGTCAGATGCTTTTCTTTCTAGCTGCTTAGTTAAGATTGAAGAAGCATACCCATTTTTCTTGTTTCTTGGGGAAAAGTAAAGCAGATTTTCCCCCCTCTTTGGTTGGTCCTTTCTGAAAAATCAGTCTCTTTTACTTTGGTACCCCAGATCTCCTTCCGCTTCCCTCCCTCTTATATTCATTATTGTCCACCTTTTTGAAAGGTTTTATCTTTCTTTATCTATTTCATATGCCTTTGGCTAAAATCAGAGTTGCCTTCTTTCTATTTCAAGAATCAGCAGAGAAACACACTTTATCTAACATTGGTCCAGCCTTCTGTTTTCCTATTTAAATGGCAGATATAGATTGAAAATCAGATTTGGAGGTCAGGGAAATGATTTTGAGTTTATTGTAATTTAGGCCTGCCCAGAAAAAAAAATCTCTATAAAAAAGGAAAAATCTAGCAGGTTATCGAGACAGACTAGAAATTGTTTGCCTTCATTATTGAATAGTGTTTAGAGAGGTAATTTTGCTATTTCCCCCCCTCCTCTGAGGCAGCAAGTTCAATCGCTTTATTTTCCATACTTCCACAATATAAAAATAAGAATCAGTTCTCATCACTCTAACCTGCTTCTAATCAGGAAAAGCAATAACTTAAGTGCCTCGCTTTTGTGTGTGTTTGTTTCTTTCAAAAGACCATGCATGTCATATTGATCATTACCATGAATAAAGCACTGAATTCTTTATTTCCATTATCCAGTTTCAAAAGATCTAAGCAGAAATTCTTATTATTTCATTTGTTGTTTCATTGATGCTTAAAAATAGGAAATAAATAAGCTTCAGGTAATTATGACAATGCAACTAACAAATACATATCAAAATGCTTCAGCCTTTAAAACACACACCCCTATTTGGATGTTAATCCTATGCAACTTTAGACAAAAAAGACCTATAACAGTAGATTAGGAAGTGCTGAGAGTTGCAGGATTTATTTTTCTGCTTAAACATGCATAGGCTTTCTTCTTTAATTAATTAAAAAACCGTGTAATTCCACGCATGTCTATTGGATCCAATGATACTCGTATATCAACTCTGCTTCCTCTTCCTTTTCCTCTTCCTTTTCTTCAATTCAGGCCAGTATACAATAGCTCATAAAACAAAGCCTAATAAAACAGCAGTAATCAGTAAAACTACCTGTTACAGTAACAGGTAGTGCTAAACATCACAGCAATAAGATGCAGCCAAGGTGAAAAGCCCGGAAACATAAAAAGGCATTTTCCTGGACCCAGAATGGCTGTAAAGCAGGATCTTGCTGAGTCTTCCTCAGGGAATTCGACAGAGTGTGTTGCCCTGATGAAACATTCATATCAGATAACAGAAGCACCCAGAGGATGGTCTCTTAGAAAGATCTTAGAGTACCGGTCGGCCGATGTGGGGGAACTTATTCCTTCAGGTATGGGCACACACACACACACTTGCAAAGGCTAATAAATAAGGCTCAGCTTCAGACTGCTTAACCTGCTTTGCCGGATCACACCAAGATACATCTTGTTCGGCATTCTGCTCCCAACCGGATTCAACATTCAAAATCAGGCCGTGAAGGAAATGAGCATTTTCTTTCCTTCCTGCCAGCCCCCTGGTTTTCATCTCTTGCTTTTGGGGGTTTAATTTATGTATTTATTTCTAAAATGCAATACCATACTTCATGGCTGCAGTGACTCAAAGTCGTCTAAGAGATTATAGTAGGATATCCTGAACATTCAGGATACTAATTCACTCCCCAAAGTAGCATCCACATCAAAGCTTTTATCCTCGACAGGGCAAAGAAACATGGCCACAAGCTGAGGAACCTTCCAGAGATTCACACAGGTTTTGATCAATGTAAATCTGACCCAAGGATTACACAGTGGAAGAACTGATTAGCTCTTAAGTTTTTATTTCATGCAAATATTGTCCTAGAAAAAGAAATTGTACATTTGCGCAACTATGACTGTGGCACAAAATCCAGTTCCTTCAATGAGCAAATGACAGGATGATGGGTTCCCAATAATCCCCAAATGCAATCCACGGCTGTACATTTCTCTCCCAATATCAACCGGTTCACATCCGATGACAGGAACACGTGGGGGAAGTAAGATTTTAGTATATATGTAGGATGATGTAGAAACTATAGCATGTTTGCTGAGACATGTGCTGAATTTTTTCCACCCTAGTCACCCCTGAAGTTTACTTTCCTAGAATTCTTATACCAGAGTGAAAACTGGGCTCACGTCTATGGAAGAGGACAGCTATGAAGCATTATGTCCATGACCGTTGTGATGTTAGCACAAGAACCTAAGAAAAGCCATGTTTGGTCAGAGCAAAGCCAGTATTTTCTTCACACAGTGGCCAAGCAACTACCAATGGGAAACCCATAAGGAGAGCATAAGTGTAAAGCACCCATGTTCCTTAGCAATTCATGAACATAGGAGTACTGTAGTCATGCAGGAGGTACATATGGCCATGTGGGCAAGTAGCCATGGATAGCCTCCTCCTCCATAAAGTCGTCTAACCCTCTTTTAAAGCCATCCCCACTGGCGGCCTCATTACATCTTGTGCTATTGGATTCCATAACTTCATATGTATTGAGCTACAGGTAGAAGTCATTCCTCCATTCTGCCCCAAAGCTCTCATGAATGGTGAGATGGCTCCACCTTCTAGTATTATGACAGAGGGAGAAACATGCCCCTCATGTCTTCCACATCATGCATTATTTTCTACCCTTCCATTGGGTCTCTTTTGTTCTAAGATTAACAGTCCCAGAAGTTCTAACTTTTCCATATAAGGGAATTTCTCCAACCCCTTGATTACTTTTCTGGCTCTTTTCTGCAGGTTTCCATCTCTACAGCATTCTTTTTTCAATGTGGTGACCAGAACTATAAGCAGGATTGGTGCAGTGACCAAGGATGGTTGCAGAATAGATGTGGATTAAGACAATATGATCTTGGAAGTTTTATTTTCAAACCCTTTCCTAATCATGCCAAATACAGAGTTTGCCCTTTTTTTTGCACCAAAGGACTTGTCCAAGAGGTCTTACATCCACGTATTCAACCGAGACAGAAAGTATCAATTAATGGCCTGCTTAGGATGGAGTAAACATCTGACTCCTCCAAAGCTCCAACCAGCTCTGTCCAGTAAAGGAGAGTACATGCTTTGTTTGTGTACAGCCGTGCCTATCACAGGGCCGTGACGTTCAACGTAGCTCCTCGGCATGACTCCTGAGGTCCCCAAAGCTGCAAGTTTCACAGATCTCAGCATCAGATTCTCCTGGTGGTCCACCGGCTATCGATCTCCTTGATCAATTGTCATGATAGGACTGGATCAAAGTGCCTCAAATACAGGAAAACTGAAGAAAAAGCACCCGCCCTCTCCCCACTGGTTTAGAAGAACAGGGACAAAACAGTATGTGTTGGTTTAAAACGCTTCTACTGGCCATGTGGAATAAAAGTGGCAAAATGCTACCAGCACATAGCAAGAAGAGGACGTTACTTATGCAGCTGGTGAGATTCCAGTACTCAGTGCAACTAAAGCACCTGGATCGACTGCTGGATTGAAACAGCAAAGCCCTTTTCTTCATTTCTTTTGTGTGGCTCAGTTACGATAGAAATGTAACACACACACCATGCACCTGCTTAAGAATAAACAGATAAATACATGCAGCCTGAAGAAAAGCCATGAAATGCTTTGGCAGAGGGAAAAGTAGTGAGGCATGCCCCCGGAAAGTCAAATTCGGGTTGAGTGTTGCTTGTACCTGTTTTACACTACTGGAAATGGCCTTTTGGTGCATGACCTTGCAATTCACAGAAGAGAGCAGGCTGCACAGCACTGTCCCAAGAAAAGAGCTGAGCTCCGCAGGAGCTCCAGTTCATTTTCTCCACAGCTTGTAATTCTACACTAGGACATACGCTCTCTCAAATGTAGTCCTTAGGCCCATGTAAAATGTTTCGGTCCTGGTTGCAGCTATTTATGTTTGATCAACTGAGATAATATTCTACTTACTGTGTATATTTTCCCCCTGCACTCTTTTTCCCCTCCTCTTTTTCCCAGCGCAGCAGTTGATGGAAAGTGCAGTCCAATGTCTGGGCCCATTTAAGCAGATAGATAATTTAGTTGCTTCTGTATATCCTGAAGCGTCTGATCCTGCCTAATATTGGAAGCTAAGCAGAGTTGAGCCTGTTTGAAATCTGGATGGGTGACTTAAAATGTGAACTGCCCAGACAGCTTCAGCTATGCATGATAAATAAATGTAATATGATAATAATAAAATGACAATAGTGTTTGATCTCTGTGTGGTTTTATCCATTTGTGTTATTTGCAGGCCAGATTCAGCAAGAATCTGTGAAACCCAGGAGGATTGCCACCAATTAGAGTAGCCCAGGGTCCCAAATTTTGGAGCAGTGGGCACATATGTGAATTTGTAGACACTGGTACAAATGGCTCCCGTGGGAACTATTGAGTAATTTTGTAATGGCTGCCATGGGGACCCAGTTGGTTAACAGAAAAAAAGTGACTAACCTTGGAGGTAAGGGGAGATAACAAGGTAAAGGAATAGAGGTCAGGGAGTGGGGTGAGAGAAACAGCAAGAGCATGGGCTGAGTGGGAGAGGAACACCACAAGTACGGGCTAGGAAGGGAGCAAGAAGGCAGCTAGAGAAGGGGAAGGGAGAGAAATAGCAAGCCAAGGGGCTTGGGAGAGAGAAATTGGGGTCTTGGGGTGGGGTGGGGCAGAGATGTGGCAGAAGCAATGGGAGCTTTTATTTCCGAGGGTTGGAGGTGTACCCTTGAACAACCCCAGTTTCAGATTGGCTTTGATTATGGTCCATCGGGTATCTAGAAACAACACAACACACATTTCATAATGACTATCTAAAAGACTTTTAAAGAGGTCCTTTAACTGTTTCCTACTTTAGAAGAACATCTATCTTATCTGTATGAAGAACATACTTCTTCCAATATAGGATATAGTCTAGCCCTGAAATTAATCTCAGTTATTTTTAACAAAAAGAACAGCTGAAGAGGTCAATTGGTTATGTAGTCTGCAAAGAATCAAATGAGAAAATAAGGTTTTTTAAATATACATAAACAGTCTGGTAGAAGAAGATTGAGCAGAGGCTGTACAAATAAGCAGATAAAAGCTAAAAGGAGAACGAAAGTAGCTAAAGAATAATATTGTATGTCATGTTGCATGGGATATTTCAATTAAGGGTGCTTCAAAAATGCCAGCAATAGAGACAGGGGTGCAAAGGTTAAATTGCCCCATTAAAATGGTTATCAAGATTGGAGACAAGAGTCTAAGGAAACAGAAGGTTTTTAAAAAATATGCTATCATAGAAAAGAGGAAGATAGAAAATGGCTGCAAAGCTTTTCTTCAAATACTGGTGGACTTGTTACAGAGCAGGGATGTTCTCTTCCAGGGACAGGAAGGAACCCACGCAAGCTACCCGGCCCAGTTCTTTCTCCCTTATCCCCTAACCGCAAGTGACCTTTTCCACTGGAAATCTTTTCCTCCTCTTGGTTTTCTCCATCTAACCTGCCTTAAAACTCTTTGGGCTCAAGCATCCACATTTAGGTAACGTGAGGTTTGGCATTTTGGTTTTGGGAAGGTAACCCAAGAAGTAAAAATGCCTGAGTATCAAACAACAGGGTTGAAAAATTATTGGGAAAAAACTTTGCTATTAATTTCTAGCAAAAATGAAATCTCCCTATGTTCTAGCAGAGTTCTAGCTAGTTCTAGCCTTGCAGAGTTTAGGCTAGTCTGGTCTACTCTAGTCAAGAGACCTAAGCTCCCCTGTGTGCAAAGCTGGGCCATCATATTTTCCTTGAGGTTTTGCTGGAAAACAGGGCATGTGCTCTGTTCTTGTTGTTCAAGAACTTGTTGAAGAACAACTCGTTCTTCAGGTATTGATGTATGTGAGGGGAGTCACAGTGATTCTCTTCAGAGTGAGGTCCCCAGAGTAGACTGGCAGGGTTTTCAAGAGAGAAATGGGGTGCATGTTCCTCATTTCACTCACAATGGCCCTTCAAGCAGAGAAACAGGAAAACCATGAGGAAACATGGGGACAGCCCTTCCTTGGTTCCTTCATGGATACCCTGCAAAACTGAGCTGCCTCAGATCACCAAAAAAGTGCTTGTTGGGCTGTCTGGAGGGCAGTTGTGCTGTATGTAGCCCTGCACACACTTTCTCCCAGCAGTCTCTGTGATTTGGTGGCATCTTCAGATGTGGCAGCCATCTTTGCAGTGGCAGGAGAAGGGTGTGCCCCCTACGGGTGGTGTGAGGGCCAGCGCAGGCCCAAAACCTTACCAAGTTGCCCATCTTGGATGTGAGACAACGGGATGTCCGACTCACCTGGGTGAAGTGAGTGCTCTCCCTAGAATCGGCCCTGCAAAGGGTAAGTGATCCTTGGTAGGCAGGTGATGAAAAGTGTGCTCTGCAGGTGAAGAACCTGAAAATGGCCGCACTGTTTTTATCATTCATGACAGAAGGAGGATGCAACTGCCATGGCTCGGTGACGGCTCATTTGCTGAATGGTAGTAGCTTACATGTAGGCACTAATAGGACACATTCTGTGCCTGATTAGGAGTCTGTGGGGAAGGGGACAGGGTCTGATTCTCCTTGACAAGAGTCAGGCCGTATAGATCAGATGGTTGCATGCACACCGGTAAACACATGGCAAATGAACATTTGTCTTCATTCTGTCTGAGCCTTCAGTCCTATGAGCTCTTACCAGAGAGTAAGCTTAGCCCCGCTCTATGGACTTCTTGCTGAGTAAATCTGCATTTGATTGTTTGGTCGGCCTCCCACTGCCTGATGTTCTGCCAACCAGGAAAAATGATGAGGCAAAACTGCTCCTCCAACAAAAGAGAATCCCAAATGTTCCCAGAAAAGGTGGCTAGAATTGTCATGAAAATGGCCATTGCTAAAATGATCTCTGCTGTTCTCTTCCTGACATTTTTAGTGAAGTTGAGCAATATCCTGATACTAGACTTGATACCAATTGGCCCAGTAACATTCATCTTAAGATGACATCTGTTGAGAATTTTTTCAATAACTTAATGGTTATAAAGCATGTGAGGAAGGGGATAATGGATGGATTATGACATAAAAATGCTAAAGTCTTCGTGGGGAGAATGGCTACCCATAAAGTTTGAATTTGGTAATTCGGGCTAATGCAGTTTGTTGTCCTCTGGAGAGAGGGCAATAACGGAGAGCAATATTCTCTTAAGCACTGCTGCATAACGCATTGTGCCTGAGCCACGGAGCACCACGCAATATTTTGACGCTGCAGGGAGCAGCCGGCCTGCTTCTCGGAGATCAGAATGCAAAGTGGCAACCACGCTTCCCTTTGTCGCCCCGGCATCTTCTCAGCTCCTCAGTGCAGCCAACAAGGATCCGAGAAATTAGTACAGACAGACTTATAATTGCCAGAGGAGGGGATTAGTTAAAAAATGGAGTGCTGAGTCATAGAGTATATGTGTCTTGCTATACATTGAAATACATCTTTGTCTTTGCTTTCTGAATTGTTGTTTCTTGGGGGAAATCTACATGGATGCGAAAGGCGAGAAGTGGATTGATTCTTAGAGTAGACCTTGATTGACTGAGATGATCAGGAGAGGAAATGTTGCCCTCATTATCTTGGTTCCAATTTGCCCTTAGTAATAGCAGAAGTCTATTAAATGTGATGGAATGGTGGGGAAAGAGTAACAGAGGAAAGTCATGAAGACCACCTCCTGCCCAAAACTGGAGGTAAGAAGGCTGGCGTTGGAGAAGGCTTCCTCATTACTTGCTAAGACAGCGATGATGGATGGAATGACGAGTTTTGGAATGGAGAAGGTTCTCAATGGATAATGCAGGGAAGAAGGAACTAGGGTGAAAATCATGGGTTTAAGTGCAATATGATTGGGAGATGAGCAAAGAGAACGAGGCAATAAGAGGAAACAGGTTCTACGAAGGGATGGAATGATGGAGCCATTAAAAGGAGGACAAGCTTGCACATGTATAGGTAAAGGAATTCAAGAAATATCAGAGAGAAGCAAGTCCATCAAAGTGAAGGCAACCAAATTATGTAGTGGCTGATCAATGACCACATGCACATTGGTAATGTAGAAATTTTCCTGTGAACACAGAGAGCAGGACAGGCACTTGAATGGACTGAAGGAAAGGAAAGGTTTGCACACACAGTTGTGTATGCACTCACTGTCTCCAAGCACTCTGAAAAAGGTTTCATTTCATACAGCTCACCATGGGAAGGTACCTGAAATATTGGATCAGTTTCAGAGGCAAGATCAGGTAAGGTGGACCTCCAAAATTCCTACTCCCATAGGGCAAGAAAAGGGATCCACTGACATCTTTTATCCTGTTGCCCAGTCATTTATGGAACTGGGTATTTGTTCGTTTGTTGTAGTGATGGCTGAGAATTCCACTTCACTTGTGCTAGTGTTAATGTGCTCATTTAGTTCAGATTTGTGTGAATCTCTCCTAAAGTCTGCAAGCCTGTGGAGAACTGAGAATAAGGTGATCTGCTGCAGAATGCACAGGCCTGATTCACAGAGATCCACATTCATTTGAATCCAGTGCTGATTTCCTGGATAGGCCCAAGGCCAAAGCACCATTGTTTTTCATCTAACTGCTGCAATAAAAAACATTGGACCCAGAAAAGAAAGAAGAGGAAGGGTCAGGGAGATCTGGTAGGAAGGTCCTGAATGTTAATACATAAATCCATATTTCAAACGCTCAAATAGGGCTGTGCAAGAACATTGCAAGTTTGCAAATCATGCAGCCATGCACCATTTGTGACCCTAAATCTAACCACAAAAACAACCACATTTTCAACAAGTGTTTACAAGTGGCTGAATTTGCAAGTGCCTTCAAGAAATGTGTATATTTTTTAAAATGCACACTTTGAAATGTGCCTTTTTAATTTAACCACACACACACCCACACACACATTCACACATGTCCATGCTTCCTTTGCCCACAAAACATACACATTTCCTTTTAAAAGAAGTCAAAAACAAACAAAACCCCCAAATGAAAACAGAAATGGAAGCAGGCCAAAAAGGAACTTCAAAACGAATTTCAGCACATTTAGGCAAGCTGCGAAATAACTCTTCCATCTCTACTGTACAGAGTGACTATTTATTTAGTTACCTATTTTATCTATTTCCATCCCAATGTTCCATAAATCCTGAAATGCTACTTCTTTAGTCCCTGTCCACTGACTTAAGAGTGGAGAGCTAGGAAGGAACAGGATGCTACCAGAGACATGGCCTGCCAAGACCTCTGATGATTTCACTCCTCTTGGTTCTTTTAGGACAGCAGAATCCATGTCATCTCATATTGTTGTTCTGTGCGTTTCCAGCTCTACACTTCACATAGCAGAACCCTGGCAGTGAAGGCTGCAACTCCCCTCAAGGAGATGAGGGGGTGGCAACGAGGTGAAGGGCCTTTTCTGCTGCTGCTCCCCATCTCTGGAACTCCCTTCCTAGGGAGACTCACCTGGTGCCGTCTTTATTTTCTTTTTGGCACCAGGAGAAGACATACAGTTTTAGAAAAATAATGCTTAGCCCCTGAATGCTCTGCCCCTTTTTACAGTTGTTATAGATGTCTTAATTCGTTAGTGTTTTAATAGGTTTCTAATGCGTTTTATTAATATGTTTAATGTATTGTAAGTTGCCTAGGAAGGCCATGGCAGGTATAGGGGGCCTATAAATACATGCAAATAGGTAAATAAGTAAATAACCTCCTGCCCTACATGCTGCCATGTGCATTGGTACACCATTGGGTTGGTGCATGAATTTCCTGCTTACCAGCCCTGGTTCGATGTCTACCCAGGTGCCTGGCCAACGCATGGCTGGCATTCACTGGCGGTGGCTTGTTGCTAGTGTTCTCAAGGGACCTTTTCTGATCTCACAGAACCTACAAAGTGGGCTAGGAACAAGAAGCCATGTCATACACTGATTATCACACAGATGAGAAGAAACAAATTGGAACTGGAGACACTCCATTAATCCCTAGCGGAAGACTTGAAAAGCTTGCACATGTCCTGGGACCCTTGATTTTACCCCTGTAAAGAGATCGGTTTCTTACCATCTTCTCTTCTTTGGATCAGAAAGCCCCGACTTCTTTCAGATATCAGCCAAATCTGTAGCTCGTCCTATCAGCTCAGAAAAGCAACATTTTGTTTGAAATGGGCCAGTTGCAAACTTTGGAGACGTTGTGTTTTTTGTGAGTAAGAAGAGGGTTAAGTTTCTCTGGGGGATTGAGAGAGAGGGATAGATGTGATGCAAATTGTAATCCCGTTACCATAGTTTGTATCGAATTAATGTAACAGGAAAATCATCACTGCTTTTCTGTGCTTAAAAAATACAATGAGAGAGAAATTACATGGAATATATGCAAATCTTTTTAAGTGTTCTTTATATATAGCCTCATAATCCCTTGAATGGAATTCTGAGGCATTGTTCCATTGCTAGGATGAGACCTACAAATGAGAGAGAATGGAATAGCTGCTGGCTTTCTCCTCAAAGCCGTCAACAATGCACCATGGATTCCACCATGAACTTCTGGAGAAAGCGGTGGGAGGTACAGTCATTTGCTGAGTTCATGCGGGGCACCAACTGCATGACATTTATTTATTTATTTAAGCTTTTCTATCCCATCCCCTACAGAAGGTCTTGGGATGGCTTACCATAAATAAATAGAATAAAGCAAACCCTACAGCATCCAACCATTAATATACTAAAACCTCAGTTGAAACCAATTAAACATTAAAATAACAGGAAAATACAATGGATTTTGCCTGACGCCAAAAAGAAGGTAACTTCGGCTCCAGGCAAACCTCTCTGGGGAGCGTTTTCCATAGTTGGGGTGCCACCACAGAGCAGGCCCTCTGCCAGGTACTCTCCCTCCTGATCTCCTTCGAGGAGGAGTCCCGGAGCAGGACCTCCACCTCAGATCTCAAGGGTCAGGGGGGTACATAGGGGAGAAGGCACTCCTCCAGGTATCCCAGACCCAAGCTATGTAGGGCTTCATAGGTCATCACCAGCACCTGAAATTGGACCTGGACTTCAGTTGGCAGCAAGTGTAACTGACAGAGGACCAGCGTTATATGTGAAAACTGGTTGGTCCATGTTAACATCTTGGCAGATCTATTCTGAGCCAATTGAAGTATCTGGACCATCTTCAAGGGCAGCCCCACACACAGCATGTTACAGTAATCCAACTGGGAAGTGACCAGAGCGTGGGTCACTGTTGCAAGGCAACAGTGGCATAACATAACAGTGAGAAAGCTGGGCACTGGACCTGCTGAGCAACTAAGGGTTACTTGGTGGCTTGAGCTGCAAACTATTGGCACAAGAGACCTAACTTTGATGCACAAATGTAGCATAGTGTAGCATTACTCCACTTTCGCAAATCACAGAATTTCGCACATTTAACACGAGACCCCACCCAAAAATCAGCAAATGTAGCACTAATTGAGCAAGTCAACTGATTCCACTCAAATTGTGCCATATCCCTGTGCTGATTGGCATAAAACATGCAAAACACCCTGATTTAGCCAATTGGCATAAAGTTATGCAAATTGTGCCAAGCCATGCAAATTGTGCCTTATGCACAAATTTTCCTACGTTTTTAGTGGTGGTTCTTAGAGTTTGCAGGGAAAGAAGTGGCTCAGCCCATCTCACTCATTGGATTGCAAGTGGGCAGGAAGCCGGTCAAGCTCAGACAAGCCGGGCTTCTGGCCATCAGCTCATCCCTAGAGGGACAGCATTCCTCCAACTGTTTCTCAGGCATGAGGACCATTGGAATCCCTAAGGATGTTTATTCCAGCTGCAGCAGCAAGTGGCACCTGCAGCAACTGTGTGGGTGTTTGGCCAGCATCTTGCATCTTTCTCGGTGCCCAAGACCAAGCATTCTTCCCGAGCATGGGAGGGTATGGTGGCATCCATGAAACATGGAGGCTCCTATTTTGTCATGCATACCTACCTGGACCCTAAGATCATCTATGGAGGTCCTTCTCTTTGGGCCACCTCTAAAAGATGTAAGGAAGGTTGACATGAGGGGAAGGTTTCCACCTTCTTGGTGCGGCAGCCTGTCCATGGAACCAGCTTGTCGGGGAGGTGTGCCTTGCACTGACGCTGTATATTTTTCCGTCATGTGAAAACTCTTTCCCGTCATTTTATTGTTGAACAGCTGATTTGATTTTATATTGGCTTTCATCCAGATTATGGTTGCAGTGGTTCAGTATTTTGTATTGTTATTTCATTTTGCTTTGTTAATTGTTGTTCTTGTTTTAGAAATTGTTATGATTATGGGAATGATGGATGTTATTGTTATTACTGTGTCTCATGTTATAAACCACTTCAAGAACATTTGCTATAAAATGGTTTATAAAATCTTTTAATAGATATCTAAATAAATAATTCTACAAACTACTCTTCCAAGGGGAAAAATTCAAGAAATTTTCTCAGAAAACGAAAAAAGTGAGAAGTATATATGGAAGCTCAGAAAGTTTAGCTGATGTCTAACACATATGTTTCCCCTTGTTTTTGGTTTCCATCTCAGACGCCTTCCTCTAGCCTTTATTCTTGTCCCTGCATTCTTCTGGACTGCTACACAACTTCCTGCTTCCCCTGACTTGCATTCTTAGACACCTCCACTCCTTTCTCCTTTCCTTTTCTTCCATCATCTTCCTTTGCCTCACTCTTTGATTGAAGAAGCTCAGCCAAAGGGAGCCAAAGATCCCTTCTCTTTGCCCCACCCATGCATGCCATCGGACAATTCCAGACAGCCCACAATCCTGCCGGGCACTTCAAAGTCAGTTAGGGGGTTTTTCACCTATGCCCAAACATATTATTTTTACACAAGGCCTACTCTCAGCATGTGCTGCTCAAGCAAGTATTGTCACATATTTTCCTTCCACATCCTTTCTACCAGTAAAAATTTGCAGTAGGGTGTGGGAAACGGGGCCGGGATGTATATATAAGTGAGCATACCTAAGATGATACATGATTACATGAAACAAATACATTTTTACTTCTGGAAGGGATTGATTTCACATTACCAAAGGAATTCCCTAAGAAAATGTTTCAGAAGTTAAAGTCCAGCCTGTGATATGGAATACTTGATTCCAAAAGGAAGTTTAATACGGTCTTTATCTAGCGCAGCCCCACCTGCATTTTTTTATACTAGTTCATGGTGTCCTGTGTTATAACGAAAGCAGGGAGTTGCTGTGGAAGGTTGCAAAGCCCAAGTAAATAGTGCCTGCTATATAATGTTCTACCACATTGATTTGCAACCGTAGTTGTAGAATAGCTGGGTTAATTTGTGTTTCCTGGGGAACTCGGGAGAATGGAAGAATCACAAGTTCAGGTAAAAAGAGCATGCTCTACGAGCATCAGCCACAACACAGTTTATCGGCATAGATGTTCAACACCCAACATCCAACACGGTGGCCATATACAAAAAAGAAGGGAAAAAACAGTCCTGTGTACATGTTTTCACATAATGTGATGACTGTAGCTCTCTCTCTCTCTCTCTCTCTCTCTCTCTCTCTCTCTCTCTCTCTCTCTCTCTCTCTCTCTGTGTGTGTGTGTGTGTGTGTGTGTGTGTGTTTTCTTGTGGAGGGGTCTAATTTTACATAAAATTCAGTGTGCAAGTAAGGGGAACTAAACTTGGCACCCTTTCCCATCTCATCGCACTGCACTTATCAAGCCATGTTCTCAGGTCCCCAGATTAAGCCAGAACTAGGAGAATATTGCTTGAAACATCTCTGGAACGTGCGCCATTGAGAGGTGTGACTGGCACCATCATTGTAATAATTCTGGAGGACCTTCTCTTTTCTCTGGCAATTTTAATATTTGATATTAGTGTTAAAACCTGATTTTAACTTGACTCTATACCTGTCCCATAGTTCAATTTTACTTTTATTATTTTTTTTCTTTTAGTGTAATGATTTTAATTTGTTGTACTTGTTTCTTTATATTTTTGGATGTTAATGCTCTATTTTTATAAATTTTAAAAATGTTGTGTTGTTTTAATTGTTTTGTAAGCCACTCAGAGTCCAAATTTGGGCTAACGTAGTAGCATATAAACTGAAATAATAAACAAATGAACAGATGAATGAATGAGCTAATGAATAAATGGACAAGTGAGCAGATGGGTGAGCAAGTGAGCAACCAACAGTGCGAACAAGTGAACGGATGGATGAACGACCAACCAAGCCGAACTAATGAGCAAAGCCAGTGATGAGCAAATGAGCAGATGAGTGGATGAGCACATGAGCGAATGAACGAACGGACAAATAGATGAACGAACAAATGAACCAATGAACAATGGTGCACAACAAAGTGAGAGGTGGCAGGGGCCAGCTTCCTTTAAGTGTGCATTCCACCACTGCCCACTTCATTTGGACATGGACTGTGAATGGAAATACTTTGCCCATGGCTGCTGTCCCATCACAGATACTTTCAACCTTGCCACAGTCCTTCATGCACTGATAACCTCTAGACTGGACTACTGTAATGCACTATACGTGGGGCTTTCCTTGAAGGCAGTCCAGATCCTTCAAATGATCAAGAACAGGGCAGCAGAGCCGTTGATGAGGACTACTTCTCATGAACATATTACACTGGTCTTCCACCAACTGCAATGACTACTCATTCCAGTCTAGGCTGAATTCAAAGTTTTGACAATGACATATAAAGTCCTAAAGGGTTTGGGTCCACATCATCTTAGGGAACACCTTACTGCACATATCGCTGCCCATCGCCTAAGATCATCAACTGAGACCCTCTTAAGTGTTCCTTTTCATAAGGAGGTTGAGGGAGGGGTTGCAAGGAGGAGAGTCTTTTTGGAGCTGGCACCCCAAGTCCAGAGCACCCCAGAGAATCTTCAGGCACCTCCCTTGTTGAACTTGAGCTGCCTAAAAACTCAAAAACTCTTTTTTGGTGCATCTGTCACCGCTTAGATTAATTGCACCGATTTACGTACATTAATGTATGTCTAACGTTTACTTGACCATGCATGTTGTGATTTTATCTTGCCTTATTTATAGTATCATTTTACTTAATGTTTCTATTGCTACTTTTATTGTCACGGCAGCCCAGAAAGGGTGGATGCTAATGGGTGCCTTTCAAACAAACTGAATAAATAAAATAGAAATATAAAAATAATTTAGCCCTAGAGCAGCTTCCACAGGAAGCAACCACATGGTGGACATGGGAACCTTCTTGCAGTCAACTGAGGAGGGAGGGAGGTAAATGGGAGATTTTCTGAGCACCCCTAACTAGTGGTGTGGGAAGAATCCAACTTGGGGGAGGGAATCCATCCGATTCCCTGGGCTCAGTTCCCCAGGCTCTGGGACAGATTCTGTGGAGTTTCTTCCCAGCCCTGCCTCTGTCCATGAATACGATTGCATGGCCTTCAACAAGCCATCATCTAGGCAGGCCAGGAAAATGGGTTTTTGTTGAGACATGCCAATAGACTCAATGATTTCTGGCCAGAGGGCAGGGCCTCCATAATATGTCCCAAAAGCAAGCGATCTCTTCTGGAAGCAATCCTTGGGAACACTTAAAGCCTACTTTGTTGATTAACAGCTCAAGCTGAAGTCGAGGATTGTTAATACTTCATCAAACTGCTTGTTAAATGTGCTGAGATTGGGGTTTTGGGGTTTTGGTTTTTTTTTTTTTTTTTGCTTTTCTTTCTTTTCAATTGCATTTGGATTGCAGCTGGCAAGCTCTGAGGGAATCCAGTACTCCCAAGTGCCTAGTGACGAAGGTTGGTTTTCCTCTTTTTTCTTTCAACCATCAGGCCAGAGGGCACATTCCATTATGGGTATGTAATACCTGCTGGCTGCACGTGAGTAGCAGATGCAACTTTTCATCAAGACCTTGGTGGTGGAGCCTCTCCTCTGCATGGGGGGATGATCCAAATTCAGTCCCCATCATCTCTGGGGCAGGCTGGGAAACCTCCTTTCTGGGTTCCAACTGCCCATCAGTAGCAGCTGCAAGAGCCAAGAGTCTGGCTTAGCATAAGGCAACTACCTAGCACTCTGCTTCAGTAGCTTGTGGCTGCTACTGAAGGTAAACCAAGTGACTGGGACTGATCAGAAAAATACGTTAGCACAAAGAAGATATAAAGACATGAAGGTAGTCCAGGCCTGGATCCACAAGCATCTATGACCGCGATGGGCTACCAGCAGTGTCCATCAAATTTCTGCTTACATGAGTTACTGCTGTTGTTAGGTGCCGTCAAGTTGTCTCCAACTTTTGATGACCCTATGAATGAAAGCCCTCCAAGATGTCCATGATAGCTACATTTGGCTCGTCCAAGTTCAAGGCTGTGGCTTCCTTGATGGAGCCAATCCATCTCTTACTTGGTCTTTCTTTTCTTCTCCTGCCATCAACTTCCCCTAACATGATGGTCTTCTCTTTTCATGATGTGCCCAAAGTAGGACAGCCTCGGTTTTCCCATTCTTGCTTCCAGAGAGAACTCCGGCTTGCCTCGATCTAGGGCCCACTAGTCCATCCTTCTGCCCACCCAGGGTATTCACAAAGCTCTCCTCCAGCACCGTGTTTCAAATTCATCCGTGTCCTTCCAGTCAGTTTTCTTCATTGTCCAGCTTTCACACTTGTACTTAGTGAGAAGTCTTGCTAGGAAGTGCTCAATGCATCTGTGTATGGGCTAGGAAAGAGATTGCTTCCTTCATGCGTTATGTCCCTAGGGCTATCTGGAGAGCTGTGCTCATAATTTACTAATATTTGCATCCCTCCGCAGGTAGCAAAGAATCATAGGTCAGCTGCAGCATGTTCGTTGTACACAAATGGGCATTTCACCATTTCCAATGTGAGAAGATGCTACCTGCATAAATGTCAGGTTTTGATGGAGCCTGCAGTGAATCGAACAATATTTTCATAATCTCTACAGATTCCGTGGGCTTGCAAACCATTACAAATGTTCTGGGGCTGTTTGCAGATTTAGTTGCACTAAAATATGAAAAAATGGGCGATAATCCACATCCAAGATGTGCCTTTTCCCTTACAAGCCTAAGATTTGGGGGTGGCTTGCACATTGGCCAAAATGTGCATTTTTGAAATGGTGCTTTTGCACGAGTGCATATTTTCTGAGGCAAATGCAAGTTTGGGAATGTGAGAATGGAAGATTCTGGGAAAGATTCTTCACAATCCATGGAACATACCAAAAGGATTGAACGCATCTGTAGAGTCCCACTGGAAAGGATGCCCACTCTGCCTGAAAGAATATGGGGGAAATGGTATTCTGGGAGCTTTGGGATCAACCATTTAGTCAACCAACCCTGCTGCAAGTTTTTCATTCCTCATAACACTCATGACTCTCTAACCCCTGCACTGGTCGTTCCGATATTTTGCAGGTTTCTTACTTGGGGTGCTTCCAGTGACATCCCCCCACAAAGCCCATTTCAACTTAGGTCCCAGCTTAAGGGAGAAGAAAAAGGGGAAAGCAAATTGCTCATCTCCAAACTTCAGAGAATCTCCTGGAACCATGCTTCACTTCACATCTATCCTTCTGAGATTTTTCAGTCTGCTTTGCTAGGGGAGCTTCTGAAGTTGTCCTTTTCCTGCCAATGGCACACTAAAACATGGGTGGTGAGCAAATTCTTTTGTGAAGCCCCTGGTCTTTCAAGCAAGGATGCAGGAACTGACAGGTAAGCATCTTCTCCAACCCATTCCTTCTTCCGTGCAGGGAAAAGCTTTACTCTGATAAGCAGCTGATCAGAAAGAAATGGTTTTCCCCACTCAAAATAAAAAGGTGGGGATTGTCCAGAATTCTCAGCCATTCCTACACAATTGAACAGCGCAGCTTCTACACCAGGGCGCAAGGGGCAGGGGAGGGGTCTGGACTCAATTTTGGGCTGTGCTTTCTTTTTCAGGAAATCCCTCTGGTCCTGGCAACCTTGCATATTTTAAATCTCTTAACCATTCAGGGAAACACTGTATTAAGGGATCCCAATGACGCGCTTTTTTGTCAGAATGTTAGGTGTCCCATAGAGAATCCATGTAGTCCATGTGGGAACCTCAACACACAGCAGGTGCTTGGTGGTGGCCCCAGATCTGCCCAGTGCTCCACCAGGAAACAGCAACCTGTTCTCCTCTCCCCAGTGCCAGGCTGACTCGGCCATGTGCATGGAGCCCAGGGAAGGTTAAAGCTTTCACTCAGAGAGAACGATTGCCGGAAAGGCACCAGGATGGCAACGGATGCTGTAGAGCGTGCCGAAAGAGTTGGAGCTCTCCTTCTGGAGTCAAACAAATTCTACCTAATCAACCCGGCCACTGATTATCAAAAAGAATCTATTTCTTTGTCAAATCTGTCAGAGCAATCCAGAATATATTATCATATTAATGTGTTGACTGGGCTCCTCTGGACCTCTGAGTTTTGTTTGTTGAAGAGCTTCCTGGGGCGTTTGGAGAAACAAAGAGCGCTCTTTGGAACATTGGCATTCAGTGGCAGAGTACAGATGGGGTCCAGCTCTTTGTTCCTTCTGCCTGGGAGGCTGTTATGGGAAGCGGCCAACCTGCAGTCTGTCACAGCGAACATTGTTCGCTCATTGTGTACTTTTAATTGTTACTATGTACATGGAATCCAAAAGGTCGCTCTGGATATATAGTACAAGAACAGGGAGGCCTTTGCCAGACCAAACAGCTGTCCTGTGGTGTTCCCACATTCAGCTCTTGTCACCTTTTGCTCAGTGAGAAAGATCAGCCTGACACACAGCGATTCAGGCAAAAGATTTATTTACTAAACAGTCAATAAGGGGATCTTTGAAATGCCGGAGCTTTGACTGCTTCACTCTTTCCCAAACGGTGATTATTTCTGCACCAGTGATACCAGAGGCCTTGCAAGCTGAATTTAAAAAGTCCCAGAGCAAAATCATACAAGCCTCACTTTAAAAGGCTTAAATGCTTCTTGGAGGGATTTGATTGATTATGTACCTCATTTGCTTAGCCGAAGCATTTCAGTTCAGGAACAAAAAAAAAAAAAAAAAACAGGCTCAGAGGATTCCAGGCATCCTATGCAGGGCAGGAGAATCGGGGAGGCAAAGTTCTCACATTCCTCTTGCCACCAAAACATGTAGGCAGTCAGTTTTGTCCATCTGAGCATTTGGCTTCGGAGTGTGAGGTCAGGTCTTCTCACTGGCCTCCAAATCACATCTCTGAGGTTGCTCCTGTGACCGTAAGATTGCACTCTGGTTGTGTGAAGGCAACCTGCGGAAGAGGTGGGCCAGGCTCGGTTCCAGATGACCAGCCCCCTTCCCTGCTTGGTGGCACTGGCAGTGGCTGCTGTGGAAGAGGGGTGCTGTTGTGCCGAGCATGGAACTCAATTCCTGGCGAGCACCTTACAAATGCTGGGAGCACTTGCCAGGAACTTGGACTCTGGGCTGCAGCAAAGAGGACCAGAGTCAGGGAGCTGAGCCCAGGCAGATTGCACTCAGCAGATTGCTTGCCCATCCCTGGATCCATCCCAGCAATGCTTTGGGAGAGCCTAAAGGCTGACCATACATGCAACCTCCTCACTTAATGACTCGGGTTGCAATCCTATGTCATTCCCTGGAAGTCTATGCAGGGCAGAATGAGCTTGGAAGTGCCGTGCTCCACTCTAGCTGCTAAGTACTGAGATGGCCAGATCCTGCTGTCTTAATCACTGCTTCAGAGCAGGAAGAAAGGAGCTGGGGCTTCCCTGGCATATGTGGTAACTTGGAAGCAGCCTTTCCTACCTGCTCCCCCAGCAACCTATGAAAAACCCTTCTCTGAGATCGTTCTTAGAGAGATGCAGCAGTGGTGGCCTTTGCAAGCAAGAAAGGAATGAAACAGGCACATAGGAGGCCCTTTGGAGGTTGCGGTCCCATTAATATCTCGCCTATTTAACCTACTTTGAAGGGTTGCTGGGAGGAGGAAATGGAGGGAGGTGCCACATACTACCTTGAGCTCTATGAAGCAAAGGCTGGGTAGAAATGAAAGGGAAAAGTTGAATCATAGAATAGCAGAGTTGGAAGGGGCCAAGAAGGCCATCGGGTCCAAGCCCCTGGTGGTGCAGGTCACCCATTTACACCACCCCCACTCAGAGGAGTGCAAGGGGAGAAGGGTTGCTATTATTATTTTGTGAATGAATGACGTGTAGATCTTTCTACTGAGAGTCAGAATAATGTAGCAGGCTTTCCTTTCCCTGCTTCAGTTATGTACCTTGTTTATGTTTTACTATTTGATTGAATTTTCAATGTTTTGCATCATCTGACGAAGAGCAATCCCCGGCAAAGACTCCATTTGGCTCAATCAGTTTTATGTTATGTTTTTAAAGCAATGAGAAATTATATTGTAAAATTAGGTTTCCAGTCAGCAGAAATTATCTCTGTGGACACCACTGTGTACAAAGCGAATTTGCCTTCATTCGTTCACTTAATGACAATATGTAGTGCCGGAATACATATCTCAACACAGCAGACTTTAATAAATAATGAATATTAATGTAAGCCAAGGAACTCCTTGTTGCTTGTGTTCGGTTTAATGGATCGGGGAACATGTTTCATACTGGCTTCTGGACATGTGTTCTGGCATGGCTTTGCACATAGAAATCACAAGCTCTTCCCCTCCTTTCCTGCTGAAAGAGAATGCAACAGCCTGTGCTAAGCTGCTTTGGGGTTTCTTTCTTCCCCTGCTTCTGCCCCCTTTTCCATCACTTCAGCCATTGGTTCAGGGAAGCCACATACATCAAGCCCGAGCAAACACTCTCATCCTTCACATTCCAGAGCAGAGATGGGGAAAAGTCTCTGGGATGAGAGGAAGGTTCACTTCGTCCCATAGGACTTACAAGGAGGCATCGTGAACAAACAGTGCGCACGTCAGCACATCATGTGAGCTCACCATGGTTGCCATCACAAGTCACATGAGTTGATGGTGGTGCAAGCAATCCACACTGTGCCAACAGACCATCTCCCACACTGTGGGCTGTTCACCCTCTCCATCCCTGTTCCTCCACAATCCCATGGCTATCCCAGGAGATCCTTTGTGGGTTTTGGCTCACCACTGTTTTCCTAGGTTTGACCCTCCCTCCCTCCCTCCCTCCCTCCCTCCCTCCCTTCTTCCTTCCTTCCTTCCTTCCTTCCTTCCTTCCTTCCTTCCTTCCTTCCTTCCTTGAGATCATAAAAACCAGCTGGACCACTAACTGACAAACTCCTTTTCCTCAGAAAAAGGGATAGATCTTAACACTTTCCCAAGCATCTAGAGCAGGGGTGGGCAATTAATTTTCCTATGGGGCCACATGAGAAACTTTGACAGTTGTTAAGGGCCGGACCAAAACATTCACAGATCTGCTCAATATATATCTCTATAAAAACAGTAAATGAAACATTACAATGATGCAATGAAAATGTGGAGCACAGAACGACACTATTTAATGAATATTCACAAAAACATTAACATTAACATTACATGGAAAGCAATAAATTCAATTCAGTTTAGCAGAGCCTTCAAAACAAAAGCAGTGCAGTTGAGTTGCTTTCATCATTATTATGACAATATATATTTGCATTGACTTTTAATTTGCCAGGAACCTCCTGCGGGCCAGTCAGGGTCAACCATCTGGCTGGATGTGGCCCGCGGACCGTACAATGCCCAGGTCTGATCTAGAGTCTTGGTGGGAAGGGCAAACTACACGTTACCCTGAGCATTGTTGGGGTTGAATAAATAGAGAAGGCTCTTGCTGTGAAGGGGAGCTAATCACACCACCCCTTTTCACAAGTACAGATTACGTGTACCTTTGGTTTCTCTTGGCCCCTTGCCTTTTGACAACTGTCAAGCGACAACGACAGGCGAAAAGCCCTATTTGGAGCCTCTTTGGGCAGTGCCCGCCTGCTGTACGTTGCCACAGCCATCCCCCTGCCCTGGGACACTGCCCCAGCTGAGGCTTCCCGTTTCCAGACCTGCACAACTGACCTCCGCAGCTGTCAAGGCAGTTAACATTTACATTATCAAACCAGGTAAAGCTACTTAATCATTTTTTCCGCATGGTCTGCACATTTTTAAAGTGCCAGCCCAGGTGTGGCACCCCCCCCAAGGTGCTTCTTGCACACTTTGAAGGAGTCGTCCGTGGGTGCAAAAATGTGGTTTGTAAAAGCCATCTGTCAAGCCAACTTTCACAACCTCCAGGGGAAGGAAGGGCAGGAAACTGGGGGCAGGAAGTGGTGGTGGGAGGGGAAATGGCTTGCAATTGCTGTGGGGAGGGGGGCAAGCCAGTTATACTGGCCGGGAAATCCTGGGGGTGCTTGTCTTCTGCCTGAACATGCACTGAATTGTACACATGAAGTGATTGCTTGCAGCAGTCATTTCCTCCCTCCCTCCCTCCCTCCCTCCCTCCCT